>NW_026612650.1:9321336-9621336 GCF_029582105.1 Oenanthe melanoleuca
GCGTGTGGCACTTTTCTGTCCAAGTCTCTGTACCATACGAGAATGCCCTGCTCCTTGGAAGCGTACCGTGCACTCTGAAAATTCTGCCATAGGGATGAGAACTGCAGTGTACAGAACGCTAAGGAGAAAGCATGCACAGCACACAGTGGTTCTCACTTGGCACTACACTTAGAACTGAGTTCTCTGCATCACGGCTATGTACCACAGAAGACTGCTTGGCGAATGGCTATGTAGTAGCAAAGCAAGGTGACGTTGATCCTGCTTCATGCCTCTAGTCACTGACAAGCGATCTGCTGCGAAGTACACTCTCCAGTGCTCTGCAGATTCCTTCTTCACACTATGTGTCCTGCGGCGAGATCTCTCTAGGCGAGGTAAGGTGTCGTCTCCTGCTAACACAGAACACTCTGCTGCTAGGTTTTGCTAGTGCGAAAACACGCCTTGCGTGTGCACTTTTCTGTCCAAGTCTCTGTACCATACGAGGATGCCCTGCTCCTTGGAAGCGTACCGTGCACTCTGAAATTCTGCCATAGGGATGAGAACTGCAGTGTACAGAACGCTAAGGAGAAAGCATGCACAGCACACTGTAGTTCTCACTTGGCACTACACTTAGAACTGAGTTCTCTGCATCACGGCTATGTACCGCAGAAGACTTCTTGGCGAATGGCTATGTAGTAGCCAAGCAAGCTGACGTTGATCCTGCTTCATGCCTCTAGTCAGTGACAAGCGATCTGCTGCGAAGTACACTCTCCAGTGCTCTGCAGCAGCCTCCTTCTTCGCGCTATGTGTCCTGCGGCGATATCTCTCTAGGCGAGGTAAGGTGTCGTCTCCTGCTAACACAGAACACTCTGCTGCTAGGTTTTGCTAGTGCCAAAACACGCCTGGCGTGTGCACTTTTCTGTCCAAGCTCTGTACCATACGAGAGTGCCCAGCTCCTTGGAAGCGTACCGTGCACTCTGTAAATTCTGCCATAGAGATGAGAACTGCAGTGTACAGAACGCTAAGGAGAAAGCATGCACAGCACACAGTAGTTCTCACTTGGCACTACACTTAGAACTGAGTTCTCTGCATCACGGCTATGTACCACAGAAGACTGCTTGGCGAATGGCTATGTAGTAGCAACGCAAGCTGACATTGATCCTGCTTCATGCCTCTAGTCACTGACAAGCGATCTGCTGCCAAGTGCACTCTCCAGGGCACTGCAGCCTCCTTCTTGGGTCTATCTGTCCTGCGGCGTGATCTCTCTAGGCGAGGTAAGGTGCGGTCTCCTGCTAACACAGAACACTCTGCTGCTAGATTTTGCTAGTGCCAAAACACGCCTGGCGTGTGCACTTTTCTGTCCAAGTCTCTGTACCATACGAGAATGCCCTGCTCCTTGGAAGCGTACCGTGCACTCTGAAAATTCTTCCATAGGGATCAGAACTGCAGTGTACAGAACGCTAAGGAGAAAGCATGCACAGCACACAGTAGTTCTCACTTGGCACTACACTTAGAACTGAGTTCTCTGCATCACGGCTATGTACCACAGAAGACTGCTTGGCGAATGGCTATGTAGCAGCAAAGCAAGCTGACGTTGATCCTGCTTCATGCCTCTAGTCACTGACAAGCGATCTGCTGCGAAGTACACTCTCCAGTGCTCTGCAGATTCCTTCTTCACACTATGTGTCCTGCGGCGAGATCTCTCTAGGCGAGGTAAGGTGTCGTCTCCTGCTAACACAGAACACTCTGCTGCTAGGTTTTGCTAGTGCCAAAACACGCCTGGCGTGTGCGCTTTTCTGTCACACTCTCTGTACCATGCGAGAATGCCCTGCTCCTTGGAAGCGTACCGTGCACTCTGAAAATTCTGCCATAGAGATGAGAACTGCAGTGTACAGAACGCTAAGGAGAAAGCATGCACCGCACACAGTAGTTCTCACTTGGCACTACACTTAGAACTGAGTTCTCTGCATCACGGCTATGTACCACAGAAGACTGCTTGGCGAATGGCTATGTAGTAGCTAAGCAAGCTGACGTTGATCCTGCTTCATGCCTCTAGTCAGTGACAAGCGATCTGCTGCGAAGTACACTCTCCAGTGCTCTGCAGCCTCCTTCTTCACACTATTTTTCCTGTGGCGAGATTTCTCAAGGCGAGGGAAGGTGAGGTATCCTGCTAACACAGAACACTCTGCTGCTAGGTTTTCCTAGTGCCAAAACACGCCTGGCGTGTGCACTTATCTGTCACACTCTCTGTACCATACGAGAATGCCCTGCTCCTGGGAGGCGTACCGTGCACTCTGTAAATTCTGCCATAGAGATGAGAACTGCAGTGTACAGAACGCTAAGGAGAAAGCATGCACTGCACACTGTGGTTCTCACTTGGCACTACACTTAGAACTGAGTTCTCTGCATCACGGCTATGTACCACAGAAGACTGCTTGGCGAATGGCTATGTAATAGCAAAGCAAGCTGACATTGATCCTGCTTCATGCCTCTAGTCACTGACAAGCGATCTGCTGCGAAGTACACTCTCCAGTGCTCTGCAGCCTCCTTCTTCGAGCTACGTGACCTGCGTCGAGATCTCTCTAGGCGAGGTATGGTGTCGTCTCCTGCTAATACAGAACACTCTGCTGCTAGGTTTTGCTAGTGCCAAAACACGCCTGGCGTGTGCACTTTTCTGTCACACTCTCTGTACCATACGAGAATGCCCTGCTCCTTGGATGTATACCTTGCACTCTGAAAATTCTGCCATAGAGATGAGAACTGCAGTGTACAGAACGCTAAGGAGAAAGCATGCACAGCACACAGTAGTTCTCACTTGGCACTACACTTACAACTGAGTTCTCTGCATCACGGCTATGTACCACAGAAGACTGCTTGGCGAATGGCTATGTAGTAGCAAAGCAAGCTGACGTTGATCCTGCTTCATGCCTCTAGTCACTGACAAGCGATCTGCTGCCAAGTGCACTCTCCAGTGCTCTGCAGATTCCTTCTTCACACTATGTGTCCTGCGGCGAGATCTCTCTAGGCGAGGTTAGGTGTCGTCTCCTGCTAATACAGAACATTCTGCTGCTAGGTTTTGCTAGTGCCGAAACACGCCTGGCGTGTGCACTTTTCTGCCAAAGTCCTTGTACCATACGAGAATGCCCTGATCCTTGGAAGCGTACCGTGCACTCTGTAAATTCTGCCATAGGGACGAGCACTGAAGCGTACAGAACGCTAAGGAGAAAGCATGCACAGCACACAGTAGTTCTCACTTGGCACTACACTTAGAACTGAGTTCTCTGCATCACGGCTATGTACCACAGAAGACTGCTTGGCGAATGGCTATGTAGTAGCAAAGCAAGCTGACGTTGATCCTGCTTCATGCCTCTAGTCACTGACAAGCGATCTGCTGCCAAGTGCACTCTCCAGGGCACTGCAGCCTCCTTCTTGGGTCTATCTGTCCTGCGGCGTGATCTCTCTAGGCGAGGTAAGGTGCGGTCTCCTGCTAACACAGAACACTCTGCTGCTAGGTTTTGCTAGTGCCAAAACACGCATGGCGTGTGCACTTTTCTGTCCAAGTCTCTGTACCATACGAGAATGCCCTGCTCCTTGGAAGCGTACCGTGCACTCTGAAAATTCTGCCATAGGGATGAGAACTGCAGTGTACAGAACGCTAAGGAGAAAGCATGCACAGCACACTGTGGTTCTCACTTGGCACTACACTTAGAACTGAGTTCTCTGCATCACGGCTATGTACCACAGAAGACTGCTTCGCGAATGGCTATGTAGTAGCAAAGCAAGCTGACGTTGATCCTGCTTCATGCCTCTAGTCACTGACAAGCGATCTGCTGCGAAGTACACTCTCCAGTGCTCTGCAGATTCCTTCTTCGCGCTATGTGTCCTGCGGCGAGATCTCTCTAGGCGAGGTAAGGTGTCGTCTCCTGCTAATACAGAACATTCTGCTGCTAGGTTTTGCTAGTGCCAAAACACGCCTGGCGTGTGCACTTCTCTGCCAAAGCCTTTGTACCATACGAGAATGCCCTGATCCTTGGAAGCGTACCGTGCACTCTGTAAATTCTGCCATAGGGACGAGCACTGAAGCGTACAGAACGCTAAGGAGAAAGCATGCACAGCACACAGTAGTTCTCACTTGGCACTACACTTAGAACTGAGTTCTCTGCATCACGGCTATGTACCACAGAAGACTGCTTGGCGAATGGCTATGTAGTAGCAAAGCAAGCTGACGTTGATCCTGCTTCATGCCTCTAGTCACTGGCAAGCGATCTGCTGCCAAGTGAACTCTCCAGTGCTCTGCAGCCTCCTTCTTCGCGCTATGTGTCCTGCGGCGAGATCTCTCTAGGTGAGGTAAGGTGTCGTCTCCCGCTAACACAGAACACTCTGCTGCTAGGTTTTCCTAGTGCCAAAACACGCCTGGCGTGTGCACTTTTCTGCCAAAGTCTCTGTACCATACGAGAATGCCCTGCTCCTTGGAAGCGTACCGTGCACTCTGAAAATTCTGCCATTGGGACGAGCACTGCAGTGTACAGAACGCTAAGGACAAACCATGCACAGCACACAGTAGTTCTCACTTGGCACTACACTTAGAACTGAGTTCTCTGCATCACGGCTATGTACCACAGAAGACTGTATGACCAATAGGCTATGTAGTAGCAAAGCAAGCTGAAATTGAACCTGCTTCATGCCTCTAGTCACTGACAAGCGATCTGCTGCCAAGTGCACTCCCCAGTGCTCTGCAGCAGACTTCCTTCTTCGCGCTATGTATCCTGCGGCGAGATCTCTCTAGGTGAGGTAAGGTGTCGTCTCATGCTAACACAGAACACTCTGCTGCTAGGTTTTGCTAGTGCCAAAACACGCCTGGCGAGTGCAATTTTCTGTCAAAGTCTCTGTACCATACGAGAATGCCCTGCTCCTTGGAAGCGTACCGTGCACTCTGTAAATTCTGCCATATGGACGAGCACTGCAGTGTACAGAACGCTAAGGAGAAAGCATGCACACCACACAGTAGTTCTCACTTGGCACTACACTTAGAACTGAGTTCTCTGCATCACGGCTATGTACCACAGAAGACTGCTTGGCGAATGGCTATGTAGTAGCAAAGCAAGCTGACGTTGATCCTGCTTCATGCCTCTAGTCACTGACAAGCGATCTGCTGCCAAGTGCACTCTCCAGTGCTCTGCAGCCTCCTTCTTCGCGCTATGTGTCCTGCGGCGAGATCTCTCTAGGCGAGGTTAGGTGCGGTCTCCCGCTAACAGAGAACACTCTGCTGGTAGGTTTTTCTAGTGCCAAAACACGCCTGGCGTGTGCACTTTTCTGTCAAAGTCTCTGTACCATACGAGAATGCCCTGCTCCTTGTAAGCTTACCGTGCGCTCTGTAAATTCTGCCATAGGGACGAGCACTGAAGCGAACAGAACGCTAAGGAGAAAGCATGCACAGCACACAGTAGTTCTCACTTGGCACTACACTTAGAACTGAGTTCTCTGCATCACGGCTATGTACCACAGAAGACTGCTTGGCGAATGGGTATGTAGTAGCAAAGCAAGCTGACGTTGATCCTGCTTCATGCCTCTAGTCACTGACAAGCGATCTGCTGCCAAGTGCACTCTCCAGTGCTCTGCAGCCTCCTTCTTCGCGCTATGTCTCCTGCGGCGAGATCTCTCTAGGCGAGGTAAGGTGTCGTCTCCTGCTAACACAGAACACTCTGCTGCTAGGTTTGCTAGTGCCAAAACACGCCTGGCGTGTGCACTTTTCTGTCCAAAGTCTCTGTACCATACGAGAATGCCCTGCTCCTTGGAAGCGTACCGTGCACTCTGAAAATTCTGCCATAGATATGAGAACTGCAGTGTACAGAACGCTAAGGAGAAAGCATGCACAGCACACAGTAGTTCTCACTTTGCACTACACTTAGAACTGAGTTCTCTGCATCACGGCTATGTACCACAGAAGACTGCTTGGCGAATGGCTATGTAGAGCAAAGCAAGCTGACGTTGATCCTGCTTCATGCCTCTAGTCACTGACAAGCAATCTGCTGCCAAGTGCACTCTCCAGTGCTCTGCAGAGTCCTTCTTCGCGCTATGTATCCTGCGGCGAGATCTCTCTAGGCGAGGTAAGGTGTCGTCTCCTGCTAACACAGAACACTCTGCTGCTAGGTTTTGCTAGTGCCAAAACACGCCTGGCGTGTGCACTTTTCTGTCCAAGTCTCTGTACCATACGAGAATGCCCTGCTCCTTGGAAGCGTATCGTGCACTCTGTAAATTCTGCCATAGGGACTGAGCACTGCAGTGTACAGAACACTATGGAGAAAGCATGCACAGCACACAGTAGTTCTCACTTGGCACTACACTTAGAACTGAGTTCTCTGCATCACGGCTATGTACCACAGAAGACTGCTTGACCAATAGGCTATGTAGTAGCAAAGCAAGCTGACGTTGATCCTGCTTCATGCCTCTAGTCACTGACAAGCGATCTGCTGCGAAGTACACTCTCCAGTGCTCTGCAGATTCCTTCTTCGCGCTATGTTTCCTGCGGCGAGATCTCTCTAGGCGAGGTAAGGTGAGGTCTCGTCTAACACAGAACACTCTGCTGCTAGGTTTTGCTAGTGCCAAAACACGCCTGGCGTGTTCACTTTTCTGTCACACTCTGTACCATACGAGAATGCCCTGCTCCTTGGAAGCGTACCGTGCACTCTGAAAATTCTGCCATAGAGATGAGAACTGCAGTGTACAGAACGCTAAGGAGAAAGCATGCACAGCACACAGTAGTTCTCACTTGGCACTACACTTAGAACTGAGTTCTCTGCATCACGGCTATGTACCACAGAAGACTGCTTGGCGAATGTCTATGTAATAGCAAAGCAAGCTGACGTTGATCCTGCTTCATGCCTCTAGTCACTGACAAGCGATCTGCTGCCAAGTGCACTCTCCAGTGCTCTGCAGCAGCCTCCTTCTTCGCACTATAGTGTCCTGCGGCGAGATCTCTCTAGGCGAGGTAAGGTGTCGTCTCCTGCTAACACAGAACACTCTGCTGCTAGGTTTTGCTAGTGCCAAAACACGCCTGGCGTGTGCACTTTTCTGTCCGACTCTCTGTACAATACAAGATTGCCCTGCTCCTTGTAAGCGTACCGTGCACTCTTTAAATTCTGCCATAGGGACGAGCACTGCAGTAGTACAGAACGCTAAGGAGAAAGCATGCACAGCACACAGTAGTTCTCACTTTGCACTACACTTAGAACTGAGTTCTTTGCATCACGGCTATGTACCACAGAAGACTGCTTGGCGAATGGCTATGTAGTAGCAAAGCAAGCTGACGTTGATCCTGCTTCATGCCTCTAGTCACTGACAAGCGATCTGCTGCCAAGTGCACTCTCCAGTGCTCTGCAGCAGCCTCCTTCTTCGTGCTATGTGTCCTGCGGCCAGATCTCTCTAGGCGAGGTAAAGTGTCGTCTCCTTCTAACACAGAACACTCTGCTGCTAGGTTTTGCTAGTGCCAAAACACGCCTGGCGTGTGAACTTTTCTCTCCAACTCTCTGTACCGTAGAGAATGCCCTGCTCCTTGGAAGCGTACCATGCACTCTGTAAATTCTGCCATAGGGATAAGATCTGCAGTGTACAGAACGCTAAGGAGAAAGCATGCACAGCACACAGTAGTTCTCACTTTGCACTACACTTAGAACTGAGTTCTCTGCATCACGGCTATGTACCACAGAAGACTGCGTAGCGAATGGGTATGTAGTAGCAAAGCAAGCTGACGTTGATCCTGCTTCATGCCTCTAGTCACTGACAAGCGATCTGCTGCCAAGTGCACTCTCCAGTGCTCTGCAGCCTCCTTCTTCGCGCTATGTGTCCTGCGGCGAGATCTCTCTAGGCGAGGTAAGGTGCGGTCTCCCGCTAACAGAGAACACTCTGCTGGTAGGTTTTTCTAGTGCCAAAACACGCCTGGCGTGTGCACTTTTCTGCCAAAGTCTCTGTACCATACGAGAATGCCCTGCTCCTTGGAAGCTTACCGTGCGCTCTGTAAATTCTGCCATAGGGACGAGCACTGAAGCGAACAGAACGCTAAGGAGAAAGCATGCACAGCACACAGTAGTTCTCACTTGGCACTACACTTAGAACTGAGTTCTCTGCATCATGGCTATGTACCACAGAAGACTGCTTGGCGAATGGCTATGTAGTAGTAAAGCAAGCTGACGTTGATCCTGCTTCATGCCTCTAGTCACTGACAAGCGTTCTGCTGCGAAGTACACTCTCCAGTGCTCTGCAGATTCCTTCTTCACACTATGTGTCCTGCGGCGAGATCTCTCTAGGCGAGGTAAGGTGTCGTCTCCTGCTAACACAGAACACTCTGCTGCTAGGTTTTGCTAGTGCCAAAACACGCCTGGCGTGTGCACTTTTCTGTCACACCCTCTGTACCATACGAGAATGCCCTGCTCCTTGGAAGCGTACCGTGCACTCTGTAAATTCTGCCATAGAGATGAGAACTGCAGTGTACAGAACGCTAAGGAGAAAGCATGCACAGCACACAGTAGTTCTCACTTGGCACTACACTTAGAACTGAGTTCTCTGCATCACGGCTATGTACCACAGAAGACTGCTTGGCGAATGGCTATGTAGTAGCAAAGCAAGCTGACGTTGATCCTGCTTCATGCCTCTAGTCACTGACAAGCGATCTGCTGCCAAGTACACTCTCCAGTGCTCTGCAGCCTCCTTCTTCGAGCTATGTGACCTGCGGCGAGATCTCTCTAGACGAGGTACGGTGAGGTCTCCTGCTAACACAGAACACTCTGCTGCTAGGTTTTGCTAGTGCCAAAACACGCCTGGCGTGTGCACTTTTCTGTCAACGTCTCTGTACCATACGAGAATGCCCTGCTCCTTGGAAGCGTATCGTGCACTCTGAAAATTCTGCCATAGAGATGAGAACTGCAGTGTACAGAACGCTAAGGAGAAAGCATGCACAGCACACAGTAGTTCTCACTTGGCACTACACTTAGAACTGAGTTCTCTGCATCACGGCTATGTACCACAGAAGACTGCTTGGCGAATGGCTATGTAGTAGCAAAGCAAGCTGACGTTGATCCTGCTTCATGCCTCTAGTCACTGACAAGCGATCTGCTGCGAAGTACACTCTCCAGTGCTCTGCAGATTCCTTCTTCACACTATGTGTCCTGCGCGAGATCTCTCTAGGCGAGGGAAGGTGTCGTCTCCTGCTAACACAGAACACTCTGCTGCTAGGTTTTGCTAGTGCGAAAACACGCCTTGCGTGTGCACTTTTCTGTCCAAGTCTCTGTACCATACGAGGATGCCCTGCTCCTTGGAAGCGTACCGTGCACTCTGAAAATTCTGCCATAGGGATGAGAACTGCAGTGTACAGAACGCTAAGGAGAAAGCATGCACAGCACACAGTAGTTCTCACTTGGCACTACACTTAGAACTGAGTTCTCTGCATCACGGCTATGTACCGCAGAAGACTTCTTGGCGAATGGCTATGTAGTAGCCAAGCAAGCTGACGTTGATCCTGCTTCATGCCTCTAGTCACTGACAAGCGATCTGCTGCGAAGTACACTCTCCAGTGCTCTGCAGCCTCCTTCTTCGCGCTATGTGTCCTGCGGCGAGATCTCTCTAGGCGAGGTATGGTGTCGTCTCCTGCTAACACAGAACACTCTGCTGCTAGGTTTTGCTAGTGCCAAAACACGCCTGGCGTGTGCACTTTTCTGTCCAAGTCACTGTACCATACGAGAATGCCCTGCTCCTTGGAAGCGTACCGTGCACTCTGTAAATTCTGCCATAGAGATGAGAACTGCAGTGTACAGAACGCTAAGGAGAAAGCATGCACAGCACACAGTAGTTCTCACTTGGCACTACACTTAGAACTGAGTTCTCTGCATCACGGCTATGTACCACAGAAGACTGCTTGGCGAATGGCTATGTAGTAGCAAAGCAAGCTGACGTTGATCCTGCTTCATGCCTCTAGTCACTGACAAGCGATCTGCTGCCAAGTGTACTCTCCAGGGCACTGCAGCCTCCTTCTTGGGTCTATGTGTCCTGCGGCTTCATCGCTCTAGGCGAGGTAAGGTGCGGTCTCCTGCTAACACAGAACACTCTGCTGCTAGGTTTTGCTAGTGCCAAAACACGCATGGCGTGTGCACTTTTCTGTCCAAGTCTCTCTACCATACGAGAATGCCCTGCTCCTTGGAAGCGTACCGTGCACTCTGAAAATTCTACCATAGGGATCAGAACTGCAGTGTACAGAACGCTAAGGAGAAAGCATGCACAGCACACTGTGGTTCTCACTTGGCACTACACTTAGAACTGAGTTCTCTGCATCACGGCTATGTACCACAGAAGACTGCTTCGCGAATGGCTATGTAGTAGCAAAGCAAGCTGACGTTGATCCTGCTTCATGCCTCTAGTCACTGACAAGCGATCTGCTGCGAAGTACACTCGCCAGTGCTCTGCAGATTCCTTCTTCGCGCTATGTGTCCTGCGGCGAGATCTCTCTAGGCGAGGTAAGGTGTCGTCTCCTGCTAATACAGAACATTCTGCTGCTAGGTTTTGCTAGTGCCGAAACACGCCTGGCGTGTGCACTTTTCTGCCAAAGCCTTTGTACCATACGAGAATGCCCTGATCCTTGGAAGCGTACCGTGCACTCTGTAAATTCTGCCATAGGGACGAGCACTGAAGCGTACAGAACGCTAAGGAGAAAGCATGCACAGCACACAGTAGTTCTCACTTGGCACTACACTTAGAACTGAGTTCTCTGCATCACGGCTATGTACCACAGAAGACTGCTTGGCGAATGGCTATGTAGTAGCAAAGCAAGCTGACGTTGATCCTGCTTCATGCCTCTAGTCACTGGCAAGCGATCTGCTGCCAAGTGAACTCTCCAGTGCTCTGCAGCCTCCTTCTTCGCGCTATGTGTCCTGCGGCGAGATCTCTCTAGGTGAGGTAAGGTGTCGTCTCCCGCGAACACAGAACACTCTGCTGCTAGGTTTTCCTAGTGCCAAAACACGCCTGGCGTGTGCACTTTTCTGCCAAAGTCTCTGTACCATACGAGAATGCCCTGCTCCTTGGAAGCGTACCGTGCACTCTGAAAATTCTGCCATTGGGACGAGCACTGCAGTGTACAGAACGCTAAGGACAAACCATGCACAGCACACAGTAGTTCTCACTTGGCACTACACTTAGAACTGAGTTCTCTGCATCACGGCTATGTACCACAGAAGACTGTATGACCAATAGGCTTGTAGTAGCAAAGCAAGCTGAAATTGAACCTGCTTCATGCCTCTAGTCACTGACAAGCGATCTGCTGCCAAGTGCACTCCCCAGTGCTCTGCAGCAGACTTCTTCTTCGCGCTATGTATCCTGCGGCGAGATCTCTCTAGGCGAGGTAAGGTGTCGTCTCATGCTAACACAGAACACTCTGCTGCTAGGTTTTGCTAGTGCCAAAACACGCCTGGCGTGTGCAATTTTCTGTCAAAGTCTCTGTACCATACGAGAATGCCCTGCTCCTTGGAAGCGTACCGTGCACTCTGAAAATTCTGCCATTGGGACGAGCACTGCAGTGTACAGAACGCTAAGGAGAAAGCATGCACACCACACAGTAGTTCTCACTTTGCACTACACTTAGAACTGAGTTCTCTGCATCACGGCTATGTACCACAGAAGACTGCTTGGCGAATGGCTATGTAGTAGCAAAGCAAGCTGACGTTGATCCTGCTTCATGCCTCTAGTCACTGACAAGCGATCTGCTGCCAAGTGCACTCTCCAGTGCTCTGCAGCCTCCTTCTTCGCGCTATGTGTCCTGCGGCGAGATCTCTCTAGGCGAGGTTAGGTGCGGTGTCCTGCTAACACAGAACACTCTGCTGCTAGGTTTTGCTAGTGCCAAAACACGCCTGGCGTGTGCACTTTTCTGTCAAAGTCTCTGTACCATACGAGAATGCCCTGCTCCTTGTAAGCTTACCGTGCGCTCTGTAAATTCTGCCATAGGGACGAGCACTGAAGCGAACAGAACGCTAAGGAGAAAGCATGCACAGCACACAGTAGTTCTCACTTGGCACTACACTTAGAACTGAGTTCTCTGCATCACGGCTATGTACCACAGAAGACCGCTTGGCGAATGGCTATGTAGTAGCAAAGCAAGCTGACGTTGATCCTGCTTCATGCCTCTAGTCACTGACAAGCGATCTGCTGCGAAGTACACTCTCCAGTGCTCTGCAGATTCCTTCTTGGCGCTATGTGTCCTGCGGCGAGATCTCTCTAGGCGCGGTAAGGTGCGGTCTCCTGCTAACACAGAACACTCTGCTGCTAGGTTTTGCTAGTGCCAAAACACGCCTGGCGTGTGCACTTTTCTGCCAAAGTCTCTGTACCATACGAGAATGCCCTGCTCCTTGGAAGCGTACCGTGCACTCTGAAAATTCTGCCATAGGTATGAGAACTGCAGTATACAGAACGCTAAGGAGAAAGTATGCACAGCACACAGTAGTTCTCACTTTGCACTACACTTAGAACTGAGTTCTCTGCATCACGGCTATGTACCACAGAAGGCTGTTTGACAAGTGGGTATGTAGTAGCAAAGCAAGCTGACGTTGATCCTGCCTCATGCCTCTAGTCACTGACAAGCAATCTGCTGCCAAGTGCACTCTCCAGTGCTCTGCAGCAGCCTCCTTCGCGCTATGTATCCTGCGGCGAGATCTCTCTAGGCGAGGTAAGGTGTCGTCTCCCGCTAACACAGAACACTCTGCTGCTAGGTTTTCCTAGTGCCAAAACACGCCTGGCGTGTGCACTTTTCTGTCCAAGTCTCTGTACCATACGAGAATGCCCTGCTCCTTGGAAGCGTATTGTGCACTCTGTAAATTCTGCCATAGGGACGAGCACTGCATTGTACAGAACACTAAGGAGAAAGCATGCACAGCACACAGTAGTTCTCACTTGGCACTACACTTAGAACTGAGTTCTCTGCATCACGGCTATGTACCACAGAAGACTGCTTGGCGAATGGCTATGTAGTAGCAAAGCAAGCTGACGTTGATCCTGCTTCATGCCTCTAGTCACTGACAAGCGATCTGCTGCGAAGTACACTCTCCAGTGCTCTGCAGATTCCTTCTTCACACTATGTGTCCTGCGGCGAGATCTCTCTAGGCGAGGTAAGGTGTCGTCTCCTGCTAACACAGAACACTCTGCTGCTAGGTTTTGCTAGTGCGAAAACACGCCTTGCGTGTGCACTTTTCTGTCCAATTCTCTGTACCGTACGAGGATGCCCTGCTCCTTGGAAGCGTACCGTGCACTCTGAAAATTCTGCCATAGGGATGAGAACTGCAGTGTACAGAACGCTAAGGAGAAAGCATGCACAGCACACAGTAGTTCTCACTTGGCACTACACTTAGAACTGAGTTCTCTGCATCACGGCTATGTACCGCAGAAGACTTCTTGGCGAATGGCTATGTAGTAGCCAAGCAAGCTGACGTTGATCCTGCTTCATGCCTCTAGTCACTGACAAGCGATCTGCTGCGAAGTACACTCTCCAGTGCTCTGCAGCCTCCTTCTTCGCGCTATGTGTCCTGCGGCGAGATCTCTCTAGGCGAGGTATGGTGTCGTCTCCTGCTAACACAGAACACTCTGCTGGTAGGTTTTGCTAGTGCCAAAACACGCCTGGCGTGTGCACTTTTCTGTCCAAGTCTCTGTACCATACGAGAATGCCCTGCTCCTTGGAAGCGTACCGTGCACTCTGTAAATTCTGCCATAGGGTTGAGAACTGCAGTGTACAGAACGCTAAGGAGAAAGCATGCACAGCACACAGTAGTTCTCACTTGGCACTACACTTACAACTGAGTTCTCTGCATCACGGCTATGTACCACAGAAGACTGCTTGGCGAATGGCTATGTAGTAGCAAAGCAAGCTGACTTTGATCCTGCTTCATGCCTCTAGTCACTGACAAGCGATCTGCTGCCAAGTGCACTCTCCAGGGCACTGCAGCCTCCTTCTTGGGTCTATCTGTCCTGCGGCGTGATCTCTCTAGGCGAGGTAAGGTGCGGTCTCCTGCTAACACAGAACACTCTGCTGCTAGGTTTTGCTAGTGCCAAAACACGCATGGCGTGTGCACTTTTCTGTCCAAGTCTCTGTACCATACGAGAATGCCCTGCTCCTTGGAAGCGTACCGTGCACTCTGAAAATTCTGCCATAGGGATGAGAACTGCAGTGTACAGAACGCTAAGGAGAAAGCATGCACAGCACACAGTGGTTCTCACTTGGCACTACACTTAGAACTGAGTTCTCTGCATCACGGCTATGTACCACAGAAGACTGCTTGGCGAATGGCTATGTAGTAGCAAAGCAAGCTGACGTTGATCCTGCTTCATGCCTCTAGTCACTGACAAGCGATCTGCTGCGAAGTACACTCTCCAGTGCTCTGCAGATTCCTTCTCCACGCTATGTTTCCTGCGGCGAGATCTCTCTAGGCGAGGTAAGGTGAGGTCTCCTGCTAACACAGAACACTCTGCTGCTAGGTTTTGCTAGTGCCAAAACACGCCTGGCGTGTGCGCTTTTCTGTCACACTCTCTGTACCATGCGAGAATGCCCTGCTCCTTGGAAGCGTACCGTGCACTCTGAAAATTCTGCCATAGGGATGAGAACTGCAGTGTACAGAACGCTAAGAAGAAAGCATGCACAGCACACAGTAGTTCTCACTTGGCACTACACTTAGAACTGAGTTCTCTGCATCACGGCTATGTACCACAGAAGACTGCTTGGCGAATGTCTATGTAATAGCAAAGCAAGCTGACGTTGATCCTGCTTCATGCCTCTAGTCACTGACAAGCGATCTGCTGCCAAGTGCACTCTCCAGTGCTCTGCAGATTCCTTCTTCGCGCTATGTGTCCTGCGGCGAGATCTCTCTAGGCGAGGTAAGGTGTCGTCTCCTGCTAATACAGAACATTCTGCTGCTAGGTTTTGCTAGTGCCAAAACACGCCTGGCGTGTGCACTTTTCTGCCAAAGTCTTTGTACCATACGAGAATGCCCTGCTCCTTGGAAGCGTACCGTGCACTCTGAAAATTCTGCCATTGGGACGAGCACTGCAGTGTACAGAACGCTAAGGACAAACCATGCACAGCACACAGTAGTTCTCACTTGGCACTACACTTAGAACTGAGTTCTCTGCATCACGGCTATGTACCACAGAAGACTGTTTGACCAATAGGCTTGTAGTAGCAAAGCAAGCTGAAATTGAACCTGCTTCATGCCTCTAGTCACTGACAAGCGATCTGCTGCCAAGTGCACTCCCCAGTGCTCTGCATCAGCCTTCTTCTTCGCGCTATGTATCCTGCGGCGAGATCTCTCTAGGCGAGGTAAGGTGTCGTCTCATGCTAACACAGAACACTCTGCTGCTAGGTTTTGCTAGTGCCAAAACACGCCTGGCGTGTGAACTTTTCTGTCCAACTCTCTGTACCGTAGAGAATGCCCTGCTCCTTGGAAGCGTACCGTGCACTCTGTAAATTCTGCCATAGGGACGAACACTGCAGTGTACAGAACGCTAAGGAGAAAGCATGCACAGCACACAGTAGTTCTCACTTTGCACTACACTTAGAACTGAGTTCTCTGCATCACGGCTATGTACCACAGAAGACTGCTTGGCGAATGGCTATGTAGTAGCAAAGCAAGCTGACGTTGATCCTGCTTCATGCCTCTAGTCACTGACAAGCGATCTGCTGCGAAGTACACTCTCCAGTCCTCTGCAGCCTCCTTCTTCGCGCTATGTCTCCTGCGGCGAGATCTCTCTAGGCGAGGTAAGGTGTCGTCTCCTGCTAACACAGAACACTCTGCTGCTAGGTTTTGCTAGTGCCAAAACACGCCTGGCGTGTGCACTTTTCTGCCAAAGTCTCTGTACCATACGAGAATGCCCTGCTCCTTGGAAGCGTACCGTGCACTCTGAAAATTCTGCCATAGGTATGAGAACTGCAGTGTACAGAACGCTAAGGAGAAAGTATGCACACCACACAGTAGTTCTCACTTTGCACTACACTTAGAACTGAGTTCTCTGCATCACGGCTATGTACCACAGAAGGCTGTTTGACAAGTGGGTATGTAGTAGCAAAGCAAGCTGACGTTGATCCTGCCTCATGCCTCTAGTCACTGACAAGCAATCTGCTGCCAAGTGCACTCTCCAGTGCTCTGCAGCAGCCTCCTTCTTCGCGCTATGTATCCTGCGGCGAGATCTCTCTAGGCGAGGTAAGGTGTCGTCTCCCGCTAACACAGAACACTCTGCTGCTAGGTTTTGCTAGTGTCAAAACACGCCTGGCGTGTGAACTTTTCTGTCAAACTCTCTGTACCGTAGAGAATGCCCTGCTCCTTGTAAGCGTACCGTGCACTCTGTAAATTCTGCCATAGGGACGAGCACTGCAGTGTACAGAACGCTAAGGAGAAAGCATGCACAGCACACAGTAGTTCTCACTTGGCACTACACTTAGAACTGAGTTCTTTGCATCACGGCTATGCGGTGGTCCAAGTATAAGTACGGAGAGGCCTGGCAGATTGACTATATCACACTGCCTCAGACCCGCCAAGGCAAGCGCTACATGCTGACCATGGTGGAAGCCACCACCGGGTGGTTGGAGACCTACCCTGTGCCTCAAGCCACTGTTCGGAACCCCATCCTGGGCCTGGAAAAACAAGTCCTCTGGAGGCATGGTACCCCTGAGAGAATTGAATCAGACAATGGGACTCATTTCAAAAATAGCCTTATAAGCACCTGGGCTAGAGAACATGGCATTGAGTGGGTGTATCATATTCCCTACCATGCACCAGCAGCTGGGAAAGTCGAACGGTGCAATGGCCTGCTTAAAACCACCTTAAAGGCATTTGGTGGGGGAACTTGCAAAAACTGGGAGATCAATCTACCAAAGGCCACATGGTTAGTGAATACCCTAGGTTCCACTAACCTAGCACGCCCTGCCCAATCTGTGCGCTTCGGAACACCAGGTGGAGATAGGGTCCCAGTGGTACACCTGAGAGGCATGTTAGGAAAACCTGTTTGGGTGAACTCTCCCTCCAGCAAAGACAATCCTGTTCGTGGGTGGTTTTCGCTCAAGGACCAGGTTGCACTTGGTGGGTGATGCAAAAGGATGGACAGACCCGATGCATACCCCAAGGAGACCTTTTTCTAGAGTGAACTATCTATGATACTGTGCCTGTCACTGCATGTATGTATATGATATAAAAGTTTTAATTTGCTGTAGCATGTTGTCGTGGAAAAAATTCGGGGTGGATAATGTTGGGGGTTGAGTGTTTTCCTATTTCTGTGTCAATATAAAGAATTTTTCCCATTGTCATGCAAATGGAGCTGCCAGTTACACCGCGGATCTTTGCTGACTCTGGACAAAAGGGGTAGGTGGGATCGGTGTGGAGAGGTGCCCTCGTGCTTCCGGACGGGACTCGGGTTTCCGGCGAGCTGGGAGGTAGATCCCCCGGTCGTGGAGCCACACGGCCAAAGGCAGGAGAGGCAGACCCTCTGCAATCACCTGCCCTGTATTTGCCCCGTTCCAGCCTCCTGCCTCTGTGGACACAGCGAATCACCCAGACACATATGGTGAGCGAGGAGCTGCCCACTGCAGCCCGTTCCCCCCTGAGACTGGTGCGGCCGCAGCCGCCCCTTCCTCCCTCCGCTCTCGCTGAGAGAGAGTGTGCCCACAGCTAAAGAAAGGGCTGAAAGCGAGTTACCTGTTCTGTTTTGTTAGTAATTTTAACAACTGCTGTTGTTTCTGCTGGTACAGTTAGATATATTAGTAAAAGAGCTGTTATTCCTACTCCCCTTATCTCTGCCTCAGAGTCATTGATTCAAACGTTTGTAATATTTGGGGGGGGAGTGGAATTCGGATCTCTGCTTCAAAGGAAAACTTCTATCTTTCTTGGCAGACACCTATCCCTCAAACCAGGACACTGTGATATCATAAGGAGCGGGGCTGTGATGTGCTATGGTGCCTCTGACATCACAAGGAATGGGGCTGTGATGTGCTCTGGCGCCTGTAACATCAGAAGGAGTGGGGCTGTGATGTTCTGTGCTGCCTGTGACATCACGAGGAGCGTGCCTGTGATGTGTTTTGGTGCCTGTGAAATCACAAGGAGCAGGGCTTGATGGTCTGTGGTGCCTGTGTAATCACAAGGAGCGGGGCTGTGATGTTATGTGGACCCTGTGACAGCACAAGGAATGGGGCTGTGATGTACTCTGGTGCCTGTGACATCACAAGGAGCGGAGTGTGTTGTGCTGAAGTGCCTGTGACATCACAAGGAGAGGGGCTGTGAAGTGCTTTGGTGCCTGGGGCATCACAAGGAGCACGGCTGTGATGTCCTCTGGTGCCTGTGACATCACAAGGAGCGGGGCTGTGATCAGCTGTAGAGCCTCTGACATCACAAGGAGCGGGACTGTGATGTGCCGGCGTGACTGTGACATCACAAGGGGCAGGGCTGTGATGTGCTGTGGTGCCTGTGACATCACAAGGAGCGGGCTGTGACGTGACCAGGTGGTTGAGATATCATAAGGCGCGGGGCTGTAATGTGCCCTGGTGCTTGGGACATCACAAGGAGCGAAAGTGTGATGTGCTGTGGTTCCTGTGACATCATAAGGAGCGGGGCTGTTATTTGCTCTGGTGCCTCTGATATCACAAAGAGAGGGCTGTGATGATCTGTGGCCTCTGTGACATCACAAGGAGCAGGGCTGTGATGTGCTGTGGTACCTGGGACATCACAAAGAGCGGGGCTATGACGTGATGTGGAGCCTGTGACATAACAAGGAATGGGACTGTGACGTGCTGTGGTGCCTGTGACATCATAGGGAGCGGGGCTGTGATGTGCTGCGGTGTCTCTGACATCACAAGGTGCTGGGCTGTGATGTGCTGCTGTGCTTGTGACATCAAAAAAATCGGGGATGTGATGTGTTCTGGTGCCTGTGACATCACAAGAAGCCAGGCTGTGAAGTATTCTGGTGCCTGGGACATGACAAGAAGCGGGGCTGTTATCATACCTGGTATCTGAGAGGTAACAAGGATTGGGGCTGTGATGTGCTGTGGAGCCTCTGACATCATAGGGAGCGGGTCTGTGATGTGCTGGGGTGTCTGTGACATGACAAGGCGCAGGGCTGTGATGTGCTGTGGTGCCTGTGACATCACAAGGATGGCGGCAGTGATGTGCTCTGGTGCCTGTGACATCACAAGGAGCGGGGCTCTGAAGTCTTCTGGTGCCTGGGACATCACGAGAAGCGGGGCTGTTATCATACCTGGTATCTGAGAGATAACAAGGATCAGGGCTGTGATGTGCTGTGGGGCCTTTGACGTCACAAGGAGCGAGGCTGTGATGTGCTGTGGTGTCTGAGATACCATTAGGAGCGGGGCTGTGATGTGCTGTACTGTCTGTGACATCACAAGGAGCAGGGATGTGATGTGCTGTGGTGCCTGATACATGACAAGGAGCGGGGCTGTGATGTGCTGAGGTGCCTGTGACATCACAAGAAGCCGGGCTGTGATGTGCTGTGGGGCCTGTGACATCACAAGGGAAGGGCTGTGATGTGCTGGGGTGTCTGAGACATCAAAAGGAGCTGGGCTCTGATGGTATGTGGTGCCTGTGTCATCAGAAATAGCAGAGCTCTGATTTGAGCTGCTTCCTGTGACATCAAAAGGAGCGGGGCTGTGACGTCCTGTGGAGCCTGTGATATCACAAGGAGCGGGGCTGTGATGTGCTGTGGAGCCTGTGACATCATAGGGAGCGGAGCTGTGATGTGCTCTGGTGCCCGTGACATGACAAGGAGCAGAGCTGCGATGTGCTGTGCAGCCTGTGAAATCATAAGGAGTGGGGCCGTGATGTTCTGTAGTGCCTGTGACATCACAAGGAGCGGGGCTGTGATATGCTGGGGTGTCTGTGACCTCACAAGGAGCGCAGCTGTGATGTGCTGTGGTGCCTGTGACATCATAAGGAGCGCAGCTGTGATTTGCTCTGGTGCCTGTGACGTCACAAGGAGCGGGGCTGTGATGTGCTGTGGTGTCTGTGACATCATAAGGAGCCGAGCTATGATGTTCTGTGGTGCCTGTGACATCCAAGGAGCAAGGCTTTGATTTGCTCTTCTGCCTGTGACATCACAAAGAGCAGGGCTGTGGTGGGTTGTGGGGCCTGTGACATCATAAGGAGTGGGGCTGTGATCTGCTCTGCTGTCTGTGACATCACAAGGAGCGGGGCTGGGATGTGCTGTGGTGCATTTGACATCACAAGGAATGGGTTGTGATGTGCTCTGGTGCTTGTGACATCACAAGGAGTGGGGCTTTGATGTGCTGTGGTGCCTGGGACATCACAAGGAGCAGGGCTGTGGTGTGGTGTGGTTCCTGTGACATCACAAGGAGCGTAGCTGTGATGTGCTGTTGTTCCTGGGGCATCATAAAGAGCTGGGCTGTGATCTGCTCTGCTGTCTGTGACATCACAAGGAGCAGGGCTATGATGTGCTGTGGTGCCTGTGACATCACAAGGAGCAGGGCTGTGATGGTCTGTGGTGCCTGTGTCATCACAAGGAGTGGGGCTCTCACGTGCTGTGGAGCCTGTAACATTACAAGGAGCGGGGTGTGTTGTGCTGTGGAGCCTGTGACATCATAGGCAGCGGGGCTGTGATATGCTGGGGTGTCTGTGACATCACAAAGCACAGGGCTGTGATGTGCTGTGGTTCCTGTGACATCGCAAGGAGCGGGACTGTGATGTGCTGTGGTGTCTATGACATCATAGGAAGCAGGGCTGTGATGTGCTGTTGTGCCTGTGACATCACAAGGATCACGGCAGTGATGTGCTCTGTTGCCTGTGACATCACAATGAGCAGGACTGTGATGTGCTCTGTTGCCTGTGACATCACAAGGAGCGTGCCTGCGCAGTGTTCTGGTGCCTGGGACATCACAAGAAGCGGTGCTGTTATCATATCTGGTACCTGAGCGGTAAAAAGGAGCAGGGCTGTGATGTGCTGTGGTGCCTGTGACATCACAAGGAGCGAGGCTGTGACCTGCTGAGGTCTCTGAGGTATCATAAGGCGCAGGACTGTGATTTGCTCTGGTGCCTGTGACATCATAGGGAGCAGATCTGTGGTGTGCTGGGGTGCCTGTGACATTACGAAGAGCGGGGCTGTGATGTGCTGTGGTGCCTGTGGCCTCACATTGAGCAGGGCTGTGATGTACTGGGGTGTCTGTGACATCACAAGGAACGGGGCTGTGATGGTCTGTGGTTGCGGTGACATCACAAATAGTTGCGCTGTGATGTGCTCTGCTTCCTGTGACATCAAAAGGAGCGAGGCTGTGACGTGCTGGGGTTCCTGAGATATCACAAGGAGCAGGGCTGTTATGTGCTCTGGTACCTCTGACATCAGAAGGAGCAGGGCTGTGATGAGCCCTGGTTCCTGAGAGATCAGAACGTGCGGGGCTGTAATGTGCTGTGGTGCCTGTGACATCATATGGAGCTGGGCTTTGACGTGCTGTGGTGCCTGGAACTTCATAAGGAGCGGGGCTGTGATGTGCTCTGTTGCCTGTGACATCACAAGGAGCAGGGGTGTGATGTGCTGTGGTGCCTGTGACATCACAAAGACGTTCTGGGGACCTTGTGACATCACAAGGAGCGGGGCAGTGATGTTCCGTGGTGTCTGTGCCATCACAAGTAGAGGGGCTGTGATGTACTCTGATGCCTGTGACATCACAAGGAGCGGAGGTGTGGTGTGCTTGGGTTCCTGTGACATCAGAAGGAGCGGGGCTGTGATGTGCTGTTGTGTCTGTGACATTGAAGCGCGGAAAATAGACTTCACAACCCGTAAAGTTGTGGAGTAGGTACGTATTTTATTCAGCGCTGGACGCAGGGGGAGAGCATCCTCCCAAATCCTGCGTACCTTACATGCTTTTAACCTTCTATTTATCTAGGAAGTACATGCATATTCTAAATCGCCTATACATATTGATTATCTGCCCCGCCTGTTTCCCCGCTTCGTATGGAAATTAGCTGCATATTCATTGAGGCTGCGTAGGTTATTGAGTCGGTGGTTGTCAAATGAGCCTGTGGGCAGAAAACGATGAAGTAAAAGTCTTCCTAACTAGTTGAACTTTTCACCTTGTCTTTCCACACATGCGCTTGTAGTCTCTTGGTCACAGACTTTGCACTTTTATGGAGAGGGACACTTTCCTATACTTCAGGGGTCTCTTATCGTGCATTCCTTTCTCTATTTAAGCACACAGTGACTGGTACTATATATGTTATACTCTTCATTCTATTTAACCCTTAAATCCCCTGTTTCAGTCCCCCCTTTTCTAAAAAATTAGTAAATTCTTTTACTTAATACAAGATTTCTTTTTCTCCATCCTTAAGGTATGTATCTCTTAATGCCTTACCATGTACTCTCGACAATCAAGTTAGTATTGCCATTCGTTGCAACATCTTCCAATTCCAAATAAATAGTACAAAAGACAGCAGTAAGCTTAGACTAACTAAAACCAATAACACAATTACTGGATGACATAATGTATTCACAATTCCAGTTGCAGTTGGGGACCACCCGAAAAGGGCATCCCACCAATTGTGGCTTGCATCCTGCTTAACCCTTTGTAAGACTCTATTTATTTCTTGGACATCATGGTGAACAGTGAGTAAAGTCTTTTGTCCGCTCTCTTTGATTTCTTCCAAAATTTTTGCTAAGTCTTGATGTTTTACCAGTTGCTTTACCAATGTAAGGTTCATTCCAATGGGCGTAGGTGATAGTTTATGGTATGTCGTGCAGTTAGACCTTTTCAGCTGGTGGTATGTAACTGGTGACGAATATGAAAAATCACATACCATAATTTTAACGAAATTACAAATACAGAAATTAGAGTTATTCTTAACAGGCAGAGTTACATTCTCATTGTCTATGTTCACAAAAACACAAGTGGTTCTTAAACATACACATCCTTGACCAGTATATATAAGCATAGTCTTTTGATCAGCATCAAAGTGGCATACACTCTGCTCGGTGTCAAGGCATACGTCTTGAGCATCAATTGTATTGCTTTCACAAATAAACCCTTGTTGTTCTCGAGTAACACAAGATTCTACATTCACAGTTTGCCATTTCCCATTTACTGTCTGGGCCCACGCCCTATGCTCTGAGAGATACAACACCGTCCCCTCATGATTGAGTCCCAATGCAATGATGGGATGAATATCATAAACTGTGGCATTACGTATGGTAAGCACAAAGGTAGTGGTCATATTAGTAACAGGATCATACGTAAAATTTACTAGAGTCCACCAGGATTGGAATTTTCTTTCAAAATAATTAGCATTGTCCCAAACAACTTTTCAGACCTCAATCGGAAAAGTGCCTTCACTCCCTTCTCTTATAGCCAAGGCAGATGTGGATTGGATCCATAACTGCGCTTGTACACCACTGAAAGCTAAAGACACATTATCTTGAACCGTACTAAGTGCATCTATTATTACATTATGGTCCTGGTCCTCAGTCTTTGCCCAGTTCGGTAACACCTTTGAAACCTGCCACTGACTATTTCCTAATGCCAATAAAGATGATTGTAGAGGTTGTCCCAGTTTTGTCAAATCATTTGTTGCAGTTGCTTGCTTATCTGCTAGTATTTCAGAGTCAATGCCATTCAATACTCCTAATCCTGTTCCAAACATTCCCGTTAAATCTCTTCACATCCTATGCCTAAAGTGTACTTGCTTCTGTAACCATGTTGTCCACCCTTCTAGGGATGGTTTTAGGAAGGAGGAACAGGCTGGTTGAATCTCTGAAATATTGGTTTGTATTAGCAATTCAACACACTTGAGAGACCATTCTGGGTTGAATAATAATTGCTGTTGTCCTGTATTTCTCACTATATATGGGCCTACCTCATAAATCATAAGTTTAAGTTCGAGTGGTGTACTCTGAGTCTGAATCTGAACCGGTTTGGTTAGGCATTTATTCTAAATTTAAATGAGAGCCCAAGACCTCTATGAGACCAAAGGCATACCACCTCAACAGTCCTATCTAATGTAAAATTATACCAAAAATGTGGCTCACTGCATTGGTTACAAATCTCATTATGTCTGTTTGCAGGGGGAGATGAGACACTAATTTGAGTTGGTTTCTCATGGGTAGTTCCATTAATCATTCGACATCCTATTCTGATGGTCTCTCCTACAGTCCCTTGAAGTGACCACAACCCTTGTTTCTGCCATTCTTGCTTTTCATATACCTGGTTTCCATGCATGACTATAGTTGACAAGTTCAAATTTTGTACCTTCCCCATATATCCAGTAGACTGAACAAAAGCCTGGGACCAAGGCCATTCAACATTGCTCTGGCTAAAGGTACTTTCCAATTCTTGGAATATAATTATATTTACAAACAAAACAATTAAATTTCACGTCCTGAATCACCGAACACCCCTAACTGTAATATGCTCATTGTGTTCGTGTAAACTTGAGCTTTAGTTATTACCAGATATTACTTTCCAAGGAGCCTCTGGAGCTTTCTTCACCCAAGAATGTTGGATCCAAGCGCTCTGTTCCTTGATCTTAATTGCAGTGAAGGTAGTGAGTAGCACCTGGAATGGTCCTTCCCACTGTGGTTCAAGGGTTTTTTCTGTAAAAGACTTAACATATACATAATCTCCAGGCTGTATATTATGCACTGGTCCATCCAGACCTCTGCCCCGAGTTCCAGCCACATGTTTTTCAATTTTTCTGAGCTGTTTGCTCAAAGCCACCATATAGGTGGCCAGTGTCTCCTCTCCAACTTGGGTAGAAGTTCCCCTTTGCACTCCATATGGCCTCCCGTAAAGCATTTCAAAAGGACTTAACTTTTCTTTAGTCCTTGGCTTAGTTCGAATTTGCATCAATGCCAATGGGAGTGATTGGGGCCAGGGCAAATTAACTTCTTGTCCTAACCTCACAATTTGCTGTTTAATTAAATGATTCATTTTCTCTACTTGGCCACTGGACTGAGGATGATATGGGGTGTGAAGTTCCCAGTCTATGCCCAAGTGACAACTAATTTGTTGCACTATTTTTGAAATAAAGTGTGGTCCTCTATCTGAGGATATAGTGGCTGGAACTCCAAAGCGTGGTATTATTTCTTGTAACAGCACTCTAGTTACCTCCCGGGCTTTGGCAGTTCTAGTTGGGAAGGCTTCTGGCCACCCTGAAAAGGTATCTGTCATCACCAATAAGTACCTATACCCCCCTTTCCTTGGAAGTTCTGAAAAATCAATTTGCCACTGCTGCCCAGGCCCCTGGCCTCTTCCAATTTGACCAAGTTTTGGTTTAGGGGTATTTTTAGGATTAGTCTGGAGGCAAAGGTCACACTGCCTAGTAACCTGGATAACAACAGTATATAAATTTCTAGCAGTAATCTTTTCAATTAGATGGGTATATAGAGCATCTGCTCCCCAGTGTGTTTTCTGATGTTCCTTTTTAACTAGGGACCATAGTATGTGGGAGGGGATAACCAGTCTCCCTTCTGTAGTGACAGCCCATCCTTCCTCATTATATGTTCCTTTCTGATCCTCAATTAATTCCTTATCTTTTTTATCGTATATTGGCTTATCTTCAAGGGATATCTGTCCGTCTGGAATCAAGGTTGCCTCGATTGCTATCTCACCCTTTGCTGCCTCTTTTGCCTCTCTGTCCGCCAGCTCATTTCCTTCTTCCAATTCTGAGCTCACCTTCTGGTGTGCCTTAATGTGCATAATTGCTACCTTCTCAGGCATCTGGACTGCTTCTAATAATCGCATTATTTCTTGTGCATGTTTTATGTTCTTTCCTTGTGAATTTAACAGTCCTCTTTCTTTCCAGAGAGCTCCAAGTGCGTGCACAACCCCAAATGCATATCTTGAGTCTGTATATATATTTATTCTCTTCCCTTTTGCCATTTCCAAGGCACGGATCAGGGCAACTATCTCAGCCTTCTGTGCAGAGGTATCCGTTGGCAAAGATCCAGATTCTAGTACCTCTTTACTGGTGGTAGCTGCATACCCAGCATATCTTGTCCCACTGATGACGTAGCTGCTTCCATCAGTAAACCAGGTTTCTGCGTCATCAAAAGGGGTGTCTTTCAAGTCTGGTCGGCTGGAGTAGGTGGCTTCGATAGTCTCCAGACAATCGTGGTGTACTGGTTCTCCTTGATTTCCACTGAGAAAAGAAGCTGGATTGACAATATTAGTCACCACTATTTCCACATCATCTTGTTCCACCATAATAGCTTGGTACTTCAAGAACCTTTGTGGGGAAAGCCAGTGCCGCCCTTTTACCTCCAATACTGCAGATACTGTGTGAGACACCAATACAGTCATTTTCTGGCCCAGGGTGAATTTCCGTGCCTCTTGGATATTCATCACAACTGCTGCCACTGCTCTGAGGCACCCTGGCCATCCTTTGGCCATTGTATCCAGCTGCTTAGAGAAGTAAGCAACTGCCCTTCGGTATGGCCTGAGGTTCTGTGCTAGTATTCCCAGGGCAATCCCCTGCTTCTCATGGGAGAACAAAAAATGGTTTACTTACATCAGGAAGTCCTAGGGCTGGGGCTGACATAAGAGCATCCTTTAATCGACGAAAGGCTTGAGTGGCCTCTTTGGTCCGCTTGAGATCTCTGCTGCCATTTGCCATAAGCGTGTACAGAGGTTTAACAAGCAACCCATAGTTGTAGATCCACAACCTACGCCATCCTGTCATTCCTAAAAAGGTTCGCAGTTCCTTTATTGTCTGGGGTTGTGGAGTTTGGCATATTGTTTCTTTACGCTGTTGCCCTAAGGTCCGTTGTCCAGCACTAACTTCGTATCCCAGGTAGATAACCTTCTGCTTCACCACCTGAGCCTTTTTCTTTGATACTCTATACCCCTGGAGTCCCAAAAAGTTTAAGAGACTCACCGTCCAGGCCACACATGCTTCTTCCATCTTAGTGGCTATTAGAAGATCATCTACATACTGCAGCAGCTTTCCTTCTTCTGGGGGGGCCTCCCAGGCCTCTAAGTCCTTGGCAAGCTGCTCTCCAAACAAAGTAGGAGAATTTTTAAACCCTTGGGGAAGTACTGTCCATGTGAGTTGAGTTCTCTGTCCAGTTCTAGGATTTTCCCATTCAAATGCAAAAATTTTCTGACTGGCTTCATGGAGAGGGAGGCAAAAGAAGGCATCTTTCAGGTCTAAAACAGTAAACCAAGTAAACTCTGGTGTTAAGCATGTTAATAAAGTATATGGGTTTGCCACTACTGGATAAAGATCTTCAGTTATCTTATTAACAGCTCGCAAATCTTGCACCACCCGGTATGAACCATCAGGTTTCTGAATGGGTAAAATAAGAGTATTAAACTCAGATTGGCATTCTTTTAGTAATCCTAATTGTAAGAAGTTCTCAATCACTGGCCTAATTCCTTCCCTGTCCTCTTTTCTCAAAGGATACTGCTTGATCCTAACTGGTTGTTTCCCTTCTTTGAGTTTAATTATTATAGGAGGTGCATTTTTCTCTCTCCCTGGCACATTGGAAGCCCATACTCCGGGGAACACCTGACTAATTATTTCTTCTCTAATTTCTTCTTCAATTCAATGATTGTCAATATTAAGCTCAACACTTCTATATATTTTTGGTCATTTACCTCCAAAGTAATCTCCCCATCCTCAAATACAATGGTCACTTGTAATTGTTCCAATAAGTCTCTACCCAGGAGCACCTTTGGGGAATTTGGCATGTATAAAACTTATGAGTGCCCCATTGTTTCCCAAATTTATATTTTAGAGGTCTACAAAAATACACCTTTTCAGACTGGCCAGTAGCTCCTTGTACCGTAACATAATCTTTTCCCACAGGCACCAGGGCCTTATTCAATACTGAATATGTCGCTCCTGTATCAATTACAAACTCTACTTCCTTTCCCTCCTCCCCCAGCTCCATTGTTATAACCAGGGGATCTGCTGGGGGTTGATCTCCTGGTCCCCTTCAGTTTCCTTTTGCATATGCGATCACATCTTTTTCCTTGTCCCTCCTTTGTTTAGGGCATTCATTCTTCCAGTGCCCCAACTCTTTACAAAACGCGCACTGATCTTTACCCAATCGAGGTGGGCCCCCCTGTCCCCCTCGTCGACCCTGCCCACGACTTTGTCTTCCTCTTTCTTCTTTCATCACTGCCACCAATTTCCTCACATTTTGCTTATATCCCTCTTCTCTATTGCTAAATACTCTCCATGCCTCATCTAGTAAATTCTCTAAATTCCTTCCCTCAGGCCCTTTTATCTTTTGAAGCTTACGCCTAATATCCCCCGTAGATTGACCCAAAAATAAATTCACTAGTTGTTGAATCCCCACTTCTGCTTCAGGGTCTAGAGATGTATTGCGAAGCATTGCATCCCTTAATCGATCCAAAAATTCAGATGAAGTTTCAGAGGGACCCTGTTTAACAGCATATAGTGCTGACCAATTTATAGTTTTAGGTATTGCTCGTTCCATCCCTTTTGCTATCCATTCTTGGTAGCTTTCTAACTTTTGCATTTCTGCTGTCCTGTCTGGATCCCACTGTGGATTCTGGAGGGGGAAATACTCCTTTACGTCCTTTTGCTGGGCCTTATGATAATCCTCTGCTAGATCCCCTGCTGATTTCAGGACTAATTGCTTTTCTGTTTCAGTTAATGCATCCAGCAAGAATTGTATATCAGACCAATCTGGATTGTGTTGCTTTATAATATACCGCAAACGCTTTGCTGTAGTTATTGGGTCACTACGGTAGTTTTTAGCAACTTTTTCCCATGCTTCTATATCAATAGTAGAAAAGGGTACTTTTACTAGAAGTCTCCCTCCTTCTGGTCCCACAGCCTCTCTCAAAGGGAGTTGCAGCACCTTATTTCTCGTCCTAGAAGACACAGGGCTTCTGGGAGGAGAATGGGCTGGAGTACGTATTCCTTCTGAATCATCATCTCTCTGTCCCCGAGTTTGAGGAGATTTGAATAGGTCACTCATATCTTGTTCCTGCATATCCAAATTGTGCATTTTGTCTAATCTGGTACACCGCTCACCTATATCACATGCTGAACAACACCTTTTAAGTTTCCCTTTATTTGCTTTCCTTTCCTTCTCAAGGGCTAAAACTAAAGGGTCAGAGGGTGCCTTAATCCCACAGTCTCTCTGCCATTCAGGGTGGTTTCGGAGAGAGAAGAACATATCACAGTAGGAGACCTCAGTCCATTTGCCCTCTCTTCTTAAAAACAGCATTAGTTGCAGCAGAGTGTTATAATCTAAAGTCCCAGTAGGTGGCCACCTTACTACGTGGTCTAGTCTATAAAGTGGCCACCAATGGCTACAATACTTAATTAGGGTGGATTTACTTTCAGTGCCGCCAGTTCCTGCAACTTCTTTCCAATGTGTTATAATGCACCCTAAAGGGCTGGCTTTAGGGACTTCTGTGCTCTGTGTAGATCCCATTCTTCTCTTTTTGTCCCCTGCCTACTTTACACCTAAACTTTTCCTTACACACAATACCAACTGCTGGATCAGTCAATTTGTTTCCTTTCTCTATCTGGCTGTCTATTAGGTTCACAAATCCCAAGGATCATGCCCAAACCGTTGGAAAGGGGACCCCTTTTCACTCGTCTCAGTACACAAACAAAGCACACAATGTACCAACGCAGCACACTCGCTCTTGTAAGAACACAGCACACTTATTATTCATACTTTTTACTAACAATCATTATATTTTCAGCACAGCTACAGTCCCGTTCTCATCACACCGCACACTACACAACAATTCTGCCTTTCTGAAGCAAATACCCCACACTTACTCCCCTCCTGGGTACGTCTCACTCACTCACTTTGCTCATAATATCCGGACTTCAACACACACACACCACCTCAGCTCCGATGATACGGGAGCAAGAATTCACTCGACCCACGTTCGAGGGTCACTCTGGGGCTGATCTATCAGTCAGCGAATTCCTTCACCGACCCCCTCCTCCCTTCTCGACCCAGAGATTAAGGGAACGGAGCGGCCCCACCGGTGTTCGTATCCCTTCGCCGGTAACTCCACTGGCCCACTGCTTGCAAGCCTGACCTACTAAGGGACTTTGTTGTACGCAGGACGTCTCCTGCGATTTATCAACAGCCCTCAAATCACGCGTGCCTATGTCTTACAAATCCCGCAGAATTAATACGTACCGTTTCATCCACCAGCCAGTGGTCCTTTCTGTCGCTGCAGTAAGAGAGCCGGGGTCGGGGTCTCCTCCAGGAAATCCCGCGGCACGCCGTGGAGTCGTCCGGCCCTCAGCTCATTCCTGCAGATAGACAGGAAGGTCCCATCTGGGGTGCCAAATAAAGGGCGGAAAATAGACTTCACAACCCGTAAAGTTGTGGAGTAGGTAAGTATTTTATTCAGCGCTGGACGCAGGGGGAGAGCATCCTCCCAAATCCTGCGTATCTTACATGTTTCTAACCTTCTATTTATCTAGGAAGTACATGCATATTCAAAATCGCCTATACATATTGATTATCTGCCCCGCCTGTTTCTCCGCTTCGTATGGAAATTAGCTGCATATTCATTGCGGCTGTGTAGTTTATTGAGTCGGTGGTTGTCAAATGAGCCTGTGGGCAGAAAACGATGAAGTAAAAGTCTTCCTAACTAGTTGAACTTTTCACCTTGTCTTTCCACACATGCGCTTGTAGTCTCTTGGTCTCAGACTTTGCACTTTTATGGAGAGGGACACTTTCCTATACTTCAGGGGTCTTTTATCGTGCATTCCTTTCCCTATTTAAGCACACAGTGACTGATACTATATGTTATACATCATGCATTTCTTTCCTTATAAGCACAAAGTGAATGGTACTATATATGTTATACTCTTCATTCTATTTAACCCTTAAATCCCCTGTTTCAACATCACAAGGAGCAGGAGCTGTGATGTGCTCTGGTACCTGAAAAATCACAAGGAGCGTGGCTGTGACGTGCTGTGGAGCCTGTGATATCACAAGTAGCAGGGCTGTTATGTGCTCTGGTACCTGAGAGATCACAAGGAGTGGGGCTGTGACGTGCTGTGGTGCATGTGTGCTGGGGGTTGAGTGTTTTCCTATTACTGTGTCAATACAAATAATTTTTCCCATTGTCATGCCAATGGAGCTGCCAGATACACGGCGGATCTTTGCTGACTCTGGACAAAAGGGGTAGGTGGGATCGGCGTGGAGAGGGGCGCTCGTGCTTCCGGACGGGACTCGGGTTTCCGGCGAGCTGGGAGGAGGATCCACCCCCCTGTTCTTGGAGCCACGCGGCCGAAGGCAGGAGAGGCAGACCCTCTGCCATCACCTGCCCTGTATTTGCCCCGTTCCAGCCTCCTGCCTCTGTGGACACAGCGAATCACCCAGACACATACGGTGAGCGAGGAGCTGCCCGCTCCAGCCCGCTCCCCCCTGAGACCGGCGTGGCCACTGCCGCCCCTTCCCGCCTCTGCTTCCGCCGAGAGAGAGCGTGCTCACAGCTAAAGAAAGGACTGGAACTGAGTAATCTGTTCTGTTTTGTTAGTAATTTTAACAACTGCTGTTGTTTCTGCTGGTACAGTGAGATGTATTAGTAAAAGAGCTGTTATTCCTACCCCCTTATCTCTCCCTCAGAGTCCTTGATTCAAACGTTTGTAATATTTGGGGGGACTGGAATTCGGGTCTCTTTTTCAAAGGATATCATCTGGCTTTACTGGCAGACACCTGTCCTTCAAACTAGGACACTGTGATATCATAAGGAGCGGGGCTGTGATCGTCTGTGGTGCCTGTGACATCACAAGGAGCAGGGATGTGACGTGGCCAGGTGTCTGAGACATCATAAGGAGCAGGACTGTGATGTGCTGTGGAGCCTGTGACATCACACGGAGCGGGGCTGTGGTGTGCTGGGGTGCCTGAAACATCACAAGGAGCAGGGCTGTGACGTGCTCTGCTTCCTGTGACATCAAAAGGAGAGGAGCTGTGATGTGACCAGGTGTCTGAGACATCATAAGGAGCGGGGCTGTGATGTGCTGTGGAGTCTGTGACATCACAAGGAGCAGGGCTGTGATGTGCTGTGGTGCCTGGGACATGACAAAAAGCGGGGCTGGGATGTGCTGTGGTGCATGTGACATCACAAGGAGTGAGGCTGTGATGGTCTGAGGTGCCTGTGATATCACAAACAGCGGAGCTGTGATGTGCTCAGCCTCCTGTGACATCACAAGGAGCGGGGCTGTAAGGTGCTGTGGTGCCTGTGACATCACAAGGAGCCAGGTTGTGATGTTCTGTGATTCCTATGACATCAAAAGGAGCAGGGCTGTGATGTATTCTGGTGCCTGTGACGTCACAAGGAGCGGGGCTGTGATGTGCTGTGGTGCCTGTGACATCACAAGGAGCAGGGCTGTGATGTGCTGTGGTGCCAGTGACATCATAATGAGCGAGACTGTGATGTGCTGTGGTGCCTGTGCCATTCCAAGGCATTGGGCTGTTATGTAATCTTGTGGCTCTGACATCACATGGAACGGGGCTGTGGTGTGGTCTGGTACCTGAGAGATCACAAGGAGCGGGGCAGTGATGTGCTGTGGAGCCTGTGACATCACAAGGAGTGGGGCTGTGGTGTGCTGTGGTGCCTGTGACATCACAAGGAGCGGAGCTGTGATGCGCTTTGGTACCTGAGAGATCAGAAAGAGCGAGGCTGTGATGAGCTGTGGTGCCAGTGACACCATAAGGAGAGGAGCTCTGATGTGCTCTAGTTTCTGTGACATCACAAGGAGCGGGGCTGTGATGTGCTGTGGCGCCTGTGACATCACAAGGAGCAGGGCTGTGATATGCTGTGGTGCCTGGGACATCATAAGGACCGGGTCTGTGATGTGCTCTGGTACCTGAGAGATCACAAGGAGTGGAGCTGTGATGTGCTGTGGCGCCTGTGACATCACAAGGAGCGGGGCTGCGATGTGCTGTGGTGCCTGTGACATCCCAAGGCGCGGGGCTGTTACGTAATGTGACGGTGACATCACAAGAAGCGAGGCTGCTATGAGCTCAGGTTCCTGTGCCATCACAAGGAGCGAAGCTGTGATGTACTGTGGTGCCTGTGAAATAACAAGGAGCGGGCGTGTGATGTGCTCTGGTGCTGATGACATCACAAGGAGCAGGGCTGTTATGTGCTGTGGTGCCTGTGACATCACATAGAGCAGGACTGTTATGTGCTCTGCTTCCTCTGACATTACAAGGTGCGGGGCTGTAATGTCCTCTGGTGCCTGTGACATCCCAAGGAGTGGGGCTGTTATGTTGTGACTGTGACATCACAAGAAGCAGGGCTGTGAGGATCTTTGGTACCTGAGAGATCACAAGGAGCGGGGTGTGATGTGCTGTGGTGCCTGTGACATCAAAAGGAACGGGGCTGTGACGTCCTGTCGAGCCTGTGACATCACAAGGAGCAGGGCTCTGATGTGCTGTGGTGCTTGTGACATCACAGTGAGTGGGGCTGTGATGATCTCTGGTACCTGAGACATCACAAGGAATGGGGCTGTGATGTGCTGTGGTGCCTAAGACATGACAAGAATCGAGGCTGTGATGTGCTCTGGTTCCTGTGGCATCACAATGAGCGGGGCTGTGATGTGGTGTGGTGTCTGTGATATCACATGGAGCGGGGCTGTGGTGTACTGTGGTGCCTGAGACATCACAAGAAGTGGGGCTTTGATGTGCTGTGGAGACTGTGACATCATAGGAAGCAGGCCTGTGATGTGTTGTGGTGCCTGTGACATCACACGGAGTGGGGTTGTGATGTGTTGTGGTGCCTGTAACACCACAAAGAGCGGGGCTGTGATGTGTTGTGGTGCCTGTGACATCACACGGAGTGGGGTTGTGATGTGTTGTGGTGCCTGTGACATCACAAGGAGCGGGGCTGTGACGTGCTGTGGTATCTGTGACATCACAAGGAGCAGGGCTGTGATGTGCTGTGGTGCCTGTGACATCACAAGGAGCAGCGATGTGATTTTCTGTGGAGTCTGTGACATCACAAATAGCGGGGCTGAGATGTGCTCTGGTCCCTGAGAAATCACAAGGAGCAGGGCTGTGACGTGCTGTTCTGTCTGTGACATCACAAGGAGTGTGGCTGTGACGTGCTGTGGAGCCTGTGATATAACTAGTAGCAGGGCTGTTATGTGCTCCGGTACCTGAGAGATCACCAGGAGTGGGGCTGTGACGTGCTGTGGTGCATGTGTGTTGGGGGTTGAGTGTTTTCCTATCACATTGTCAATTTAAAGAATTTTTCCCATTGTCATGCCAATGGATCTGCCGGTTACACCGCGGATCTTTGCTGACTCTGGACAAAAGGGGTAGGTGGGATCGGCGTGGAGAGGGGCGCTCGTGCTTCCGGACAAGACTCGGGTTTCCGGCGAGCTGGGAGGAGGATCCATCCCCCGTTCCTGGAGTCACGCAGCCGAAGGCAGGAGAGGCAGACCCTCTGCCATCACCTGCCCGGTATTTGCCCTGCTGCAGCCTTCTGCCTCTGTGGACACAGCGAATCACCCAGACACATACGGTGAGCGAGGAGCTGCCCGCTCCAGCCCGCTCTCCCCTGAGACCGGCGCGGCCGCTGCCGCCCCTTCCCGCCTCCGCTCCCGCCGAGAGAGAGCGTTCTCACAGCTAAAGAAAGGACTGGAACCGAGTAATCTGTTCTGTTTTGTTAGTAATTTTAACAACTGCTGTTGTTTCTGCTGTACAGTTAGATATATTAGTAAAAGAGCTGTTATTCCTACCCCCTTATCTCTCCTTCAGAGTCCTTGATTCAAACGTTTGTAATATTTGGGGGGACTGGAATTCGGGTCTCTGTTTCAAAGGATATCATCTGGCTTTACTGGCAGACACCTGTCCTTTAAACTAGGACACTGTGATATCACAAGGAGCAGGGCTGTAATCATCTGTGGTGCCTGTGACATCACAAGGAGCGGAGCTGTGATGTGCTGTGGAGGCTCTGACATCTCAAGGAGCAGGGCTGTGATGTGCTGTGGTGCAAGGAACATCACAAGGAGCGGGGCTGTGACGTGACCAGGTGTCTGAGACATCACAAAAAGCAGGGCTGTGATGTGCTTTGGAGGCTGTGACATCACAAGGAGCGGGGCTGTGATGTGCTGTGGAGCCTGTGACATCACAAGGAGCGGGGCGGTGGTGTGCTGTGGTGCCTGTGACATCACAAGGGGTGGTGCGGTGACGTGCTGTGGTGCGTGTGACTTCACAGAGGTGGGCTGTGATGTGCTGTGGCGCCTGTGACATCACAAGGAGCAGGGATGTGATGTTCTGTGGTTCCTGTGACATCACAAGAAGCAGAGCTGTGGTGTGCTGTGGTGCCTGTGACATCACAAGGAGTGGTGCTGTGACGTGCTGTGGTGCGTGTGACTTCACAGAAGCGGGCTGTGATGTGCTGTGGCACCTGTGACATCACAAGGAGCAGGGCTGTGATGTGCTGTGGTGCCTGTGACATCAAAGAAGCCAGGCTTTGATGTGCTGTGGTGTCTGTGACATCGCAATGAGCAGGGCTGTTATGTGCTGTGGTGCCTTTGACATCACAAGGAGCGGGGCTGTGATGTGCTGTGGTACCTGACAGATCACATGGAGCAGGGCTGTGACCTGCTGCGGTGTCTGTGACGTCAAAAGGAGTGGGGCTGTGACGTTCTGTGGAGCCTGTGACATCAAAACTAGGGGTGCTGTGATGTTCTGTGATATCTGTGGTATCAGTCGGATCGGGACTCTGATATGCTCTTGTACCTGAGAGATCACAAGGAGTTGGGCTGTGATGTGCTGTGGAGACTGTCACATCATAGCGAGCGGGGCTGTGATGTGCTGTGGTGCCTAAGACATGACAAGAATCGAGGCTGTGATGTGCTCTGGTTCCTGTGGCATCACAATGAGCGGGGCTATGATGTGGTGTGGTGTCTGTGGTATCACACGGAGCGGGGCTGTGGTGTACTGTGGTGCCTGAGACATCACAAGAAGTGGGGCTGTGATGTGCTGTGGAGTCTGTTACATCATAGGAAGCGGGCCAGTGATGTGCTGGGGTGTCTGTGACATCACAATGCGCAGGGCTGTGATGTGCTCTGGTGCCGGTAACATCACAAGGAGCGGGGCTGTGATGTGCAGTGGTACCTGAGAGATCACATGGAGGAGGGCTGTGATGTGCTGTGGTGCCTGTGACATCAAACGGAGCGAGGTTGTGGTTTGCTGTGGTGCCACTGACATCAAAAGGAAAGGGGCTGTGATGTGCTGTGGTGCCTGTGACATCAAAAGGAGCAGGATTTTGATGTGCTCTATTGATTGTGACATCAGAAGTTGCAGGGCTGTGATGTGTTGTGGTGCCTGTGACATCACAAGAAGGAGAGCTGTCATGTCCTTTGGTGCCTGTGACATCACAAGAAGCAGGCCTGGGATGATCTCTGGTACCTGAGTGATCACAAGGAGCGGGGTGTGATGTGCCGTGGTGCCTGTGACATCACAAGGAGCAGCGATGTGATTTTCTGTGGTGCCTGTGACATCACAAGGAGCAGGGATGTGATGTGCTCTGGTACCTGAGAGATCACAAGGAGCAAGGCTGTGACGTGCTGTTCTGTCTGTGACATCACAAGGAGTGTGGCTTTGACGTGCTGTGGAGCCTGTGATATCACAAGTAGCAGGGCTGTTATGTGCTCTGGTACCTGAGAGATCACAAGGAGCGGGGATGTGACGTGCTGTGGTGCATGTCTGTTGGGGGTTGAGTGTTTTCCTATCACTGTGTCAGTTTAAAGAATTTTTCCCATTTTCATGCCAATGGATCTGCCGGTTACACCGCGGATCTTTGCTGACTCTGGACAAAAGGGGTAGGTGGGATAGGCGTGGAGAGGGGCGCTCGTGCTTCCGGACAAGACTCGGGTTTCCAGCAAGCTGGGAGGAGGATCCACCCCCCGTTCCTGGAGCCACGCGGCCGAAGGCAGGAGAGGCAGACCCTCTGCCATCACCTGCCCTGTATTTGCCCCGTTCCAGCCTCCTGCCTCTGTGGACACAGCGAATCACCCAGACACATACGGTGAGCGAGGAGCTGCCCGCTCCAGCCCGCTCTCCCCTGAGACCGGCGCGGCCGCTGCCGCCCCTTCCCGCCTCCGCTCCCGCCGAGAGAGAGCGTTCTCACAGCTAAAGAAAGGACTGGAACCGAGTAATCTGTTCTGTTTTGTTAGTAATTTTAACAACTGCTGTTGTTTCTGCTGTACAGTTAGATATATTAGTAAAAGAGCTGTTATTCCTACCCCCTTATCTCTCCTTCAGAGTCCTTGATTCAAACGTTTGTAATATTTGGGGGGACTGGAATTTGAGTCTCTGTTTCAAAGGAAATCATCTGCCTTTATTGGCAGACACTTGTCCTTCAAATTAGGACACTGTGATATCACAAGGAGCGGGGCTGTGATCGTCTGTGGTGCCTGTGACATCACAAGGAGCGGAGCTGTGATGTGCAGTGGAGGCTGTGACATCTCAAGGAGCGGAGCTGTGATGTGCTGTGGTGCAAGGAACATCACAAGGAGCGGGGCTGTGATGTGACCAGGTGTCTGAGACTTCACAAGGAGCACGGCTGTGATGTGCTGTGGTGCCTGTGACATCACAAGGTGCGGGGCATTTGATGTGCTGTGGAGTCTGTGACATCACAATGAGCGAGGCTGTGATGTGCTTTGGAGCCTGTGACATCACAAGGTGTGGATCTGTGATGCGCTCTGGTACCTGAGAGATCAGAAAGAGCGGGGCTGTGATGAGCTGCGGTGCCTTTGACATCACTAGGAGCGTGGCTGCGATGTGCTGTGGCGCCTGTGACATCACAAGGAGTGGAGTTCTGATGTGCTGTGGTGCCTGTGACAACACAAGGAGCGGGGCTCTGATGTGTTGTGGTGCCTGTGACATCACAAGGAGCGGGGCTGTGACGTGCGGTGGATCCTGTGATATCATAAGGAGCTGGGCTGTGATGTGCTGAGGAGCCTGGGACATCAAAAAGGGCAGGGCTGTGATGTGCTCTGGTGCCTGGGACATCACAAGGAGCGGGCCTGTGACGTACTGTGATGCCTGTGACATCGCAAAGAGCGGGGCTGTAATGTGCTGTGGTGCCTTTGACATCACAAGGAGCGGGGCTGTGATGTGCTGTGGTACCTGACAGATCACAAGGAGCAGGGCTGTGACATGCTGCAGTGTCTGTGACGTCAAAAGGAGCGGGGCTGTGACGTTCTGTGGAGCCTGTGACATCACAACGAGCCAGTCTGTGATGTTCTGTGCTTCCTGTGACATCAAAAGGAGGGGAGCTGTGATGGTCTGTGGTGTCTGTGATATCAGTAGGAGTGGGACTGTTATATGCTCTGGTACCTGAGAGATCACAAGGAGTTGGGCTTTGATGGTATGTGGTGTGTGTGAGATCACAAGGACCGGGGCTGTGATGTGCTGTGGAGATTGTGACATCATAGGGAGCGGGGCTGTGATGTGATGTGCTGTGGTGCCTAAGACATTACAAAAATCGAGGCTGTGATGTGCTCTGGTTCTTGTGGCATCACAATGAGCGGGGCTGTGATGTGGTGTGGTGTTTCTGACATCACACGGAGTGGGGCTGTGATGTGCTGTGGTGCCTGTGGCATCATAAGAACCGGGAGTGTGATGTGCTGTGCTGCCTGGGACTTCATAAGCAGCGGGGCTGTTATGTACTGTGGTGCCTGAGACAGCAAAAGAAGCCGGGCTGTGGTGTGCTCTGGTACCTGAGAGATCACAAGGAGCTTAGCTGAGATGTTCTGTGGTGTCTGTGACATCACAAGGAGCAGACCTGTGATGTGCTGTGGTGCCTGTGACATCACAGGAAGCTGTGCTGTGATGATCTCTGGTACCTGAGAGATGAAAATGAGTGGGGCTGTGATGTGCTGTAGTGCCTGTGACATCACAAGCAGCGGGGCTGTGATGTGCTGTGAAGCCTCTGACATCATAGGGAGCGTGGCTGTGATGTGCTATGGTGTATGTGACATCACAAGGAGTGGGGCTGTGATGATCTCTGCTACCTGAGAGATCAAAAGCAGCAGGGCTGCGATGTGCTATGGTGCCTGTGAAATAACAAGGAGCAGGGCTGTGATGTCCTCTGGTGCCTGTGACATCACAAGAAGCAGGGCTGTTATGATCTCTTGTACCTGAGAGATCACAAGGAGTGGGGCTGTGATGAGCACTTGTGCCTGTAACATCATAAGCAATGGGGCTGTGATCTGCTGTGGTGCCTGTGACAACACAAGGAGCAGGGCTGTGATGTGCTCTGGTGCCTGGGACATCACAATGAGCAGGGTTGTGATGTGCTTTGGTGCCTTTGACATCACAAGGAGCTGGGCTGTGATTGTGCTGTGGTACCTGACAGATCACAAGGAGCAGGGCTGTGACCTGCTGCGGTGTCTGTGACGTCAAATGGAGCGGGGCTGTGACGTTCTGTGGAACCTGTGACATCACAACGAGCCAGTCTGTGATGTTCTGTGCTTCCTGTGACATCAAAAGGAGGGGAGCTGTGATGTTCTCTGGTATCTGTGATATCAGTAGGAGCGGGCCTGTGATATGCTCTGGTACCTGAAAGATCACAAGGAGTTGGGCTGTGATGGTATGTGGTGTGTGTGCGATCACAAGGACCAGGGCTGTGATTTGCTGTGGAGACTGTGACATCCAAAGAACCAAGGCTGTGATGTGCTCTGGTACCTGTGACATCACAAGGAGCGGGGCTGTGATGTGTTGTTGTGTCTGTGATATCACAAGGAGCGAGGCTGTGATGTGCTGTGGTGCATGTGACATCACATGGAGCAAGGCTGTGATGTGCTGTGGAGCCTGTGACATCACAAGGAGCGGGGCTATGATGTGCTGTGGTGACTGTGACAGCACTAGGAGCAGGGCTGTGATGTGCTGTGGTGTCTGTGACATCAGAAGGAGCGGGTCTGTGATGTGCTGTGGTGTCTGTGACATGACAAGGAGCGGCGCTGTGACCTGTTCTGGTGCCTGAGACATCCCAATGTGCGGGGCTGGCTGTGATTTGTTTGGTGCCTGTGACATCCCAAGGGCAGTGTTACAGGGGGCAACTCTCAATGTCCCCAGGAGGTCAGGCGTTCCAGTGCAGCCATGCCAGCGGTCACTTGGAAGTCGGGGCAGGCTGGGCTGGACGGTGGTCCGAGCAGAAACGCCGCCCCCGGGACTGGGGTCTCCCTCTATGTCTGGGCCGGCCCCTGGTGGGAGCGCCTTGGGCAGGGCATGGGGCTGCTGCTGGGCCAGGGGGAGAGGCCTTGCCCCCTGCCAGCTGCCTGGGCCCCTCTCATGCCTGTCCCAGATCCCTGGGGCTCCTGTCCCTGCTGCTCCCTGACACCTTCACAACTCCCATCAAAGCCCCACTCAAGCTCTTCACTGTGACCTCTGGAAAGAAAGAATGAATGAGAAGAGGGAACGGCTGCCAGCTGACCCTGGCTGGATGCTGGACACCCAGCAAAGCTGCTCTGTCACTCCCCTCCAGAGATGGGCAAGAGACAGAGAAAACAGAATGAAGGTTTCATGGGTTGAGGTAAGGGCTGGGACTGACTACTCAGCAAATGCCATCATGGGAAAAACAGGTTCATAATTAGAGATATTAATTGAATTTCTTGCTGTCCAAATCAGAGCAGGATAGTGAGAAGTAAAATAAAGCTTAAAAAACACCTTCTGCCCATCCCTCCCTCCTCCCTCCTTCCCAGCCCTACCTCCTGCCCCAGTGAGTGCAGGGATACAGGGAATGGGGGTTCTGCTCAGTTCATGTGTTGTTTCTCCTGCTGCTCGGGCAGAGGAGTCGTTCCCCTGCTGCACCAAGGGGTCCCTCCCAGAGACGCTTCTCCATGAATTTCTCCAAGGTGAGTTCATCTCACAGACAGCAGTTCTTCACAAACTGCTGCAGCATGGGTCACACTTGCATGGGCTCACAAGTCCTGCCAGGACCCTGCTCCACCGTGGGCTCCTCTCTCCACGGGTTTGCAGGTCCCTGCCAGGTCCCTGCTCCAGCACAGGATTCTCATGGGGTCCCAGCCTCCGCTCAGGCACCCCCCTGCTCCAGCACGGGCTCCTCCAGGTGCTGCAGGTGCATCTCTGCGCTCCATGCCCTCCATGGGCTGCAGGGAGCCAGCAGCCTCAGCATGGACTGCACCACGGAATGTCAGGGCAATCAGCTCCAGCCCCTGGAGCAGCTCCTGCCCCTCCTCCTGCTCTGCCCTGGCTGTGTGCGCACTTGTTCCTCTCTCATGTTCTCACCCTGCTCTTCCCTGGCCACAGTTACAACTACAGAATAATCGATTTTCTTCTTCTTCAATCTGTTATCCCAAAGGCGTTACCACCATTTCTAGCTGGCCCAGCCTTGGCCAGCTCTGGTCCATCCTGGAGATGGGTTTGGCTGACTCTGCAGGACATGGAGGAGCAGCTGCTTCCAGCAGCCTCGCACAGAAAGGGTTCCTGGAGCCCCCCCTTCCCAAAACCTGACCACGGAAAGCTAGTATAGTGTGGTAGGGTTTATATTACTATTATTGATTCTTAATATTGGTATTATCTCTATTATTCCTAATAATATTACAGGTATTTTAGTAGTGTTATTATTATAATTATTACAGGTATCTTTAGTCTTTTTGGCTCTATATTAATTGTGGCTGTAGTAGAACTCAAAAGTTCTTAATTGTAAGTAGAACTTCGAATTTTGGCAGCTGCTTGTCCTGCCCTGTTGTGTGTCATTGCTGTGTGTGAAGCTACTGTTGCCAGGGCTCCCCATTTCCTTGGTTTGGGAAATTGGATGGCATTGCTCACATATCAGAGAGTGCTCATTCCAATCCAATGCGTTGCCTGAGCTCTTCTAATCCCAGTTCTCAAAGCTTGTTTTCTAATGTTATTGGATTTCTCACCTTCTGTTCTTATTTGTGGTTTTATCCCAAAATGTTCTCAGATGTGATTTTGCAGGATTCTATAATCAGCTGTCTGTTTTACTCTTGGATTACTTAATGGTGTGTCAGAACTGAATGCAGAATTTTGGGTGGGAACCGCTCAGTCTGAGCGAGGACTGTCTGAGCAGCAGCAGCTGGTTTTGCACATGTAAGCAGAGATAGCAGAGATTGCATGAAGTGAATATTGTGGCTGGTTGCGGAACCCGCAATGGCGGCGAGCGCGGGGCAGCTACCGGGACCTTTGTGGCTCAGAGGAGCTGCAGGCGGGCGTTGCAAGCGGCGCCTTTGGGGCAGGATTTTGTCCCGGTGCGGGGCAATTGCCGCGGGCTGGGCGGGCTGGGGCCACTGCCGAGCGCCGCCGCCTTTCCCCGGGAGCCCCCGGGCAGAGCTCTCTGCTCGGGGCCAAGGGCCGGGCGCCCGCTCGGCGGCTCCGAGCCGGCAGAGTTTTGGGGGTGCCACTGTTGGGGCGGCACAGCCCCGGCGCTGGGCCAGGGGATGCGTGGGACCCTCCCGCGCTGGGGGCTGCGCTGCCTGGTTCAGGCGCTGTGTTGTCAGCCCGGAGCCGTGTGGCGATCACCCGGGACCGGCGGGGCTGGGGCTTGGCACCGCGGAGAAGGGCGGCACCGGAGCTGGGGGACCCTCTGCGGCCTGCGGGGGCCAACGGCCCCATAAGGGGGACCCCCGGCACCCTGGAACTTGGAGCCCGGACTGGGGGAACCCCGGCAGCCTGGAGATGTTGGGACCATGGACAAGGGAGACCCATGGTGTGAAAAACACGGTTCACTGTTTATGGGAGAATTAAAAGGTTTGATAAAAAAGACAATAAGAGACATACATAAAGCAAAGGGTTAAAACGGCCGGGTGCTTGGAATGCTGCCAAGAGTGTAGAGAGATAGGGATATTGCGAATGGAAGATTCTCGGGATGTACGGGCAGCCAGGGACCCCCTTCCCCTCCACCTTGTGGTCTGACCTCAGCTCTGTACCTGGCCGCCCCTTGCCGGATGTGAGCTAGAGGAAATGACCCAAGGACCCCTGTCCTTAAAACCCCCTGTAACCCCTCAATAAACGCCATTTGCTGTCCACCACATTGGTGTCCTGGAGCTGATGGACCGAGTGACCCAGAGTTAGGGCCACCGTGCTGGACTTGAACCAGGTCGCCAGGCAACATCTGGCGCCGAAACCCGGGAAAACATCGGGAACTGATCGCCCGGATTTCGGGGTTCGCCTGACCAGGACCCAGCGACTGCACCACTGGCGAGTGCAGTGAGGGGAGACATCCCCGGACCCGTGAGGAATACGGAACAAGTCGCGAAGGTCGTAAGTGAGATCCACGCGCAGTGGGGTTTGGATTGTAAGCTTAAGGATTTCTGTCTTGCAGTGCCGAGACTTATTAAGCTTGGGGCTATAGACGGCCCGGTAGACATTCTCCATCCGGAGATATGGGATAAATGCACAAAAGCTTTGGCGGAAAACACCATGACCTCAGGGTCAGGAAAAGCGCTTAAAGCGTGAGGAAAGGTAATGCGGGCTCTGCAAACCGCCCGGCAGGAACAGCAAGCCTGGCAAGCTGCCCGAGCATGTCTGTTTGCCGCGCCACAATTGGGGATTGGGGCGGCGACACAAACCGCGGAGGGGTTTGAATCGGGCGAGCGAGTGGACGCGGGAACCCTGGACCCCCCCCTTGCAGCTTCCGGATCGGGACCCACCTTCACTGGGAGAGGGGGGACGGAGCGCGCGGGAGTTGTGGCAAGGATTAGCGGACGAGGCGCGAAATGCAGCCATTATATCGGAGATACAGGCAGCGGAAAAGAGCGAGCCGCCACCATACGGGTTTGAAAATGGCGCCGAGCCACGTGGTCGAGCATTGCGCAATGATGCGGGAGGCGGGGGAAGCACCGGGGGAGGGAACGGTCCGGCCCCAGGGGAATGGGGCGGGGGCGGAGCCCGAGAAAAAGGCTCAGCAGCCCGGAAACGTCCAGTCAGTCGGCTTCCGGCAGCGACTGTGACTCCAGCTCAGATGGCTGGCCAGAGGGGTGGTCAGACACTGAATCGGATACCGGCTGGGGGGGTTTACAAAAAGGGTGCCGCGGCTTACAGGGCAACTAACCACAACCCTCCGGCATGGGTTAGGGGGACATCAGACACAAATCAAACCCCCCTTACAGACTGGCGTAAGATAAAAATAGCATGCGCAGAGTGGGCTCCGTCTGCCAAGTTGGTATTCCCGGTCAGAGTGGGGGGTGCTGGCGGAAACCAGAGAACGTATTCCCCGGTAAACCCGAAGGATGTGCAGGCTATTGTGAAAGCGGTTGCCGACAAAGGAATCAATTCTGCCATGGTTTCTACACTTATTGATAGCATTTTTGGAGGCGATGATATGCTCTCCTTTGATATTAAACAAACTTGCAGATTAATCTTTGATGGGGCGGGGATGATCATTTTTAAGCAAGAATGGGAGGATAATTGTGCCAAGCAGCTAGCCTTGGTAACTGGGGAAAACCATCCTTTGCATGGCTCCAGCATACAGAGGCTGATGGGCAGAGATCCAGCTATGATTACCCCACAAGCACAGGCAGAGGGCCTGCGGGCCCATGAAGTTATGACTACCACCCGGGCTGCCTGAGAAGCCATCCGTACTGCCTCTAAAGCAATAGCCAGACCATCACCATGGTCCACTATAAAGCAGAGCGAGAGTGAAAGCTTCATTCAATTTGTGGACCGTCTCCAGGCAGCATTAGACTGCTCAGCACTGCCCTCAGAAGCAAAAGGACCCGTGCTAGCAGACTGCCTGCGCCAGCAGTGCAATTCAGCCACCAGAGACATTTTAAGATCACTGCCACCTGGGTCTAATATCACAACCATGATCAGACATGTAGCAAAGGAAGAACACTTCGCTCCCATTCAAGCAGCTGTTCGCACTGCAATAACCAGCGTGATGGCATGCTTCAAGTGTGGCCAGGCAGGACACGTGGCAGTGAACTGTCCCCAGTCAGGACACCCACCAGCAGCTGCTTCACCACGCCAGGGGAAAATCAGAGGACCATGCTGGGCTTGTGGGAAAGAACATCTTGCTAAAGAATGCAGGTCCAAGCCTCAGGGAAACGGGAAGGGGAGGGGGCAGCCGGGCCACACCCAGCCCTCTCCCTCCTGGAACGCCAAGCGGCCCAACTACAGCAACCCTCAATGGGGCATGGGGCTTCCACGCCCATTACCCCCTCAAGAAATGGCCAACTTTGTCGCCCAGCAAACAGCTCAGTCAAACCCACCTGCACCTCAGGAATACCAAGAACAGCACCCTGGGGACGAGGCCCCTGGGTGGCCTTGGCTATGAAAGCATACGAGCGAGACCCATGGGTGGTCTTTGCAGTGAAGGTGGGTAGGCACCCGCTAATCGTGTGGGCAGAGTGTCGTCTCCACAACAGCTCTGACGGCACGGCCATCTGCCTTCCCTTTTGGGTGGACACAGGATCAGACGTCACCGTCATCCCAGATATACACTGGCCTCTACCATGGAAGCTAGAAGAAGCCCCCATGGTGAGCAGAGTTGGAGGGCAGTCCCGAGCCCGCAAAAGCACCCAGCCAATAGCAATAACGCTCTGCACCGAGAGAGGACCAGGAAGGACTATCACCCTCACGGTATACGTCATGTCGGATTGCCCACCCTTGTTGGGGAGAGATGCCTTAGCCCTGCTGGACGTCAGGATGACAAATTTATTCTAAGGGCCACTGTCGTGTACCCATCACTGCCCATCAAACTAACTTGGAAATCAATCGATCCGGTGTATATTGAACAGTGGCCCTTATCCAAGCCTCGAATGACTGCTCTCCTTGAGCTAGTTGGCCGTGAACTGCACAAGAAACATATAGAACCCTCCACAAGCCCATGGAACACTCCAATCTTTGTAATACCTAAACGGTCTGGTGAAGGCTTTCGTCTCCTGCATGACCTGCGAGAGGTAAACAAGAAAATCCAGCCGATGGGCCCGGTACAAACACTGCTGCCCATGAACTCGATGATACCGAGAGGGCAGCCCTGTGCAGTGCTCGACATCAAAGACTGCTTCTTTTCTATTTCCCTGCACGAGGACGACAAGGAGCGGTTCGCTTTTTCCATCGTCTTTCCAAACAGCCAACGACCTAACCTACGCTTCCACTGGAAAATGCTACTTCAAGAGATGATCAACTCCCCTACCATCTGCCAGATCACAGTAGACTGAGCGCTAGCACCAGTCCGGCAGAGCCATCCAACTGTAACTATCCTGCAGTATATGGACGATATCCTGATCGCTGCACCATCACCAAGCCAAGTAGACCAGCTGATATCGACCATCTCCGAGACCTTAAAGACGAGCGGTTTCAAAATAGCCAGTGCAAAAATAAAAAAGGGACCGTGCGTAACCTTCCTAGGGGTGGGAATCACAAGCTCCTACGTAACCCCTCCCCAAATAAAAATCCGCCGAGATATCAAGACGCTCCACGACGTGCAGCAGCTGGTAGGATCCTTGCAGTGGCTCCACAACATCATCCTGATTCCTCCTGAGGTCATGGACCCTCTACACGACCTCTTGAAAGGGAAAAACCCATGGGAGCAGAAGACCCTAACACCAGAATCGATAAGATCACTCGACTTTATCAAGCATCAGATGTCAGTGAGCACCCTCGCCAGATGGGACGCTAGTGCACCAGTCGATCTGTACGTCCACTTCACAAAACAGGGGGGAGTGGGGGCCCTAGCCCAAGGACCCCCCAACAAAGCCCAGCCAATACAATGGGTGGTCTTGGGGAAACCATCACAAGCCTTCTCCCCGGGAGTTGAGTGCCTCGGCAGCCTCATCATGAAAGGCAGGAAACTCGCCCTAAGGTAGCTGGGCATGGAACCGGCAAAGATATACTTGCCCTTCCGCAAGCAACTCTCCGCGCAGTCAACAACAATATCCGAATACCTGGCCATGGCCCTAGCAGGCTTTGGAGGAGAGATTCGCTATGCTGCAAAACCCCCTTGGACCCGGCTGCTCACCATCGTTGACATCGACCTCCCTCCAAAGATAATCGACCGACCGCAGGCAGGACCAACATCTTCACTGACGCATCATCGCTGACCTCCACTGCGGCAGCAGTATGGCAGTCAGGAGAGCAATGGCAGTGTGTCAAGGCAACTGACCCCTCGCTTTCAGTCCAGCAATTAGAAGCATCAGCCGTAGTGCTAGCGTGTGGACTGTTCCCAGAAGAACACCTCAACATTGTGACTGACTCCATATTTGTGGCCAAGCTCTGCCTAGCAATGTCTGAACCAGGTGTGTCAGTGTCCACGGTGGCAATAATGCTAGAAGAAGCATTCTATTCATGGAAAGGCACCATATCTGTCATCCACGTCAACAGCCACGACCTGGTCAAAGGGTTCTACCAGATTGGCAATGACAAGGCTGACGCAGCCACAAAAGGCATATGGACTCTGCAAGAAGCTCGTCAGTTGGATGAGTCCCTTCACAACAGAGCAAAAGCACTTGCGAAGAAGTGCAGGATTTCTGCCACAGACGCAAAACACGTAGTTGCCACGTACCCTCACTGTCAGAAATCACCACTGTGGTCGAGCGGCGTCAACCCCAGAGGCCTCAAATCCTCGGAAATATGGCAAACAGACTTTACCCAATGCCAGCTATTAAAACCCCGAGTGTGCCTCGCAGTTACCATGGATACATACAGCGGTATAATCGTGGCCACACAGCATTCCAAGACAGATTCCAAAGCCACCATCCAACATTGGCTAACAGCCATGGCATGGCTTGGAGTCCCAAAACAGATCAAAACACACAATGGCACAAATTTCACCTCGAAGACAGTCCAAGCATTCGTCTCGAAATGGAACATCACCTTAGTACACGGCATCCCGTACAACAGCACCGGACAAGCCATCGTCGAAAGAGCGAATCAGACTCTGAAAACTAAACTGGAAGTCCTAGCAAAGACAGAGGGCTTCACCAATGCCATTCCCTCAAGTGACCAGGCGCGCACACTGGCAACCGCGCTGCTAGCGTTAAACCAGCTCCCTAGGGGGGATGAAACAAACAGTCCTGCCCAGAGACACTGGGCCACTCAAGCACTAGAGAAAGGCCCACGGGTTGTAATCAGAAATGAACTAGGGGAGTGGGAACAAGGTTGGAGACTAGTGCTAACGGGGCGGGGGTATGCGGCCGTTAAAAGAGATGGGAACGTTAAATGGTGTCCACTCAAATCTATCAAACCAGACCTTCAAAGTGCAGCTAATGAGAATTCTGAGACTTTGTTTGCAGGACTGAATGGGACGCCCTCGCAACCCATACGCCTCACTGCCGGGAAAGAGAGAGAGACCACTGAGCAACACAGCATCACCTGAGAAGCTCGCACCGTCAAAGTCAAAGCAGCGACGGTATCTCTGTGTCATTTTGTTCCTAGGCTTGGTAGGCGGAGGGCAAGCAAACACAGAGCATTACCCTCACCAGCTGTTCAGGTGGGTTCTACACCATCTCTCAGGTGAGAGGGTCATCAAAGAAAATATAACAGCAGACACCCCATCCTTCGAGTTCAACCTAAAGGACATTTTTCCCTTCTATATGAAATTCCCCAAATTTGATAAGCCAGCAATGTTTCAAACGTATTGGTGTCCTGCTTCCAACCCAGGGAAAAATTACTGTAATTACCCAGGGTATGGATATTGTGGGTATTGGGAGTGTGAAACTATTGTGACAAGCGATAGATGGAAACCACAACAGCCTGATAAGTTCCTGCAGATTAAGTATTTTCCTCACGGCTGTATCGAACCAAGATTCGGCATGGATAAGTACGTACTCATGCCCCAAGGCAGGGCAGAGCACACATGCACAGGCTATATAATGACAGTTCTGCAGCCAACCCATAATAGCTGGGCCACAGGCAAGGTGTGGACAGCGTTTGTCCATCATCCTCGCCGCGTCTGGGTGAACATACAAATTATCAGACTCCCACCCTCAATATCCCGATCAGCCAGACACAATTCAGTTCTTACAATGAGTAAACCCAGAAAAGAATCGCAGCTAACCATAGCTCCAGCCACAACACACAGATGCTGCGATCTGTCTCCTCCCCATCCGATCTCTTATCCAAACCAACCCTCTCTGATCCTTTCCTAAGTGTGTTAAATGCTACATTTCTATCGTTAAACTAGTCCGACCCACACCTCACAGAATCGTGCTGGTTATGCTATGATGCACGACGCCCTTTTTACGAAGGTGTTGCCCTTGATCTCCCGTTTATCTTTTCAAAGTCGGACAATCCACACCAACGCAGATGGGACACCCCCCGGAGGGGCATCGCCCTAAGCCAGGTCACGGGCCAAGGCAGATGCTTTGGAAACGCAGCCCTGGCGAAGCAGACGGGTAGCGTCTGCCGGAACTTTGTCAAATTTAAAAGGGGAAAGTTCCAGTGGGCGATCCCAGCTGCATCGGGGATGTGGGTCTGTCACCAATCTGGAGTAACCCCATGTGTACTCATTGCCAAATTCAATCATTCTGCCGACTTTTGTGTCCAAGTTCTCATTGTTCCCAGAGTCCAGTACCGCCAGGACGACGAGGTGTATCACCTGCTCGAGGAACCCAGTCGGCTCCACAAGCAGGAAGTGATAACAGGCATCACCATCGCAATGCTCCTCGGCTTAGGAGCTACCGGCGCTGCCACAGGTGTCTCGGCCCTGGCAACTCAGCATCAAGGACTGACCCAACTACAAATGACAGTCGACGAGGACTTGCAGAGGATCGAGAAATCCATTTCATCCCTGGAAAAATCCCTCTCCTCACTCTCAGAAGTCGTCCTCCAAAACAGGCGAGGACTAGACCTTCTGTTCATGCAGCAGGGGGGCCTATGTGCCGCCCTGAGGGAGGAATGCTGCTTCTATGGCAGACACGGGAGTTGTTAGAGACTCCATGGCCGAGCTGAGGGAACAACTGAACCTGAGAAAAATGGACAGAGAAGCCAAAGAGCGCTGGTTTGAATTGTGGTTCAACCAGTCCCCATGGCTCACCACCCTGATTTCTACCTTAATCGGCCCGGTCACTATAATCCTACTAACACTAATCTTCGGGCCTTGCATATTTAACAGATTGGTGCTATTTGTCAAAAAGCGTTTAGAAACAGTTAACATTATGCTCGTCGAACGCCAACAGCTGCTTTAAAGTGTGCCTGTTACTAACTAATTTACAATTTTATACTAACTTTACTAACCCATTAAATTTTAGAATGTCTACATTATGTAACCTTTATATGATTTTTTACTAATCATGAGGGAGGGGGGAAATGTAGAGAGATAGGGATATTGCAAATGGAAGATCCTCGGGATGTACGGGCAGCCAGGGACCCCCTTCCCCTCCACCTTGTGATCTGACCTCAGCTCTGTACCTGGCCGCCCCTTGCCGGATGTGAGCTAGAGGAAATGACCCAAGGACCCCTGTCCTTAAAACCCCCTGTAACCCCTCAATAAACGCCATTTGCTGTCCACCACATTGGTGTCCTGGAGCTGATGGACCGAGTGACCCAGAGTTAGGGCCACCGTGCTGGACTTGAACCAGGTCACCAGGCAACACAAGAGCACACCGCTACTTCGGGAACACCCCTTTAGATACCTTTTACAATCCATCCATTTGTTACATATTCATAGACCTTCATGCATAGTCAACTGTTTCTGGGAGCTGTTTAGCACGGCCACTCCTTGGGAGCCCCGAGAGGATTGGGGATTCCGGGACACTTTGGGGATTCCGAGAGGTTTTTGAGGTACCTGGGTGATGCCGGTGATGGTGATGGGGACCCTGTGCAGGGCATAAACCTTTGTGAGGGTTCCCTGGGGAGTTTGTTGCTCCAGGGCGTGTTTGGGGACATGGTGATTTTTTGAGCGTTCCCGAGGGGGGTTTTCAGAGGTCCCAATGAGAGAATTTGAATGATCCCTGGGGTGGAATTGGGGATCCCAAGGTTGTTTTGGGATACCTGCTGGTGCTGGAGATGGGGACCCCGTGCCAAGTATAAATCTTCTCAGGGTGATTCTGGGGGAGTGCTGGGAGGTCCTGTGGGAATGTTGATGTCCTGAGAGGGTTTGGGGGCTCGTATGGGGTTTTGCGGTCTTGGAGAGTTTTCGAATGTCCCAAGGATGCTTTCATGATCCCAGGGAAAGTTGAGGTGCCCAGGGGGGCGGGTTGAGGGTTCCCGGGAAGTTTTGGGGGTACCTGGGCGATGCCGGTGACAGAACTGGGGACCCCGTGCCGGGTACGAACCTTCTCACTGCGCTCGGGCAGTGCCAGCATGTTCAGGGGGATCCTGGGGGGACCGGGGGGTTCTCTGCAAATCCCAGGGGATACCCCTGAACTCCCCTCACCGCTGGATCTGCTGCAAGCCTCTCACCCAAAACCCTGAGAACTGTGATGAGTGACAGCCTAGGAGTGTTTCTCACTGTCTGCCACACTGCACAGAACACCCCAGGCAGAGCACTCCAGGAGGGAACTTCCATGGGATTCTTCCCCTGCTGGTTTCATCCCTGCCATATTTCCAGAGTCGTTCCTGGCAGTTGTGCCCTAGGTCATCTGTGAATTCCTCAGCCCCGATCTCCTCAGTTTACCAGCACATCTTGGTGACCTGGGCAGCGCCGGCGGCCACCACGAATGTCCCGGATCGCAGCTGGAAGGAGAGGAATTCCCGGCCGTCCTTGGCGAGCCCATGGGATCCGCGGACGCTCCCGTCGGACAGGAGGTCACAGGCGGAAACCTCCTGCAGCAGGGGTTCCCTGTATCCAGCAAAGGGAGCTCCAAGGGTGCCCGGGTCCAGCACAGGGCGGGGAAAGCCGGGATGGCTGGGAATAGGGGTCAAGGGTGTCCTCAGTGTTGGGGAAAGGAGGGACTGGGTGCTGGGAAAGGCAGGAAAAGGGGTGCAGGGGGTCTCTGGGTCAAGGAGAAGGGGACTCTGCGGGCTAGGAGAGGCGAGATGGCCGGGAAAGGGGTGCCGGGGTTACTGGTGCCGGGTAAGGGGGTGCAGGGTGGAGCGCATGGCCGAGAATGGGGGTTCGGGGCGATCAAGGCGCCCGGGAATGGGAGTGTAGGGGCCCCTCTGTGCTCCGGAATGGGCGATCAAAGAGTCCCGGTGCCGGAGGACCCCTCAGCTCTCGCCGCCCCCCAGGGCCCCCAGGAGCGTCCCAGCCCCAGCGCTGGAGCCATGGCGCTGCTCCGCTGCGGCCCCGCCCCCTGAGCAGCCTCCGGCCCCGCCCTTGGCGCTGCTCTTTTCTGCCAGCCAATGGCAGCCCGAGTTTGCAGAGGCGTCACCGGTCGCCGGGCAGATCCCGGCATTGCCGCAGGCTGCGGAAGGCAAAAGCCAAAGTGCCCGAGGGAGCGCGGGGGGAGGGCACGGGGCAATTCCAGGGAATTCCCCTGGATCCTCTCCCGGGATCCCCCGGGGCCCTCCTCGGCCGCGCACTGCGGGACCCCCGGCCGGGCTGTGCCTGCGCTCCAACTCTGCCTGCAACCCGCCGGCTTCGGCCCAAAGCGGGGCAAGCACCGCCATCCGCGGATCCATTTTTCCCTCCGGCTGTGGTTCCCAGCCCCGGCGGAGCAGGACTGGGAACTGCGACTGCGAGCCCTGATTCCCAATATCCTTCTCTCTCTTTCTCCTGTCCTCTCCCTTTGCTTTGGGTGATCATCAGTCCCAGAGCGGCCGTAGAGCCCCGTGCCCAGTTCGGGTTTCCCAGGAAAGGGAGGCCTGGGAGTGAGATGCCCTGGGCCGGCCGGAATGGGGGTCCGGGGGTTGTTGGAGGAGGAAAAGTGGGTGCAGGGGGTCCCGGAGCTGGGGAAGGAGATGCGGGGGGTCCCAGTGCCCAGGAATGGGGATTCAAGGGGTCCCGGTTGGGCTCCCCAAAGCCCCTCCCAGGGGGGAGCACGAGCTGGGTCAGGAGCTCTGGGGCAGAGAAAAGGGGGTGACCCTGGCATGGGGGGACACGGGGGAGTCACACGCACTCTGAGGGGGGGACGTGACCCCCGGGGACCCCCCCTCACCTTCTCCCACAGTGGAGACCGAGCCCCAGCCCAGGCAGACAAAGCCCAACACGAAGCCCCCGACCCCCGGCAGCATCTTGGGGGGCGTCTGGCAGCAGGGCACCTGTGAGATGCTGGGTCTGAGGGAGTTGAGGGTTCCTGGGAGGGACCTGGGGGTTGCTGAGGGCTTTGGGCACCCCAGTCCCAGCAGCTCCGGCTGTGCTGGGATACCCTGGCGGAGTTTCTGGGGCAGCTGCTCAAAGATCCCCTGCCCTGACACTGTCCCCATGTCCCCCTGTCCCCTCTCCAGGATCCTCGTCTCCCGGCTGTCACTCCCCCTGCCCCCAGCCCATTCCTGTGTCACCCTAATCCTGCTCCACTCCTGCTCCCGTCCTGCTCCCACCCCAGTCTGGATCCCATTCTCGCTCTCATTCCCTGTCCCACATTCTCTGCCCGGTTGCCATTCCCATATTCCTAGTCCCATACTCCCTGTCCTGTTCCCATTCTTGTATTCCTGGTCCCACTCCCATTCCCATATTTGCATTTCTATATTTCCTGTCCCCTTCCCATATTCCCCTTCCCAATCTTGTTCCCATATTCGATTTCCTTTCCCTGTCCCATCTTCTTAATCCCCATTCCCTATTCTCTCTGCAATTTCTATTTCCCCATTCCCTGTCCCGTTCCCATATTCCCATTCCTGGTTCCTGTTTTCATTCCAGTCCCCATGTCCCTGTTCCTATTCCCAGCCCCTGTCCCCATTCCCAGCTGCTGGAGTGTGCAACACAGAAGAATCTCTGATTCCCTCTGAGAGAAGAGAATGGAAAAATTAAATTAAAAACCTTGCAAGACATTAAAGTACATTAAGCCACACTGAAATGAAATAGAGGTCTAAGGATTAGGTTTAAGGAAGCAGATTTACTTGTCCCCATAGATATAAACTAAAAGCATACATCTTAGTTTAAAGTAAGAATAATTTTTTTTAAGTGCCTGAAAAAGTAAATGCCTTAGAATCTAGTGTGAAAAACAAGCTGTAGTGAGAGCTCAAAAAATAGTTCTAGACAGAATAATAATGTAGTAAGAATATTTCTTATATACTTCAGATAGAACAGATAGGCCATATGCACAAGTTATACGTAAACTTTTTTCCGGTATTACAGAACCAGAATTCTAACAGGTTTATTTGAAATGCTTCAGGTTCATGTTTTTCGCTCATTGGGTAATTTGTAAATAAAAATCCGTGTATTGTCCTCTCTAGTCCCTCTCTCTTCTTCCACCACCATCATCATCACCACTACCACCACATGAAAGAAGTGGAAGAACAAGAAGAAAAGAACAGAGGAAGAAAGGCCAGGGAGCATCTGCCTCTGGCGACTCTGCACCAGGCTGCAGCTTTGACCTCTTGCACCAGAGAGCTGTTCCTGCTTCCATCGGGACTTTATGGCAGAGAGATTGAACAGGGACTGGAGAGCCTTGGGCTCTTTGCCTTTGAAGCCTGTCATGCCTTTACAAGAAACAACGTTACAGCAACCAGCAACTGCTCTGCTCTTGGAAGCTCTAAAGCCACAACCAATCCCCACAGCCGGTCCCAGTCCCGGTGCCGTTCCTGGGGGCCGCCTCTGCCCCGGGGGCCTGAGGGCTCCACAGCTCGGGCTGCCTGTGCCACACGAACCCTTCAGCCCTGCTGCTGCCCTTGGCCAGCTGCAGAGAGCACAAGGCTTTGGGCATTGCTCACAGGCCCCCAGCTGGCCACAGCAGCCCATCCTGCCAGCAGCCCTGTGCCTCAGAGCCCTCCCTCATGCTGGGGCCGTGCAGGGGCCACGGGCCTGCACCAGGCTCCTGTTCTTGCCCCAGGAGCAAGGCTGCAGCTCCAGCCTTTGGGTCCTGGGCCACAGCAGCCCAGGGGAGGCTCAGCTCCAGAGCTCCCAGCCCGGATGTGTTTCACTGCAGCACTGCTGAACACTGATCCCCATCCCAGATTCTCTCTCCGCTTGCTGCTTCCGCATTCCCTGTCCTGTTCCCATAGTCCCATTCCTGGTCCCATTCTCAGTCCCTGTTCTGCATTCCTGTCCCATTCTCAGTCTCGGTCTTGATCCTGTAGTCCCAGTCCCTGTCCCTTATTCCTGGTTCCCTTCCCACTTTAAGTCTTGTAGTCCAGGTCCCTTTCCCCATTCTAGGTGCCAAATTCCCAATCCTTGCTTCTTTCCCATTCCATTCCTACACACAGTCCCAATCTCAGTCCTATTCCATTATTCCCATTGCCATTTCTGGTCCCTGTACACGTTCCCTGTGCCTGTCCCTTTTTCTGGTCCCATACTGGATCCCTGTTCCCACTCCGGGTCCCAGTCCCTCATTCCAGGCCCTATTCTCAGTCCCAGTCTGCATTCCCATTCCCATTCCCAGTCCCTGTCCCGTATTTCAGGTCATGGTCCCCTAGTCGTGGTCCCTATCCCCATTCCAAGTCTACAGCTCCCAGTCCCGGTCCTCATTCCTGGTCCCTGTCTCCATTCCCAGTACCTGTCCCCACTCCCCGTCCCATTCTCAGTCTTGGTCTCGATCCTGTAGTCCCGGTCCCTGTCCCTTATTCCTGTTCCCTTCACGGTTTCAGTCTTGTAGCCCTGGTCCCTGTCCCCATTCTAGGTGCCAAATTCTCGGACCATGTCCTCCTTCCTGGTCCCATTCCCACACCCAGGCCCATTCTCTGTCCCATTCCATTATTCCCATTGCCATTCCCAGTCCCTGTACACATTCCCTCTCCCTGCCTCCTTTCCTAGTCCCATTCCCGGTGCCGTCCCCTGTCCCTCTCCCGTATTCCCGGTCCCTGTCCCCTTTCCTGGTCTCTATTCCCATTCCCGGTCCCAGTCCCTCATTACGAGCCCCATTCTCAGTCCCAGTCTGCATTCCCGTTCCCATTCCCGGTCCCTGTCCCGTATTCCAGGTCTTGGTCCCCTAGTCGTGGTCCCTATCCCCATTCCAGGTCCACAATTCACGGTCCCGGTCCTCATTCGCTCCCTGGTCACAATCCCAGTCCCTGTCCCGATTCCCAGTCCCTGTTCCCCTTCCTGCTCTCCGTCCACATACCCGATCCTATTCGCGGTCCCTGTTCCCATTCCCTGTCCCCATTCCCATTCCCTGTCCCCATTCCCATTCCCTGTCCCCATTCCCCGTCCCTGTCCCCATTCCCAGTCCCTGTCCCCATTCCCGGTCCCTGTCCCGATTCCCGGTCCCTGTCCCCGTTCCCAGTCCCTGTCCCCATTGCCATTCCCTGTCCCCATTCCCGGTCCCTGTCCCCTCTCACCGGACGCCGCCGCCATCGCTCCGTTCCCCATCACGGCTCTCACGTGACCGCGGAAACCCCGCGCTGCTCCCGCCCACCAATCCCAGAGCGCGATCGCTCCTAGATTTGCATAACCACGCCCCCTGCTCTGGCCCCGCCCACCGCCGGCCGCAGCTTCCTCCAGGCACTCTTTGCTCCCAGTTCTCTCCCAGTGCTCCCAGTAAGAGCGGCACTGGCAGGAAAAATATTTCCAGTTCCTTTCCTTGTCTCACAGCATCCCTTCTATCTGTCGCCCTATCATGTCCAGTACTCGCAGTACCAGTCCCAGTGCCTCGAGTAGAGCACTTACATTGAAATTTTGAGTAGTAAAAATTAGCTGCTTTTGTGTGTCAGCGTTTAGCAGAGTTGGACGTGGGGTGGGAGGGAGCGGAAGAGGGAGGGGGTGTGAGAAGAAGGGGTACTTTTACTTCCGGGGCGTTCTCGTTTTCTGCCTCCCAAACTGGGATTTTCTATTCGCAAACTTTGGTCTCGTGGAGGAGGAGGGGGCTGTGAGTAAAAGGAAAATGGCCCGGGAGCCCCAGGCAGGTGAGGAGGAAGTCAGTGCCCCTTTGCCCTGTGTCCTGCTCCATCTCCCAGCCCAGCACGGCCCCGGCTGCAGCACAGCCCCGCTGCCGACGCCTCCTGCCGGGGACGCGCTGGGGGGATCTCCTTGCCCTTCCCTCTGGCACAGAGGCAAATCCCATCCTCTCCTTGTTCTTCCTCCCGCAGACAAGGAGCTGAGCACGGACACCAGGGAAGACAAATCCCCGCGGCACAGCCTCGGGCAAGAGGCCGTTTGCAGCGGCTCCACGGCGCAGGAATGCAACGGGGAGGAAAAGCCCCGCAGATCCCGCACCAGGAGGGGCTGCAAAGGCACAGCCCGGGGATCCCAGCAGGAAAGAGCCAGCCCGGGCCGGGAGGCGGCCTGAGTTCGGAGCTGGGGCTCTGTGAGCGGCTTCACCATGGGGAGAAGCCCCACAAGTGCTCAGAATGTGGGAAGAGATACAGGTGGAGATCTGACCTGATCCAACACTGGAGAATCCACACAGGGGAACGGCCCTATGAGTGCAGGGAGTGTGGGAAGAGATTCAACCAGAGCTCAACCCTGAATGTCCACCAGAGATTCCACACTGGGGAGAGGCTCTATGAGTGTGATAAATGCAGGATGAGGTTTCACACCAGCTCCACACGATCACATTCACACAGAGCAGAGGCCTTACAAGTGTGAGGAGTGTGGGAAAAGCTTCAGCCAGAGCTCACACCTGACTGTCCACCAGAGGAGCCACACTGGGGAGAGGCCCTATGAGTGTGATAAATGCTGGAAGAGATTTCAGAGCAGCTCTGATCTTCTCAAGCACTATCACATCCACATGGATGAGCCCCTTCTCCTGCAATGACTGTGCGAAGGGCTTCAACCACAAGTCCACCCTCATCATCCACCAGCGCATCCACACTGGAGAGAGGCCCCATGAGTGCCATAAGTGTGGGAAGAGCTTCTCAATTAGCTCTAACTTGATCCAACACCAACGGAGGCACCACTGAGGAAAGCCCTGCAAGTGCCCCAAATGTGAGAAGACCTTCATGCACTGCTCCAGCTCCATCCCCCATGGCAGGATCCGTCCTGGATGATCCCCAGTGACCCCCGGTGGGCAGAGCCCTGCTGATCCCTGGTGCTGCTGATCCGTGTTGGGAAGACACCTGGCTGGGGGCTCCACATCCTCCTGGCTCCCAGTGGCCTGGATTTTCTTTGCATTTCTCTTTGTCCTTCCCAAACACCCAACACCAGGGTAAAAATAAACATGTTGAACTAAGATGTAGTTGGGGACATGGGGGTATCTTCCAGGGGATGTGGGGGACACTGGGTTTGAGGGAATTGAGGGTTCCTGGGAGGGACTTGGGGGTTGCTCAGGGCTTTGGGCAGCTCAGGCTCAGTGGCTCCAGCTCGACTGGGATGCCCTGGCGGAGGTTCTGATCAAGGGCCGCCTGCACTACCACTGTCCCCATGTCACCCCATCCTGGCTCCCGCTGTTGCCTGTCCAGGATCCCCCTCTCCCCACTGTCAGTCCCTTTACTCCCAGCCCATTTCCATGTCACTCCACTCCTGCTTGGATCCCATTCCCCCTCTCATTCCCTGTCCCGTATTCTCTGTCTGGTTGCTGTTCCCATATTCCCAACCCCATATTCACTGTCCTAATCCCGTTCCTGTATTCCTGTTCTCATATTCCCATTCCCAATCCTGTTCCCATATTCCCATTTCTGTTCCCTGTCCCACCTTCTTAATCTCCATCCCATATTCTCTCTCCAGTTGCTATTTCCATATTCCCTGTCCTCATCCCATTATTCCCATTTTGGTTCCTGTTCTCATTCCTGTTCCCACGTGCCTATCCCTGTCCTCCTTCCCCGTCCCTATTCCCTGTCCCTGTCCCCATTGCCCATCCCATTCATGGTCCCTGTCCCCTTTCCCAGTCCCTGTCCCCTTTCCCAGCTGTTGGAGTGTGTAACACAGAAGCCTCCCTGAGTCCCTCAATACTTCAAAGAGCTTCTAATAAATGTGCATTCTCATTTTAAAGATGTATTTTATTCAATTTCTCTTTAGAGCAGAGGTGATTGCAGCATTCTGTGATTGATATTGATCCATGGTCACTCCTCAGGAGGCCTGGCCTGCTCAGAGAAGCTGTGCCTTGAGGTCTGACCCAATGTGGACAACCTTGCTTCACATTCCCCAGCCCCATCCTGTCTCTCCTCACTCATCTGAGTGGTGGATCATCATCCCAAGCTGCCCTGGGCCATTGCAAGGGACTGTGGCCATGGACACTGCACTGACCCCACTGCTGGGTTTGGGTGCCACGGCAATGCTCATCAGTCCAAGTTTCCTTGGAAACCACCCCAAGGACCCATTTCTGCAGTCAGGCTCCATGGCCACTTGCATGCAGAGCTGTTGTGTCCTCGGCTGCCCCGGCACCCTCAGGACAAAGCAGTGCCAGGGCTGTTCCAGGTACAATTGCACTGACGCTCCTTGATGCAGTCGGGGGCCATGGCACAGCCACAGAGACCCTTCCTCAGTTTGGTGCCAGGCAACCAAGGCCTGGAGCCATTGTGATGGCTGCTTGGCATGGAAACCTGTCCTGGGCCCCTTGCTCAGGGCTGGTGTCACTACCCAGAGCCAGAGGGGATCCCTTGCTGGGGGCTTGTGCTGTGGCCACCTGCCCTGGGCCACGCTGGCTGCTCAGGCGCAGCGGGACCAGCAGCAAAGCCCAGGGCCAGGGCCAAAGGCCAGGTCAGCCAGACAGAAAGGTCAGCTGGGCACTGTTTCCATGGCAGCCATCCCTGGGACAGCACACCTGGTCACCTGTGGTGGCACTTGCCATGAAAACCCCTGGGAGGGGCTGATGCCACGGCCGCTGGCACTGAGACACTGCTGGGCTCGGTGCTGAGCACAGGGCTGAGCACACAGAGATGGTTTTGTTCTTGCTGAGCCTGCACAGAGCAAAGGCCTTTCCTGCCCCTCGTCCAGCCACACTGGGGAAGGGCTGGGGCTGCAGGGGAGGTTGGGAGGGGACACAGCCAGGACAGGTGACCCCAACTGACCCCGGGGATGCTATGATACTTTGTGTCTTTTTCCTAATTACTTAAGATCAGACAAAGTATCATAGCATGGATGGAAAAAGGATACAAAGGAGGCTCTTTCAATCTCAGTTTATTCCATGGCGATGGTATGGCCGGAAAGAGGGCGAGACTCTCTCCGAACCAGGTATTCAGGAGAGGGGAATGGGAGTAGCCTTGGCTGGCGGCCAATGGGATGAGGACACAGGGGGACTAGGATCAGAATACCCGAGCCTGGTGGGCTGCAAGGTCACAGGGAAAGGTCACAGGACCGGAAGGAGGACATGAACTGGGGACTAGCCGGAAGGAGATTTTAGGGTATGCTTATTCATTCCTTTTACTTCATTTACCGAATTACAACATCTCCCCGTTTTTTGTTTTTTTAAGTAGGGGGATGATATTAAACTAATTCTAGTTTGAATTTATTATTTTGCCCACCATTTGTGTAAGTGGGAGAGTTAGATTGTTTTATATTTGTCATCTCTATATGATTGTCCACTGAGGTAGAAGGAATGATACCATTAATGGCCTTAAATATTAAATGACGTAAGATTCCAAATGCTATTGCTACAAGGAAAATAACAACAAATAACATAATGGTTTTGACTATGGAAGTCCACCACCCAGAAAACCCCCAGCCCTTGAACAGTTCATTAAACCAGTCTTTTGTTTCTTGCTTCACTTGTCCAATCAGGTGGTTCATATCTCGCAGAGCAGCGTGGACATTAGGAGCTCTTGAAGTCAGGTTCATGCAGCAAAGTCCTTCAAATTCCTGGCATTCATGTCCATGTAGTAATAGGAGAAAATCTATAGCAGCACGATTTTGGAGTGTTGCCTGCCTAGTTACTTCCTCATCTTCTAGGAGGGAGCTGATGGCAGTTGAGGTTAAATTAGCCTGTTTAACCACCCAACACTCCAGGTGACCTAATTCACCCAGAGCTTTAGCTGCTGCAACCCATGGAAGAAATACAGACACAGCAATTCTTTTTGATTTAGCCCAATGGAAAATTTCTGCATCACAATTTGGGTCCAGATTTTCAGCACTTCTCTTTTGTATTTTATTACCTAATTTGCTTTTGTGTGTCCAATTACTAATTAATGTTTTGTTGGGTGCTAACAGGGACAACTGCCCTATAGTACATGGTCCTCCTAGCAGATTAGAAGGAATTCCAGCCCATGCCCGGTCCCCACAAATTAAAACAATCCCTTTGGGAGAATTTTGGGACTTGAATGAACTGGATCTGTAGCTGGAATATGGTTTAAACTAGTACACCACTTGGTGGCCACAAATTCCTTGCGAAATTGTCGGATGTGATGAAAACCTTTAGTGTCAGCAGGTGTTGGATAATCTTTAAAATGAATGCAGTATGTTGCTGGGTAGGAACCAAGCAGCTCTAACTCTTGGAGTTCCTGGTCTGCTTTGGGCAATTTTGGCAGCAGCTCTTTTATAGGATTACCTTTGATCTGTGTTGATTGCTTAGGTGATATAGTGAATAATTCAGGTGTTTTATTAGGCATGTGTATGTCAAAGCTGCCTAAATACTCACTAACTTTTAGTGGGACTCCTACTAGGCAGGTGGACAGGCAGGTGTTGCTGCTGCAGTGGACAGGCATATGTTTTCCTGTTTGAGTGTCTGTGCCAAGGTTACCCAGATGTTTTGACGTGGCTGAGGGATGATCCACGCCGCTGCCAAACTGTTCAAGGCTAACAGGAAGACAACTTGGATGGGGTTCTTCACAGGGTTAACTGGAGGGTAGCTTTTTTCTAAAAGGAAAAACAAACATTTTAAAACATGTTATAAGTCTCCTTCTGCTGGAGGGTATTCTTTTATGAAGTTTTTGTTTCCTTTTCCTCTGCGGCGTCTTCTTTTCGAAGCAATGGTTACTTGCTTCTCATCTCCTTCTGCTGTAGCTGGAGTTTTGGGGACAAAAGGTTTAACCCACTTTTGGGGAATCCATCGAGGGCCTGAGGGAGTTGATACACATGCATAACCTCTTCCCCAGGTTACAAGCTCATAGGGACTCCTGGTTTCCCATGTTTCTGGATCCCTAATCAAAACTGGTGGATGCTGAGACAATTTAAACTGTTTACTGCTGTTAAAATGACGGACCACAGGAGGACTCATATTTTCAAATGAACAATTCAAGAAATTGATTGTGAACAGAGCTTTACAGAGCTTTTCTGGGGAGACATCCACACAGTTGAACTGCTTTGCCTAGCTAGAACTTGTTTGAGTGTTTGGTGTGTGCGCTCGATCACCGCTTGGCCTGTAGGGGAGTGTGGGATGCCTGTCTTATGTTCCACTCCCCACTGCTGGGTGAATTCCAGGAATTCCTTGGATGTGTATGCTGGTCCATTATCTGTTTTTATTTCCTTAGGGATCCCCAACACTGAGAAGGCTTGCACTAGGTGTTGTTCTACATGTACAGCCTTTTCCCCTGCATGGGCGGAGGCATAAACTGCACCTGAATATGTGTCTATACTCACATGAACATATTTGAGGCGTCCAAAACTAGGAATGTGTGTGATGTCTGTTTGCCACACCTCACAGCTGCCTAGGCCCCAGGGATTAACCCCTATACCCAGTGATGGCATGGCCTGGAGCTGGCAGCTGGGACAGGTGGCTACAATAGCCTTGGCCTGACTCCGTGTTAGCTGGAACTGACGGACCAAACCTGGTACATTCTGGTGGTATTGCTGGTGGCTCAGCTTTGCCTGTTGGAAAATGTCAGGAAGGCGTGCCTTTGCAGTCTGCATCCCTGAAACACATGCTGCCCCTCCCCCTCCCTCAGCACTCCCGGAGCTTTTATTGTTTTCTGTCCCAGTGTTAGAAAAAGGATTACAAGGAGGTATAGAAACACTAGCTTGGAAAAATGGGTTAAAATAGCCAGGAAAATATTGAGCAGAGATGAGAGTTGGATGCAGGAATGGATTTTTGGAAGAAAAAGGCATATTGTTAGGAGTTAGTACAGGTTTTTCCCCTTCCACTGAAGAAAGGTGATTTTCTAAATTAGAATGCTCAGGCGGCAAGGTTGAAAGACAGGGATACATTGGTAACTTTGTAGCAGATTGTTTAGAAGGGTCTAAGTCTGTATAACTCGGAGGATTTTTAGAATTAGTAGTTTCTTGAGGTATTTTTGATTTCTCTTTTAATTCAGGGACAGAAGATTCCGAATTAGGCAAAGAGGATTTTAAAACATTTTCCTGTGGTTAATCTTTGTTTTCTAATTGTGATAAGTGTTTGTGAATATTTAGAAATATAGGCAAAAATAAAGCAGCAGTGGTATCGCCTTTCTGTATCTTAGAAGTTAATAAATCTCCAACACTGTCCCAAAATAAAACTGAATTGATATTTTGCTTTTCAAATTCTATAACTTCTCGAGACAACCAGCTAACAAACTTTCTAATCTGTTTTTTAGAAATTACAACATCTTGTGCATCTAACATTTCTTTAAGCTGAGAAATAATACTCTTTTGTTGTGCAGAAAATTTCCCCCCCATTCCGATGTTATAAACACAAAATGCACAATTCCCTTACTTTCGCAGAAAGTTACACAATAGCAGTTCGTTGCAAACCCAGGTGTGGGGGTGCTGGGCTTTTGTTACCACACGTGGCTGTCCGGTATGGCAGCACTGGTGGTCCTGGGGAACTCCTCCTAAGGGAAAACCCCGCACCCGTGCTAACGCCAATAACGTAGCACACGCCAGCAGAGCTGGCCGAGCACGTAAATGCTGGCGGGATTGCACAACACCGCTCACGTGCTCGCCACTCCACACGGGACTGCTGCCGTTCCCAAGCCCGTGGGATACAAACCTCCCCCCACGAGTTTGGGGCTATTCCGTCTAAAAAAAACCCTCCCTCCTCTGTACCTCGGGGCTAGATTAGGGTTCACGCCTCCCCGAAGGGATATTTTACCTTCCTCAGACGAAGTGCGGTCGCGCCGTAACTCTGCAAAAGTTCCGATCCAGAACCGGCTCCTCCGATTTCGCGGAGAAGTTATCCATTTCACCCTCCTATGTTTGGGGCTGGTAAAAAGCAGCTCCAACCCACGGAGGTAGTTGAACAGCCCAACGGGCCTTTTAAAGTCCTAAAACAGGGACTTTAGCCAAAATGGGGTCTAAAATGAAGCCCCCACGTTTGGGTGCCAACTGCTACGATACTTTGTGTCTTTTTCCTAATTACTTAAGATCAGACAAAGTATCATAGCATGGACGGAAAAAGGATACAAAGGAGGCTCTTTCAATCTCAGTTTATTCCATGGCGATGGTGCGGCTGGAAAGAGGGCGAGCCTCTCTCCGAACCAGGTATTCAGGAGAGGAGAATGGGAGTGGCCTTGGCTGGCGGCCAATGGGATGAGGACACAGGGGGACTAGGATCAGAATACCCGAGCCTGGTGGGCTGCAAGGTCACAGGGGAAGGTCACAGGACTGGAAGGAGGACATGAACTGGGGACTAGCCGGAAGGAGGTTTTAGGTTATGCTTATTCATTCCTTTTACTTCATTTATCGAATTACAACACAGGGATATCCCAGACCATGGCACATCGTGCTCAGTGTATAAAGTGGGGAAGAAGGCAGAAAGGAGGAGATGGTGTTTGTCTTCCCAGGAAACACTTAGACAGGATGGGACTCAGTTTCACCAGTGGGTAGGGTCAGCACCAAAGACACAGACACCAGCTGAAGGAAATGTGTCATTTATATAGTGCAAAACTGCAAAGAATCACACAAGGAGAAGCTCAATAAAGCATATAATTGTTAGCAAAGAATCACAAAAAGAGAAGCTCAGCAATGCACCCAATCATCACTACCAAAGATTGCCCACAGTGATTTAGAAAGATCCATCCCCAGTTACCCTCAGAGTCTGCATCACCCAGATGCACACATCAGCTGGGGGAAGCTGTCACAGCCAAGGGCTGCAGAGCCACTCCTGGACACTGGGAATTCCTGCAGGTGCCTCCAGCCACAGCTGAGGCTTCCAACCTTGCTGTGAGAGGGCCCAGATCTGACAGTGCTGTATAAACAAACTGACAGCACTTCTAGTGCAGGAACATTGGTTTAAGTCTCCTGTTTGTTTTCTCCCAAAGCCTGGCCAGGGCTCAAGGAGAAACCAAGGGAGTTGGCTTTGACCAAACACCCTCAAACAAAGCCAGATGGGACCTTGTTTGGTTTCTAAACACAGAAAGGTCAGTCCATGTCTCACCAATGCAGAGATACACAGATCATATTGCTAAAAATGCCTCATTAATGACCAGATAAAAAGATAACATTTGGTTGGAAGGTTCATCTAGAGGTCACCTTTGGCTCAGGGCCTGGTGCTCAGGCCTTGGTACTTCAATCAGTGCCTTGACCAAGGCATGAACTACAAACTTCATAACAATTCTTTCAATAATTGAGTCTTAGATTTAGGTAGGAGGCATAAAGGCATTGCCTCCTGTTCTTCAATTAAGTGCTGTTCAAGTTCATGACTCGGTGCTGTAAGTCACATTCCTTTTAAAACATGCCTAATTAGTTGCTATTCTCTGTTGTTTATCAAATCCCCACTGTTTCTTGAGACTGTGTCTCTTTTGAGACAAGTCTCAATGCTCCATTTCCCAGCACAAAGTGTCACAACAACTCTAACTTGGGATCATAACACACCAAGTGCTCACACTGCAATGATTGCAGTGACTGCCACAAATGCATTTCACAGCAGCCTCCAGTTTGGCAGCCATGAAGCCAATCTCACCAAGAAGAATTTTCTTCTTCCTGCCACTCTTCTACTGCTCTTTCCATCGAGGTCATTCTTGACTGTTGGACTTCAAACTCATCACTGACAAAAGTGCAACATTCCTGTCCCATGATAGCCCAGGCTCCTCCTTGGCCAGCAAGCAGATAATCCAAGGCCATGCAGTTCTGTAGAGCCCCTTTTGAGCTTGTTTGAGCTCACAGGATGTGCTATTGGATATTCTTACAGTATCATTTTCTACTTCTTCTAATAATCAATGCAGCTCATTAATGTGAACTTCACAGGACGAGGCAGTGCACATGGGGCACAGGGTGAACCAGAGTCTTTGGCTGTCTGAGACCTAAGGCACTCTTTGGGGGAAATTGTTCTCTGGGCCCTAACTCTTCCTGGTGCTTGTTGCTGAAGTACCCTCAAGGGAGGCATCAGCATTGCCTGGAAACAGGACCCAATCCATCCTTTAGGAAGCCATTTACAGGCATTGTCTCTGCACACCCAGCAGCTCCCATTCCCAGTACCAAAGGTCTGATTTCCCATTTCCCACTGTGGGCTGCTGATGGATCCAGGGCTCCTCCCTGTGCTCCTGTTGTGTCCCTGGTGCCTTTGGGCCAGAGGAGTTTCACAGTGGCCCTGCAGCTGTGAGTGCTCTAACACTGACCCTGAGGAGCTCCAGCACCCCAAGTTCTACTGACATTGGCAGTGAGGGTAAAGCACAGAAATCCTTTCACATTGTGGCCTCAACTCTAACAGGGTTCGGTTTCTACTGAAGGGAAATCTTAGTGAATCCTGCAAAACTGATAATTGTATTCCTTTGTTCCACAGCACAGTTTTCTGTAACTGTCCCTGCACTGGCTCCATTATGAGTCAGAACCCATTGACAGAGCTCTGGCCACCCCACAGGGGGTGCCCCTCAAGGGAACCCCATTCCTCCCAACATTAGCTGAGAACACACCCAGCAATTAGTTACATTGAGTATTTTGGCTACTTCACTCTTTAAATTTTCATCATAATTTCATGACTAATCCCTGGTGAAACTCTAGAGGCGTTTCTGGCAAACAAAGATTCTGGCTGACTCTCAAGATACAACTTACAGACACAAGCAGTACTTTAGTGACAAGGTTGCTCATCCTTTTTCCTCCATCTCATCCGGGTTAGGAACAATAATTCCACTGTCCATGGAGCTGGTGCCTTTTTAATTCCAGAATAATGTCCCCAAGGTCCTTTGCTGCTCAGCTGTACCGTGCTGTCTGTGGGTGACAAGGCTTGGTGGGTCCTTTCCCCTCCAGCTGAGGAGGTGCCGGGTCCCAGTCCCTGAGGGGCCCCAGGCTCCTGGCTGGAATTCCTGTGCAAGTCCCTCAGTGTCACATCAGCCTTCACATGGAGCCCCGTGGATCAGAGCATTTCCAAAGGGGCTTGTCCTGGGTTGGTGTTTTGTCTGCTCCTCTCCCGCCCCCACACCTTGCTGTCTGCATGGAGCTGCCGCCGGTGCCCTTTCTCCCCCCTGGGGGGGTGGTGCCCCGGGCTGGGCTTGCTTGGCCTGCTGCTGCTGCTGCTGCTGCTGCTGCTGCTGCTGCTGCTGCTTGCTGCTGCTGCTGCTGCTGCTTGCTGCTGCTTGCTGCTACCCCAGCCCCGCTGCTTTTGCCCTATTGCTTCTGCCCCGCTGCTGCTGCTGCTGCCCCGGCTCTGCCCTGGCTGCTGCTGCCTTCCCCTCCCCCTTTCTCTCCTTCAGCTCCAAGATCTGTACCGGCTCCGGACGGGACCTGAGCATCAGAGACTGCCTCCGGAGCCTGCCCAAGAAGCTTCTCGCCCTTCCCAGCAGCGACCGTCTCTCACTTCGGTGAAAACAGTTCTTTTGTCATCTGGGATTGTACTTTCCTGTTGCTGGGAAGTGTTTTTTCTTGTGTTTGTTAATAAACAAGTTTTTTCCACTTTTCCCCCGAGTAAAATTCTCTCCGAGCCCAGTGGGGGGGAGGAATTGTGAGGGGGGTTTATTTTGGGGGGCTCCTTTGGAGGCTTTCCCCCAGTTTTGTCCTAAACTTGGACAGGGCCCTTGGGGCAAACAGGGAGATTTGGTCAGGCAGGATCTGTAAAACAACATCCCGTAACATCCACTTGTTCTCACACAGAGCACTTGGCTGCAGGGACATATACCCATCGCTCCTGCCCAGGTTTCAGGATTCAAACAGTGCTGTCTCTCCCCAGAGCTGTTCCTTCAGCTGGCTCAGGAGGGCCATTTGGCCTCTGCTCCCACACTCTGGCTCCATTATTAGGGCTGCTGGATCCAAACCCTTTATCTCCACAAACAGTGCTGATTTGAGGTGGGGCTTCTTTTCTCACTATTGGTTTCAAAACTGGAATATCAATAATTGTGCTACTGTGCCATGGGGCTAAATAATCCAATCTTGTTCACTATTGTTTAAAAGGATTACTTTGATTTCTCCTTGACAATCTGCAGCTATTACTGTTCCCATGACATGAACACTTTGCAAGGCCAAGCTCCAGTGAGCAGTTCCCCAACCAAAGTGTCCTGGAGGAATCAGAATTCCTCTTTCTGAATTGAGAACACTTATTTGCTTCTGATTTATCCTAACTAATTCCACTGCATCCAAGTCCAGCCCTGCAGCCTCTGGGAGGCCCTGACAGGGCCATCACACCCAGAACAATTTCGCAGCAAGTCCAAGTCTCACTGGCCATGATTGTATTTGCAACCTGGGTGCAGCCACGCACATCCAGGGGCTTTCCATTTCCCTGTGGGCCCACTGTTAAGGGTATGGAGCAGATCTGGGAGATGGGTTCTCCATCAGGACAGGCTCTCATCTCCTCATCTTTTTAACTGCTCTTTTAACAAACATTCATCTGTTCAACCAATCCTGCAGCTTGTGGATAGTCTGGTATATGAAAAACCCAGCAGTCTTCATCACTGTGTTTTCCACAGTAACAGATAACACATTCCACATCACAGTATCAGCAAACCCCATTAAACAGCCAATTTCATCCCTCCTTCCTTTATTCCTTATAAACAATCTCACAAAGTTTACCAGTGACCTTTATGTCCTTGTTGATGCTTTTCTGTAGGGTATTTAGTGTTACAACCCTGAGCAACCAAAGCTAACACATTAGTATTGTCAGCATTATTTCACATTATTAGTATTATTATTTAATTTGCAAATAAAATATTATTTGATTATATTTGATACATATATATATAATATCATTATTATTTCACTAGCACAAAGAAATTCAAACTCAAGATTAAAAATTCTTCTGTGACTCCATGTGGGAGTGTTCCAACAAAAATTGTTCCTTCGGTTGGTCCTGTGTCCAATATGCTGTTAACAAAATCCATCCTCATCATCCCAAATCCGTAAGTTCTCTTCCTTTTTCCATATGCAATTTTTGGATGCATTTGAAGACATCCAGTGGTTCAGCCTCTTTTAACTACTGCTCCACTGCTCACACAATGCTCTGACCTCAGCCCATTGCAGAGACAGGGAACTCTAGGGAAGGGTTTTGCATCCAGGAATTTTGGATGTGCCTGATTCCTTACATTTACATTTAAAAAGTGACATTTTGTTGTGATCCAGCCAGACGACGCCAATTTGGTTTTACCAGTGGGCAAGGTCAGCACCAAAGACACAGACACCAACTGAAGGAATCAGTGTAATTTTCTGAAGTTCAAAGCAGCAAAGAATCACAAAAGGAGAAGCTGAGCAATGCACCCAATCATCACTAACAAAGATTGCCCACAGTGATTTAGAAAGATCCATCCCTAGTTCCCCCCAGACTTTGCATCACCCAGGTGCACACATCAGCTGGGGGAAGCTGTCACAGCCAAGGGCTGCAGAGCCACTCCTGGACACTGGGAATTCCTGCAGGTGCCTCCAGCCACAGCTGAGGCTTCCAACCCTGCTGTGAGAGGGCCCAGCTCTGACAGCACTGAATAAACAAACTGACAGCACTTCTAGTGCAGGAACAGCTGGTTTCATTCTCCTCTGGGCTCCTCCCAAAGCCTGGCCAGGGCTCAAGGAGGAACCAAGGGAGTTGACTTTGACCAAACACCCCCAAACAAGGCATGTTGGATTCTATGGCCTTGTTCAGCTTCTAAATACAGAAAGGTCAATCCATGTTTCACTAATGAGTGCACACATCTATCAGAGTGCTAATGACCATGCATATTTCGTTAATGAGTGGATACAAAGATAACCTTTGGTTGGAAGGTTCATCCAGAGATCCCCTTTGCCTCAGGGCCTGTAGTTCAGCTCTCAGTCAGGGCCTCTTGTCCAGGCTTTGGTACTTTAGGGATATGATCTAGTGGTGGGCTTGACAGTACAGCAGGACTTTCCCAAAGAAAAGATTCTGTAATTCCAGGATTCCCTCTGCTGGGCTCAGTTAGGTCCATGTTGGGAGCATTACTTAGATCAAAAAGCTCCCTCTTGCTCTGCTCTTGTGGCCTAAGGCTTCAGCTCCTTTAGCTCCTGGTGCTCAGCTGCTCATGCTGGACCAGACGACTTGGAGAGAAGAATGCAGTTCATCCAATTCCTTCTGGGACACTGAGAGGGGAGGGTGTGGAACCAGCAGCATTGTTTGGTGTGGCCTCCTCCCTCCCCTTCACACCTTTCAGCACTTTGAACCAGCCAAGAGCTTTCTCCAAGGGTGCAGGGAAGCAGCTGTTCCTGCTCCCAGCTCTGGCTCTTCCCAGTCTCTGACCTTGACTGGTTTTGTCCCTCTTGCTGTGCCCTCTGTTCCCCCTGTGCTCAGTGGCTGCTGCCCAGGACTGTGGAACTGGCGCAGATCAAGGGCTCCAGCCCCTCCTTTCTCTGCACTTGGAGCTGCCTGCTCACAGCAGCTTTTCCATCTGGAAGCTCCACATGGACAGGCAGTCCCCACCTCTGTTCCCTGCACAGCCTCCAGGAGCCCAGGGCTGCCATCTCGAGCCCCTGCTGGCACTGGGGGCTCCCAGGTGCCCCAGGCTGCTGTGACACCGCTGCACACGGGAGGGAAGAGTGGCAGGGGCTGTGCTGAAAGTCAGCTCCATGTGCTGCTGCTGCTGCTGCTGCTGTGGGGATCATTTGTCCTGCCCTGCCCAGAGTCAGGGAGCAGGTCCAGGCACTGCTGCTGCTCCCTCGGGATCAGCCACAGTTTGGGTGTTGCTGTCAGTGCCAGCAGAAGCGGTGGCTGGAGCAGTGGGTGCTGACAGTGCCCCAAGCCCCAGGGCCAGAGGGGTCCCTGGGCAGGGGGGCTGGGAGGGAGCTGCCCCTTGTTCTCCCTCTGCCCCACACAGAGCTTGTTATAAATGAGCGCAATGGGCCATAGAAGATCAAATAACAATTTAAAAGATTTATTGGTTACAGAAAGCAAAAGCAAATTCAGCGCGCTGGACAGCAGGGGAGTCTCCACTCCACCACCTGCTGCGCCCACCCCCCCTTAGTCTGTTCCTTTTAAGCTGTTAGGTTTTTGGGTGACGTGCTCCTCCTTTAGTAATTCTGCGCATGCTCCTCCAGTTGCTAGGGGGTCTTTTTCTGCCTTCTGGTGGTCGGGGGATGAGGGCGAGTAGTCTTCCTCAGCCACTGACTCCTTTCTTGGCACTTAAAACAATATGTAATTATGCAAGCAAAGCAAAACACATCTGGCTTTTTACTTTAAGGCCTATCAAGCAGAGCAAAGCAATTAACAAGTTCTAGCGATATCTTTTTCAAGGTCTGTCTGTCAGAGGATCAAGGCAGAACAACTCCCATTCTGACCTCACAAATCTTGGTGATATTCCTCCAAGGTCTAAAGTCTGTCAGGCGAACAAAAGGCCTCTTATTTATTACAAGTCCCCCCTTTTTCTATATTATTACTTTTGTTCGCTAAATCTTTGTAATTCCCTCTTACTTAACTCCAGATAATCTTTTTCCTCTTCCCCATTTAAGGCTTCATATTTTGCTCGTATTAACATGAGGTGAGCGGCTTCTAACCTGCTTTTTACAATGCTAATTATTTTGTTGAAAATACAGGGGCCGAAAGCAAGCCCTAAAATTATTAAAATCACTGGTGCAGCTATGCTTGACAAGAGGGTCGTTAGCCAGGGTGAATATTTAAACCATGACTCATACCAATTTTGCTGGGCCTCCCTTTCTCTCTTACGCTGCTCCAGTTGTTTTCGGAGCTCAGCCATGGTGTCAGTTACTATCCCAGTGTGGTCTGCATAGGTGCAACACTCCTCTCGCAAAGCCACACACAGTCCCCCTTGCTGTAAAAACAACAGGTCTAATCCCCGTCTATTCTGCAATACAACTTCCGAAAGAGATCTTATTGATTTTACGAGACCGTCTATTGCCTTCTCTATTTTACTTAAATCTTCATCTACTGAAATTCTAAGATCCTTAAATCCTTGTTGTTGGTTCACTAAGGAAGCCACTCCTGTCCCCACCCCAGCACTTCTTATACTTAGTAATATAGCAACTGTGAGGGCTGTAAACGGTTCTCGTTTCTCTAAGTGGTGTTTTGGAGTGAATTGATGAGCATACACATAGTCTTTTGGGTGGTACACAATCCGGGGGACTACCATGACCTGAATGCAGTATTCGGATGTTTCATTGAAATTAGATATTGATATACACGGGGTTACCCCTAATGTGTTACAAACCCACTTGGTGTTTGCAGCAGGGATCAACCATTGGGCCGGTTTGCGGGAGTCAGTTACAGCCATTCTTACCCCGCAGAGGTGGTCTTTATCCCGAGGTATGTTGCCTATACACCTCCCCTTCCCAGTTACCTGAGCCACCGATACCCCTGGGGTGCTTTCTTTTCCCCTTTTCCAAAGGCACAAGGAAGGATTGGTCCCGTTTATTCTTCTAGACTTTGCTACAGAACCTAAGGCTTCATAAAAGGGTGGATTAATACTGTAGCACAACCAGCACTCTTTAGTTAAATTGGGGTATGTGCCATTTAACACCCTAAAGGTGGCTTGTAGGATTTTCCATAGGGTCCCTCTACTTGGTTGTGTCACAGCCGTGGTCTCCATTAACTGTGATTTATTATTAGCCTCCGTGAAATTTTCTGGGGTCATGCTGTCTAAATCACCTTGATTTATTATTGTGGCTTCTGAGTCTGTTATTGCAGGATTCGGTCCAACAGGTTGAGGATCGTGGGGTACAATTTCCTTCTTTATAACAATATGCCCCCCCCGGTCTTTCCCGGGTTCCCATATTCTAACTCCCCAGAATTTTCCTACTACCCATCCTGGGTCTTGGGGTTGCGTGACGTTAAGATAGACCCATTTGCAAGTACCGATATAAGTCACCACCCCTGACGGATCTGTCCAGGGCTTCTTACATCCATGTGGACCTCTTTCAACCCTTAAGTATTTATCTTGGATTTGGACCGACCATCCCAGGGAAATTGTTTCACAGCCCCAATATCCACAGTAAAATTCTCCGGGGTAGTTACAGTATGACCTCCCTGGGTTAGATGCTGGACACATGTAGAATACACTATAGGGGCTAGAACCCGTCCTATCAAGTAGGTCATCCAGGGTTATGTTAAAGCTAGGACCTCCCGAAGTAATTTGTGTTTGAATTTCCTTCTGACCTTCCCATTGTATTAGTGACCATTTAAAGGGTTCATGGCTTGCAAGCGCAGATCTCAAAAGCATTATATATAAGATTCCTAATTGGAGGTGGTAGCTTCCCCATTTTCCACAACTGCCTTTTTTATTTTCCTTCCAATTTACCTCAGACTTTTCTTTTCCCTTGGACTTTCGACGGCTCTGGGTACCTGTTCCTCGTTTTCCCCTTTTGCTCGGGCTCCCCCCTCCACTGCTCTCATCTCATCTGCCTTGCCCATCAACTCGGTTGCTACGAGCTATGGGGAGTTCCATCTTCTCGGCAGCAGGAGTATTCTTCAGGAGGGGTGTTTGACCCATGCTTTTTGATACGTTTTATGTATTTATACCACTTGCGGTTCTTAATTTGAGGGGTATAGCAACTGAGTTCAGGTACCCACCGTCTGCACAGGGCGGCTACTATCTTGGCCACAAATGGGGCAGGTTCATTAGAGTGATAACAATAAAACTGGGGGTTTATCCCCTTTGTAAAAATTTTCCACCACTCTTCAGACCCTCTTAAAAGTTCTCTGGCAGCCACTTTGGTAGCCAGGACCTGAGAGGTGAGTAGCCTTTGGTCCGAATAACAATTTTTACACACTCCCCTTGGAGGGTAACTGTTGCGGAAATGGGTCCACCACTCCTCCTTACAAACTAAACAAATAAAGCATACAAAAGGGTTACAATTTCCCCAGCAATTTTCAGCATTACATCTTATTTTTACTGCTGCATTCAGCAGATCTTCCCCCCCCCCCCACTGGTGCTCCTGTTGCTCGGAGCTCTACTAGGAAAGAATAGTATGTTGGATCCCACAGTCTATCTCCCATGTGGAAAAAGTCTCATACCTGTGGTGGGGTGAGAATAATGTAATTTGTCTTTTAATTAGAGCTTACTCGCTTCTTAAGTGTCAGTTTCAGGCTCCCAGGTGTGCCCTTCACTTCCCACCCGGGGTCGTTGGTGAATTTAGACGGATCTACTGGTCCCTTGATTCGGCTTGCGTGAGTCCACCCTTTTTCCACAGTGCGTACTGCTGTGTCTGTTGTAAGCAACACCTGGTAAGGTCCTTCCCACTTGGGTGTTATCGGATTTTCCTTCCAACTTCGGATCAGTACCCAGTCCCCGGGCTGAACCTGATGTAATACAAGATCTAATGGTGGTCTCTGAACCAACATTCCTTTTTCCCATAACTGTTTTTTGAATTTCATCAAAGCTATTAAATACTCGTTAATGTATCGTTCACTAACATTTGGGTTTGTCTGTGCCTTTTCTAAACTATAGGGCATGCCATATAACATCTCGAATGGGGAAATTCCCAAATCCGCCCGGGGTTGAGTCCGAATGTTCAGCAAGGCTAGGGGAATGCATTTAACCCATGATAATTTTGTTTCTAGTACCAATTTAGTAAGTTGTTTTTTTATTTCTCCATTCATCCTTTCTACCCGGCCTGAACTTTGAGGGTGCCAAGGAGTATGTTGTTCCCATTTTATTCCTAATGCTGCTGCCAGCTCCTGAGTTACCTTTGATGTAAAGTGCGGCCCCTTGTCAGAGTCAATTGTTTCTGGTACACCATACCTGGGGACTATCTCCTCCAGCAGGGCTTTTACTACTGTTCGTGCGGTTTCCCTTGATGTCGGGAAGGCTTCCACATAATGAGTAAGATGATCTACTACTACTAAAAGATATTTAATCCTCCCCACCTTTGGCAATTCAGTAAAATCCACTTGAATATTTGCAAAGGGTTGTTTTGCTAGAGGCCTTCCCCCATAGGGTAATTTTCTGAGGTTGCTTCGATTTACCCGCAAACAGGTAGGACATCCCTTTGTGATATGTTTAGCTATATCGTGGAGCCCGATGCTCATGTACCTAGTGGCAAAGTGATCCACCAGCCCCTGGGCTCCCCAGTGAGTTTTCTGATGTAACTTATACAATACCCTCTGAGCTATTGCCTTTGGTAACACTTCCCGGCCATCTGCTAATATCCACTTTCCTGCTTCCTCTGTAACCCCCATTCTTCTAAGTCTCTCTTTCTCCTCATTTGTAAAAATTGTGTCAGTGTTTTCACCGTCCTTGACTCCATCTTTTCCCCTTTGCCCCCCTTTTTCTTTTAGGACCATTTCCTTTAGGGCTGCCCGTTTTGCCTCCTGATCTGCAGCGTTATTCCCCCTGCTTTTTAAATCTATTCCTCGTTGGTGTCCCTTTAAATGAACCACTGCTAACTTTGTCGGCCCTCTCAGAGCTTTTAATATCTCAGCTATAAGTTTCTGGTGTATCAAATCCTTCCCCTGTGAGTTGATAAGGCCCCTTTCTTCCCACAGCTTTCCAAATGTATGGACTATTCCAAATCCATATCTAGAATCAGTATATATTGTCCCCTCCTTCCCCTCAAGAAGTTTCAAGGCCCTTAATATTGCATATAATTCACATGCCTGGGCAGACCATGATCTATCTAATGCACCCGACTCTACCACCTGTAAGCTCGGACCCTGCACTATTGCATACCCTGATTTTCTCTTTCCTTCTATTACCCTGGAGGATCCATCCACGAAAAGTCTTTCACCACTTTCTAATTCCTCTTCTTCTAAATCTGGTCTAATCTTCGTCTGCTCCTCTATTGTAGCTATACAGTCATGGGTCAAACACTCATGCTCCGGTCCCCCATATAAAAATGCGGCCGGGTTCTGTAGTGCAGTGGTTTCTAATGTCAAATTGGGTGCCTCTACCAAAATTCCTTCATACTTCAAAAGCCTAGCATCCGAAATCCTTTTTCTGCTTTTTGCTGTAATACACTCCGGATGTTGTGAGGGGACATTACTTTGAGATTACCATTAAAAGTAATTTTTCTAGCTTCTTCCACCAATAGGGCACATCCGGCCACTATTTGTAAACAGGTTGGCCAGCCCCTACTCACAGGATCTAAAATTTTTGATAAATATGCAACAGGCTTCTTTTTCCCTGCCCAATCCTGAGTAAGTACCCCAAATGCAATACCCTCTTCTATGTTTACAAATAAGAAAAATGGTCTCCTCACATCCGGGAGGCTTAAGACCGGGGCATGGACCAAACTTTCCTTTAATTCCTGAAGTTTCTCTGTGTCTTCTTGACTCCATTTCATTAGCCCTTCCTGTGTTAATTTATGGTAAAGAAATCTAGCTTTACTGCTATAATTTTCAATCCACTGCCTGCAGTACCCAGTAAGTCCTAAAATTTGACGAACTTGTCTCTTGTTTTTTGGAATAGGTAGTGACATAATTGCTTGGATCCTTTCAGGGTCTATTTTCTTTTCTCCCTTCTTTAAATAGTGCCCCAAATATTTCACCTCCTCCTCTACAAACTGAAGTTTAGTCTTAGAAACTTTTAACCCCTTAAGTCCCAGAAAATTCAACAGCCTTATACTTTCTTTCCTTACATCCTCCTCATGTTCTCCTGCTAGAAGCAGATCATCTACATATTGTATCAGGGTTACTCCCGGTCCTGTTTGGTAATCTTGCAAAATTTGTTCCAATGCCTGTCCAAACAAATTTGGAGATTCTGTGAACCCCTGGGGTAACACTGTCCACCTCAGCTGTTGCCTCCTCCCTGTATCGGGGTCCTCCCATTCAAATGCAAAGTAATCCCGGCTTGCCTCGTCGAGAGGGCAAGCCCAAAAGGCATCCTTTAAATCTATAACACTATACCATAGGTTATTAGGCCCCAATTTACTTAAGAGTGTATATGGATTTGCCACCACGGGGAACCGAGCCACTGTGCGTTTATTAATTTCCCTTAAGTCGTGCACTAACCGATAAGTGCCATCTGATTTGCGCACAGGGAGTATCGGTGTGTTGAAGGGTGACATGCATGGTTCTAGCAGCCCCTTGCTCAACAATCTATCTACCTCAGGTTTTAATCCCCGTCGACCCTCAGGGGATATGGGATATTGCTTTATTTTTACCGGGACGTCCGGATTTCTAATAATCACCGAAAATGGGGCTATTTTTAGCTGCCCCACGTTTCCTGGATTATACCATACTTCAGGGTTTATCTTTTCTTCGTCCTCCACTCTGAGAGGACAAAGTTTAATTTGCAGTTCCTTCTCTACTACTTCTATCCTAATTCCTAGTTCTATAATCATGTCTCTCCCCAATAAGTTATATTCAGATTCTGATACTAACAAAAAGTCTCCCAACCCAATTCTTGATTCTGATTCAACTGTCACCCTTTTAATAACCCCCACCTCAAAGGGTTCTCCCTTTGCTCCTACTACCGTGGCAGTCTCTTTAGATAGACTACATCCTTTTGGCAAAAACTGAATAGTTGATCTTTCAGCTCCTGTGTCAACCAGAAAAACTATTTCCTGGCCATGGGGACCCACCTTCAGTTTTATCAAGGGCTCCTTATGATGTTTCCATGTCCCCAAGAGATAAAGCCCCTGACCCCTCTAATCTGTCTTGAACTCCTTTTCATCCCGAATCCTGACCCTACACTCTTTCTTGAAATGTCCTTTTTTCCCCCAATAAAAACACACCTTAATGTCCTGTCTCTCCCTTGAATTCCTAGACTCCTTAAGCTCTCTTACTGGCCGCCTCTGTGTCTCCCTCTGACCCTGTTCCCTACTTTCTCGTACCGCAGCAACCATCATTCTAACTTGCCGTTTCTGACTTTCCTCTTCCCTTCGGACATACACCTTTTGGGCCTCTCTTAATAGCTCATCTAAGCCTCTATCCTGGCAATCTTCCAGCTTTTGTATCTTCTTCCTTATATCTTCCCAAGATTTAGACACAAAATGTACCTTCAACACTGCCTGTCCCATTTGACCATCTGGATCCATTCCTGAATAAAGCTGGAAATTTTTTCTCAACCTCTCTAACCATTCTGTGGGGGTTTCATCCTTCTTTTGTCTCTCATTAAATGCTTTATTGATGTTCTGGCCTCTCGGGACTGATTCCCTAATTCCCTGAACTATGATTGTCCTCAGGTCCTGCATGTGTGTTCGATGTGCAGGATTCTGATGATCCCACTGAGGATTTTGAAGGGGCCATTTGGTGTTAGCTGCAGGACCCTGAGCGTGTTGGGCGTCCCAGATACGCATGCCCTCCCTCCTAATCATATTTTTCTCTTCGGCCGTAAACAGGATGTTCAAAATGGCCTGTAATTCATCCCAGGTATACATATTAGGACCCAGAAATTGGTCCACTCTTTCAGCAACTCCCAGCGGGTCTTCTAATAAGTGTCCCATTTCCTTCTTAAATTCCCTAACATCCCCTGAACTGAGGGGCACAGATATAAATCCTATTCCTGCCTGAGGACCCCCCATAGGCATTTCTCTTAATGGAAATAATTTTTCTTGTTGTTTCCTAGATCTCCCTCTAGTGACTGGTCCTGAGTAGCTCGAATGATCTGAATCCGAATCCTCCTCTGGGGGAGGTGCACTGGGGGCAGGGGCCTGCGGTGGGGGTACGTGTGGAGGGGGTACCATCAGGATTTCTTCTTTCCTACCTCCCTTTTTCTTATTTTTGTTATTCCCTTTTTCGGTCAATTTAAAGATAAAAACCTCAGGACGGGCTATCCAGATTTTTGTATACTCACTTTCCTCCAAACAAACAGGTTTTTTTGTATTTACCCAAATATTTAATCTCTGTTTTATCCAATCCTCTGTTGACCCAAATATTGGCCAAAACACGTTTCTTGAAATCTCCTTCCCACCCCAAACTTCTACACAGTAATATATCATTTTTGCCTTATCCTTCCCTTCCATTCCAGGGAAATGGTCCCAATTTTCTAGTAAAAATCCTAAGGGACTATCTCTAGGTATGGGTGGGAGTTTAACACTTGCAGGAGGTTTACTCTTCCCCTGCCCCATTTCCTCCGGAGTACCTTCACTCACACCAAAAATCACTTTCGCTTCCCCTGTTTCGTGGCCCACGCCCTCGCGGGTCAATGGGAACCGCACTACTAAGGGTCCGCACTTGCTTGGGGAATCTGGCTGCCAGTCCCCCTCTCACACACACACCACACGTTGTACTCCGGGATCCCGACCCCGCCCGAACGGATCCCCTTATACTTACGCGTCCTGCGTCTTCGTCCGGACTTTGTGCACAAAATTTAAGGGGTCAATTGGGCCCTCCTACCTTTGCTTTTGCTTTCTTAATTTTAGGTTCGTCGGTCGAGGTTGGGATAGGACTCCCGTCCCCGGGGCCACCAAAATGGTGGGGCGCGCCTCCCCGCAGGCAGAGAGCCCCTCCAAAATCTCGATCCGAGTACGGCACCAAATTTGTTATAAATGAGCGCAATGGGCCATAGAAGATCAAATAACAATTTAAAAGATTTATTGGTTACAGAAAGCAAAAGCAAATTCAGCGCGCTGGACAGCAGGGGAGTCTCCACTCCACCACCTGCTGCGCCCACCCCCCCTTAGTCTGTTCCTTTTAAGCTGTTAGGTTTTTGGGTGACGTGCTCCTCCTTTAGTAATTCTGCACATGCTCCTCCAGTTGCTAGGGGGTCTTTTTCTGCCTTCTGGTGGTCGGGGGATGAGGGCGAGTAGTCTTCCTCAGCCACTGACTCCTTTCTTGGCACTTAAAACAATATGTAATTATGCAAGCAAAGCAAAACACATTCTGGCTTTTTACTTTAAGGCCTATCAAGCAGAGCAAAGCAATTAACAAGTTCTAGCGATATCTTTTTCAAGGTCTGTCTGTCAGAGGATCAAGGCAGAACAACTCCCATTCTGACCTCACAAATCTTGGTGATATTCCTCCAAGGTCTAAAGTCTGTCAGGCGAACAAAAGGCCTCTTATTTATTACAGAGCTGGGCTGGGCACAAGTGGGGCAGCACAGCAAACAGGGAGCCTGCGAGTCTCCTCCAGCCCTGTCTGCTCAGAGTTTGGCCCTTGGAGCTGCAGGTGGGCAAAGGCAGCTGCTCCTGCTCCCTCTGTGTGTCCCCATGTTCAGCAGTGCTGCTCCATCAGTCTGTGCCCAGCACTGGGGAAAAGCCTCAGCCCTGCAGGGCCAGGAGCTGCTGAGCTCTGCCTGAGCAGCTCAGCCAGCGGGAAGGAGCTGCTGCACACGGGAACCAGGAGCCAAGGACACTCTTTTTTATGGCATGTTTTCTGGTTTAAGGAAAAACCACAGAAAAAATGTGAAAGATAAAAACAAAATGGAGGTGTTACTGAAAAATAGTTCATAGCTTTGGATAAAGGGGTAACTGATTTTTTAAAAACAAGAACTAAGTTATTTACTTTGTAAATGTGCTGATGGCATGGGTCCATCTTACTGACCTCAGCAGACTTTTTAAAACAATTTTGGGGTTTATTTCCAATATTGTTATTTTAAATTGTGGTTGAAGCAAGAGGAAATTGCTTTGTGCCCTGCCAGCTTCAAGCAGGACTGGGAATCTAAACTCTAACAACCCCCAAACCCTTTAGAAGATGCCCTTCCTTCTCACTCTTCAAATGAGGTGCACATTTCCATTGAAATTGTCAGTGATTTCTTAAAGATGGAAATTCCCACTTACAGCTTTTGCTCTGGTTTGGAAGTGCAGAAGGGCAATTCTCCATCCATCAGCTCCAGGCTGCACTGCCTTAGGAACATGCCCCCTCGCCAGGTTTTGCCCACTCGTGGCACTTCTAGAGGAGAAAGAAAGTGCAACTGCACAATTCCAGACAAGAAGGAACAAAGAGTGGGACAGACAAAACATCCCATGGAGATCCAGGAGTTCAGCTGGGACCATGGAGAGTTTGGGTTCTTGCCAATTGGGTCTGTGTCCCTAACTGCAATCTCCTGGCCTGCAGGAGCGTCTCCCTCACCTGCAAAAGCAGAAAGCTCAGGCAGTGTGCTCGGATCGGGCTCGTCTGATGCAAAGCTCTCAGAGCCCTGTGAGGGCAGTGCCCTGTGCCCAGGGCTGAGCCCAGCAGAGCCCTGGCACAGCCCAGAGCTCCTCAGCATCCGCAGAGCCCGGCTGCAAGGAGAGAAACCAGAACCCAACCGTCAGCTGAAGGCTCCGTCCCCCTTGTCCCAACCCCACAGAGCCCAGGCCATGCTGGCTGTGCCCAGAGCTGGGCACAAACCTCCCAATCACTGCTGCCCCTGGGAGCAGAGCAGGAGGGCAGCACATGTGACCAGCCTGCAGCCAGCCATGACACATCCAGCCCCTCAGCAGCTGCCCAGAGCCAAAAAGCAGCTTGGCAGCCCACTGAAGGGTTCCTTGCATCCACCCCAGCAAAGGGGGGAACCCAGCCAGGTGCCCAGCCAGGCCATGCCATGCCCATATCTGGGAGCATCCCCCTGGCTGGGGACTCATCTGCAAATTGGGCGTGGAGTGTCTTTGAAGAAGGTGGCAGAATCGAAGTTGATCATCTCCAGCTGCCAGTGGCCAGGGCCAGGAAGAGGTTGTCATCCTTGAAGTTGTCCTTGCAGCAGCCCCACCTGGTACAGCTTCTCCAGGGGCTGCTTCTCCTTCCCTGGGGACCAGACCAGGCTGTCTGTGCTCTGCCAGGGACTCAGCCATCACTGAAGTAGGACAAGTAAAACCACGTTGGATGGTGGCTGCCAGTGCTTGCAAGACCAGCTCAGCTCCAGAACAGATGTTCCCATCTGATGACCCCTGCTCCATGGTACATGCAGAACAAAAAAGTCTGGGTGTCTTTGCTTCTTATCACCAAGAGATTTGTGGGGCTGTTTGATCCAGGCTCCTGGATCAAATGGTACCTGTGAATCTCTCCCATCTTCTAGGGCAGATGAACATCCTGCAGCCAAGGGTTATAGAACGGATCTTCCACAGATGGCCTGTCCAAGGAGCGCATGGATAAACACCAACGGTGGGTCCATTCCGGGGGGCTGTAGGACGGTGTTCCTATGGAACACAGATGGAGCTCATCGGGGGATGCTGCTGCTCCCAGAGCCTTGCCCCAGCATCCCTGGGCATGGGGGGGGCTGTCCCAGTGGCAGAGGGGGTGACCCGCTGCCTCCTCACCAGCACCTGGCTCTTATGTGCAAAAGTGGGGTTGGAAAAGAAGCCACTGGTGTTGGGAGATGGCAGCAGAAGCCCTGGGAAGGCCCAACCACATCACACAGAAGAAAAACCCACCCAGTGGTGGGAAACACCCACTCTCCTCCCTGCCTGTACTGCCCCCAAAACACATCTATAAGCCAAGAAAAACAGGGGCAGCAAAGCCTTCCTCCCCTGCACACAAACGGAGCGGTGCCCGGGTCTGACCCCCGTCTCTGCTACCCCATGGGGTTTGTGTCGGGCTGGCTGTCCTAGCTCCAGCCACGGCTGAGTGGGTGGTGAATGCACTTGGCAGGGCTGGCAGCTGGCCCCCCTCTGACCCTCACCCAAAAGCAACTTGGGTGCAGAAAGAATGCCATGGCCTGCAGCAAAGGGGGGAATCCCTGGTGCCACAGCCAGGCTAGGCCATGAAATGCCCAGGAGCATCCCCCAGGCTCGGCTCACCTGCAAACTGGGTGTAGACTGTGTCCTGGAGGAAGGTGCCACAGCCAAAGTCACATGGAAAAGAGCCACCAGGGTCCTGTAGCTGGGACTGGGCTACTGCCTTCTAAAAGTCCATATGGCACAGGATTTCTCCCAGATCAAAGCTGCCATATCCTTGGACCATGGCTGCCATTGGACTGTCAAATGCCTTCTCCTAAGTGACATCTGGAAACTGGGATGTTGAGATTAATTTCCTGTGGAAAATAGCCACCATTCCTATTCAGGGGCCTTGGCCTGGAGTGGGTTTCTGCCAGCTAAAATTCCATACGGCACAAGACTTCTGCTAGACCAAAGCTGCCACCACCTAGAAGCCCGGCTGCCTTTGGTGTGCCAAACGCCTCCTCCTAACTGACATCTGGAAATGGTGATGCTGATTTTGTTTCCTGTGGATAAGATCAACCGTTCCTGTCCGAGAACACAGGCCAGCCCTGCGCTCCCCAGGCAGGGAAAGCCCCGGGATGCCCCAGAGGATGGAGCACGGCCGCTGTGGGGTGGTCTGCCCTGCCCCTCTTCCGTCCTGTCCCTGGCCACGTCCACAGTGGGTGGCATGGGGCCAAGCTGGCAGCAGCCATCAGTCTTGTGACAAGACCTTGAACTTCACAGTGTGGAACTGAAGCTTCAGCACGGAGACCTTTCCAGCCTGATCTGCCCTCGTTCCTCTGAGTCTCTGCACAGAACACGGCGTGGAACAGAACGGCAGGAGGGACCTGTGTGTCCCAGGGCCCTGGATTTGCACTGCTTGAGCCCCACAGAGATGCAGGCAAAGTGAAGAAGCCAAACTTTATTGATGGAAAGCAAAGCAAAGGGATGAGCTGAAGGGGAACAAAAGGGATGGGCACAATCTGAGGACTGGAGGGAGTTAGCAGTCAAAAGGGAGGAGTACTGGAGGGAAGAAGAGAGGATGGGCAGTGTCTGAAGGCTGAAGGGACAGAACTATCTAAAGGCAGGGAGAGGGCTGAAGCCATGCAAACTTCCCACAGGCTCAGCTGTGGCAATCATCAGCTGTGCCTGGAGTTCCAGCTGGTCTCTTCTGGTCTCAAGGTAGCCTCATCTTCCACGGCATCTGGAGGTCTTGAAGAGATGCTGGTTCTTCTGAGGCAGCAGATGAGCGTGGTTCTGCAGCTCTTCCGTTGAATATCTCTTGATCTCCTGTGTTTGTCTGGGAAGGGCTGTCGTCTCTCCTCAGGGCTTGAAGGGCTGGAAGAGAGAGGAACAGAGCCACGGTCAGAGCCTGGATCTGTGGGAATCCAGGAAGACCTTCCTGCCAGGGCCATCCCAGCCAGCTCTTGCCATGGCCACAAGAGAGGAGGGGCCAAGGGGATCAGCTGCAAGGTGCTGGCCCACGAATCCCCCTGCCCACGTCCCTGAAATCTCTCTGTGCTCCGTCCACACCACCCCCTGTCCACACAGGGAGCGAAGCCCTCCGTAGCCGGGCCAGGGATTGCAGCTCCCCCCGGCAGCCCCCGCTAACAGCCCGCTGCCCTCACTCACCCTCGCTGATCACCTGCAGCTCTTCCTTCTGCCCCCTCAAGCTCCGTCCGGCGAGCACTGGGAACACAGAGCCTGTCACGGCTCTGCCCAGCGGCACAGCTCCCTGCCCGCGGCGCTGCCAGCCCTGCGGCCACTCGCCCTCGTGGCCCGCAGGACTCAGCCCGGCCCTTGCCGCACGCTGCCGCCCCAGGGCACGGCTGCGGGAGGGCGGCAGCAGCCCCGAGGCCAGGCGGGGCTCCGCGGCGCCGGGCGCGGACAGCAGAAGCTGCCGGGGCAGCAGGCGGGGCTGGGGCCGAGCTGCGGCGGGGCGGGGAGGGGAGGGAGCCCGGGCTCACCTATGAACCTGATGGCTGCCTCTCGCAGGGGCTCCTGCGGGCTGTCCAGGTACGGCAGCGCCTGGCGCAGGTGCTCGGCCGCTCGGCTCCTGTCCTCTGCCACCTGCGGAGAGCGGCGGGAGGGAAGGGTCGGGGCGGGCTCTGCCCCTTTGCCCGGCGCTGCCCGCGCCCGGCCCCGGCCTCCCCTGCCCGCACGGCCCTGAGGCGCGGCCAGCAGCCGCTGCGCCGGGCTCTGCAGGGGCACAGGGCCGGCTGTGCCCGGGGAGCCGCGGTGCCGGCCCGCCCCGCCCTGCAGCCCCGCTGGGCCGGGGCTCCATCGGCACCCGGCTCGGGGCAGCAGGAGCCGGAGCAGAGCCCGTGCGGCCCCTGGGTGCAGCGCTGGGCAGGGCCACAGCTGCCGGCCGCACACAGTGAGCGCCGCGCTCAGGGGGCTTCTCCCGGCTGAGGCTGCGCTTTCCAGGCCGGCCTTACCAGGCGCTCGGCGAATTGCCACAGCTTCTCTGTCTTCACCAGTTGTACGAGATTCTTCCTCTTCAGGAATTTGGCCGCACAATGCAGCGTTTCCCGAGAGGCCTGGAGAGCAGCAGAGATGTGGAGATGGCACCGCAGCCCAGGGCACAGGACCTGCGTCCCTGTGCTAAGGCCTGGAGAGGCTGCAGCCGCCAGGCACCAGAGCGGGAGGCAGCCGAGCCCCCTGCCAGGGATGCACCAGCAGCCCACGAGTCCTCACCTCAGCCACACGCCGATTTTCATCATGGCAGTGGAATAAAAGTGGGGGTAGGCTTTGGCACACAGTTGAATTAAGAGGCTTTTTCCCCTCATCTACTACCAATTCCATCACCTTGCAGAAGAGGTCAAGGGAGAGCAGCTGCACATGTCCGTTGTCCTGGAGAAAAGGAAAAAACCTTGGCACCAACTACTCCAGCTCCCTGAACAATGGCTCAAATAACCCACAGGGCTCAAAGTTTCTGGGCAGCAGCCAATGTCTGTGGCTGAGGACACAGAGCCTTACGTTGTCAAAGAGTTCCAGGAGCGCCTTGGCCAGCTTCAGGGCAGTGGTACTGGATATCAGGATATCTTTGTCCTGGAGCACATTCGTGAACACGCGGAGGATCGTGCCAACCACCTCTCCATCTGCATCACGCAGCAGCTCCAGAAGGCTTTGAGACAAGCTACACATTTTTCTGGCCTGTGTGGAACACAAGGCTGTGCTGTGAAGCCATGAACGGCTGCACCACCATCATTGCCCTGGCACTACAACCCCACCCAACTGCCACAGGGCCCACAGGCCAAAGGCTTGTCCTGAAGAACTCGGGGAGGTGAGGCAGGAGAGCTGGGAGCATCTGCCTCAGCTCCTGAAGCCCAGCCAGCCCAAGGGGCTGCTTTCCCCAGCGCAGCTTCAGCCGCTGCCCCCTTCTCACCATCGAGGGATCCTTGCTGAGCACCACAAGGCCTCTGAGCGCCAGGTGATGCCTCTCCCTGCACTTGTCCTGCACATGCCTTGACATGATTTCAATGATGCTGTCAGCACATTTAGTCAAATCCAAGCAGTCCAGGACCTGGAAGGCACAGGGCAGTGACAGGGGACCAGCCGGCAGGAGCCCGGAACCGCTCAGGGCTGAGCCCAGGCAGCAGCACATGGCACGGGCACTGTCCCAGGCAGCTGTGTCTAGGAGAGGGCAGAGAGCTGAGAGGCAGCTCAGCGAGGCAGCACTGGCCATCAGGCTCACCTCCACAAGGAATGCCAGGAAAGGCAGATCCCAGCGTAGCTCTTCCCTGCTGAGCTGCCCAAGCAGGCGGCGTGCAATCCCAGAGCACAAGGAGAGGGAGACACGGCGCATCTCCCTGGCAGGGGGAAAAGGCACCAAGACACTGAGGTGGGAAGGCAAAGCTCTCTCAGGACTGACTCACAGAGATCCAGTCTTTGCCCAGCATCCCTGGAGGGGATGTGCTCACTTTGGGAGGCTGCCCCTTCTGGGCACCTCCTCTCCCAGCCTTTTCCAGTCTGCTTGGCTGTCCGTTGGAGACAAGGCCCTGTGGCCTATGACCACAAGGACTGTGTGGGGCACCCCGGGAATAGAGCACAAATGTTGGGGGCAGAGGGGAAATGGGGGGGGGTCTCACCTGGCCAGCAGACCCGCTGCATAGTGCTGGGTGTCAGCACAGAGCAGCGTGTCCCAGCCATGCTTGCGCTCCATGGCCATCACCTCAGGCTCATACTGCAGACAGAAGAGCAGAGCCTTCATGGCCTGCACTGCAAACCTGTGTGCAGAGCAAAGTCCAGGTCACACTGGGAGCACTGGTGCTAGCTGCAAGTGCATGGGAAGGACAGGAAGACTGGGACCTGTTTGGCTTGCAGGGAAGGCGGTGTTGCTCCTGGCACGCTCTCCAGAAGTTATCGACTTCCTCTGGCATCTCCTGTGTGGTGATGACAATGTGGAAGAGCAGAGCCACAAAGAGGTGGGAGGAATAAAGGATCATTGCCTTGTGGCACTGAGGCACAATTAGCCAGATGACCAGCGTTGCCTGCAAAAGAAGCAGCCCGAGACAGCGCTCAGTGCCAAGGTGTCCATGGGGCAGGACCCGAGGGGAGAGGCAGGGGGAGCAGCGGGCCTGGTGCCCCCTGAGCCTGTCCCTAGCCCAGGTTTCAGCCCAGTGCCTGAGGCATGGAGAGGATGGAGAGCTACTGGAGACGTGGCTGGGGAGCGAGCAGAGGCCAGTTCCAGAAACTCACAGCCAGGGCAAAAATGTCTTTGTTGTCCCCATCAGAGGTGCATATGCTGTGCACAGGCCAATCCTTCATCACACAGAGCAGGATTGGCAGCACCTTCTCCACTGTGGGTCCCGATGAGGCTATGGCTGTCCACATCTTTGCAGCAGCTCTGTGGGATCGGAGCTCTGTGTCAGGGGGGTCTCAGTCACAGTACCATGCCCTGTACAGCTGTGGGGCCCAGGTGACAGAGCCCCGGTGCCCTGAGGGGCAGGGAAGGAAACAGAGCTCAGGAAACAGAGGGGCCTGAGGGTCCTGGACTTCTCCGCCTGTCTGGCAGACCCCATTGGACAGGCTGTACAGGGCGATGGGCCCTAAAGGCTGGTGAGCCCTGAGCTCTCAAGGCATGTGGGCCCCGTACCTGTCACACGTTGGGGCACAGTGCAGGAGGGTCAGCACCACGTCAGCAGGGTGTTCTCCAGCCAGCCTCCGAATGTCAGTGCGCAGCCTGGCATCCACAGTGACGTGGGACTCAAGACTCTGGTGAATGCTTTTCACCATGGCTGGCACCTGGAGTGGGGAAGACTTGGAGCGCTGTCCAATGGAGCAACTCCCCAGCTTCCCCTAAGAAGTGCTTCCCTCCCTGCCACAATGTGCTGGCCTCAAAGACTGAGGGGTCTCAGTGACCATGGCATGAGTGGGGACCCAATCCTGTGAGGCCTCGAGCCCTGGCCCCAGGCTGCTTACGTGCTGCTGAGGTGAAACAAAAGGGTTCTTGAAATAGTCCAGAATGAGTTCCTGGCTCAGAGTGGCAGTGGGAGCGGTGTCAGTATTTGCAATGCCCCGAGTCTCTCTGGTGTCCACATTTGGGATGGCCATCTCCTCAGTCACTGCTGTGTCAGCCTTTGCCCTGTCATCATTCCTTGCTGTGCCAGATTCGTTTGAGCACTCAGGCGAATCTGGGCTGACATGAGGCTCTGCCTGCAGCTCAGTCACCCTGGAGTCATGCTTGGCTGTGCTCTTTGCTGCTGTGGTGTTCGAATTTCTACGTCGAATGCGTAGGAACTTTCGGAACATCTGCAGGAGAACAAGGGACAGCGAAGAGAGGCAAGTTCCATGGCATGCTCCAAGCACTGTGCTGGGCTGAGCAGTGACAGCAGGCCCAGCCCAGGTGGGATGGCTGCAGGTACCTTCAGTGTTCTGCGGAAGCTGCCACGGGTGGGTTCCTGCTCTTGTGACTGGTCCGTGGCTGCACCTGGCAAAGAGCGAGCGCAGCCAGAGCTGAGGGGCTGCAGGAGAGGCTGGAGAACACAGGCCAGCCCTGCACTGCCTGGCCAGGGACAGCCCCAGAGGATGGAGCACGGCCACTGCGGGTGTCTGCCCGGCCCCTCTTCTGTCCTGTCCCTGGCCATGACACAGTGGGATGGGATGGGATGGGATGGGATGGGATGGGATGGGATGGGATGGGATGGGATGGGATGGGATGGGATGGGATGGGATGGGATGGGATGGGATGGGATGGGGCCAAGCTGGCAGCAGCCATCAGCCCTGTGGCCCAGCTGTGCCACTCACCATCTTGCATTGGATGAAACGGGTCCAATTCTTTAGGTTGTTGTGCTGGGGAAACTCCAGGGCTTTTCTTTTTTTTCCCTCTGAACACCTTGAACAGGCCGAGAAATCTACCTGCCATGGCAGAGTCTGGCCTCGAGGGCACTTAGCAGAGAGATGCCTCAGGAAAGCTGAGAGGCAACAAGTTGTGCACTTGTGCCTTGAAGACACTCACGACAAAGAAGCTCAGGAAGGCTGCAGGACAGCAGGTCCTGCACTCTGGTCCTGAGGGCTCCTGCCACAAGGACAGGAGACTCCTCGTAAACGATTCAGGTCACCAAGTCCCACGACTGCACCTGCCGCGTGTGCACCTGCAAAAGAAAATCCTCGGGAAGGCCACAGGACACCAAGTCCCACAGTCTTGCCACGAGGTCACCTGCAGGAATAACGCCTCGGAAGTGCTCCGGGTGAGACGCAAACGAGTGTGCTGTGCGGGGGCTCCTCACGGCACTGCTCTGGCGCGTCCTGTCCCGTCGCGGGCTCCGAGCACTGTGGCGTGGCCGAGTCACCGCCAGCTCCTAAGTCACCACACGTCACAAAGGATCCTTGGGCACCGTTGACCATGCTGCACCGTGTCACAAAGGGCCCTTGCACACACTGCCGCCTGCCCTGGGGACGCCCTGAGCCCTCCCAGTGTGGCCCAGGTTGGAAGGAATCCCTTGGCCCAAATGTCTAAAACAGTGCAACAGGAATGTTAGGAATGGCTCAAACCACAAGGAAACGCTGTCCTGCTCTGCGGGCTCAGGGCATTTAAGAATCCTAAATTCAGGAAAGCTTTACTTCCCAGTTGATCTACTCAAGTAGTTCCAAAAAGTTGCAAACTTCCCAAATTCATTGGCATGGCCTGAGAATGTGATAAACTTGGAAGTTTGCTTCCCATCTCAAAGCAACAACTCATTTGTCTTACCATCATCCCTTGAGAGTCACTTTCCAAAACAACACTACACAGAGGAAAAAACAAGGCTTTTCTTTGGTTTGCAAATGGTTTACAATGAAGAGATGATAATATCCTAATTCTGTGAAGGAATAAAAGCTCACAAGGAATGGAAGTCCACTCAATGTTACTGAGTTAGCCCAAACAAATGAGTAGATTGCAAAATGGCTAATCTTCCTTCTGCTATAGATATTTCAGTGGCTTATAAAGTACAGCTCTCCCCTCTTCTTCCCTGGGGGAGAATCAGGACCACTAACAGAAAAAATCACAGCTAGTCCTCTGCCCTTTATAAGCAAGGCTGTGCCAAACCTGCATTCAAGCTGACTCAAATTCCAGCCTAAACCTCTCACCTACCAGGCAACTCCTTCCCCACAACGCCCACCAACACCAACCCCCCCTAAAACAGCCGCACAGAAGCCCTCAACAACCCGCCAGGACCCCCAGCTGTCCCCATCCTTCCGCAGAGCTTTCCCACCCTCCAGCAGACGCCCTGCTTCCCTGCAGGTGCCGTGAGTCGGCCCTCAGGAGGATCTGCTCCAAGGCCTTCCCCGGCAGCAAGCTCAGGCTGCCAGGCCTGTAGTTCCTGGATCATCCTTCCCACCAACCCTTCCTGCACACGGCTCTTACATTCGCACTTTGGCGCTCAGCTCAGGCTGCTGCACTTGAGCAGGAATGCTGGGAAAGGATCGGGAGTGGCCTGGCAAGCTCTTTCTCCAGCTCCCTCTTTACTCTTGGTGGAGGTAGAACATTCCACAGGAAAACAACTGGTGCCACAAGGAACGGGCGGCATCAGGCAGCTCTGGGGGGGAACGCTCAGGACTGCTGTATCCTGAGGGAACACCGTTGGCCTTGACCTGTAGGCACCTGCAAAAGCTTAAAATCAGCTGCCTCAGCTTCCAGGACCTCTCTTGGCCAGCATCCTGATGTGTGTGCAGGACTGCTGCAAGGCACTGCTGGGACCCAGTGGGACAGGGGCAGCTGTCTCGTGTCCATGTAGCACCCCCTCACGGAGCTGGGCTCATCCCAAAACCAGAAAAATGATCTGGTGTCAGCAGAGAGGAGCAAGGAGCACTGGGCTGGCTCCTCGCAGGGTGTCTCAGCTGGGCTTGATCCACAGCAAGCCCCCGTTTGAAGGCCTGCTAATGCCCAGCTGCCAGAAATGCCGTCCTTGTTCTCTCCAAGGCGCACAGGAAGAGCCAACGAGCAGGATGCCTTGGGAGGCAAATCTTCCAAGCCTTTGCTGAGGCCAGGGACACACCAAGATCAGCCAGACTCTCCATGTTGCCTGGCCCACACAGCCCAGCTCGGTGCTGGCCCTGGCCCACAGCAGCTTCCATCAAGCGAGAGGCAAATGTATATGGCCAAGAGTTGAAACATGAACATACCAAATATCCATTTATAACACCCCTCAGAACTCCCAGAAAACCCCAAATTCTCCCCGAATATACCCCAAAAGTTAACTGTTTGCTCCTGGCATGCATGAGTTGTTGAATCAGACCCTTTGGAGAGCAGGGCACAGGAAAAGAGCTAAAAGAGAAATTGGGGATTTGGAGCCTAATTTTTACAATTGTTTGAAATTCTGGGTTGCTTTGGCACAAATAATAGCATCAATTTTTTCCCTAGGTGTTGCTGCTGCTCAGGCATTGACTACGCTTGAGAAGCTGAGATGTTGAGTGAATGAACAGCTGAATATCACTTCCACTGTTTTGAAGCAAATTCTTACAGATGTAAATAGTATTAGACACACCCCACTGCAAATAGAGCTGCTATAGATTTTTTGCTATCAGCACATGGGCACGGGTGTGAGGATTTTGATGGGATGTGTTGTATGTATCTTTCTGACCATTCTGCATCCATTCACCAGAAGATCAAACAACTGCAAGATAATATGAGGAAGTTAACTGTGGGTTATTGGGGTTTGGATGAATGGTTAGAAGGATGGGGAATACCTGGATGGTTGAAAGTTATAATCAAGGGGTTTGGATATTTTTGTTCGTTAATAGCACATTGTTTTTTCCATAAATAAAGTTAGTGATTCCCTTGATAAAATAAGATAGAATAAGATATGGTAAGATATGAAAGAATAAGATAATATAAAGAATATAATAAAATATAAGATAGTATAAGAATAAGATAAGGCTAGGATAAGATAAAACAAGACAAGACAAGACAAGACAAGACAAGACAAGACAAGACAAGACAAGACAAGATAAGATAAGATAAGATAAGATAACAAAGACGATTTGGCTGGCGCAAAAAAAGAAGGGGAATTGTAGTAATGCTGAACAAGGTTGAGACACCAGTGGACATGTCTGTACAAATCTGGGCCTTGTGTGGTGTGCACCAGCTAAAAACCATATTTAGTTGCTATGTTCAGCTGTTCAGTTCTTTCTGCATATTTTGCTGTTTGTTCACATGCTTCTTTCACATGCTAGCTGGTTTTGTGTATTTCTTAGTTTAGACCAGTGTTTATAACAGGTGCACAGCATGAGAAAGTTTCAGGAGTTTTTGATAACTTGTTTGAAACCCCCTCAAGGCCGCTGGAAGATAAACTATGCTAAATCAGGAGAGAAGACGTTGAAAACACAGAACACCAAGATTAGAAGATTCAAGATAACAGGAGGCGGCGAAACTGCATGCGACCACCAATTACTGACCCTGGGGGGTTTGAATGGGTGGATCAATACCCTAAAATTAGCAATTGTAGAGTGTGTCCCCACATGGGTGATGGTTCTAGAAATGGATAATTAGGGTGAATTATAAACAATAAATGGGCTTCTGCAAAATCATATTGATCAGCTGTCCAGAAGTCCAGTTTGTTCCTGCAGGGGATGTGCCCTATAGGGCAGGACCCCATCCCCTATAGGCCACAGACCCATCCCCTATAGGGCAGGACCTCATTCTCTATAGGGCAGGACCCCAGCCCCTATAGGGCAGGACCTCCATCCCTTATAGGACACAGCCCCATGCCCTATAGGCCACAGCCCCATGTATTAGGAAGGATGAGGTGTTGACAGGAAGGTCTCACACATGTGTGTGTATAACAGAAAGATTTTTGAATGTAGAATCTGAAGAAGGAATAGAGATAAGAGCAAATTTTGATGTAGAAGAAAAGAGTTGCTGAGCCAGTCTTACTGGGTAACTAAGAAGGCAAAGGGCAGTGAATTGGAAGGGGCTTTTATGACTCCGAGCAAAGGATAAATCCACCTCAAACAAAAGATGTTTTTACGAAGGAAAAGAATTTTCACAGGCAAACATAAATACCATGTTGCAAGTAGAGAAAAGATCTCAGGATTTTCCACTGCAAGAAAACTGTAAAACAACTTCTAGCTTAAACTGGAACACACTAACATTTTCTGACTGGAAAATAGCAATAAGAATATAGTAATGTCAGTAGGCATGATAGGCTACAGGTGATAGTGAAGGGATTGATTGGTTGTCATGTTTTAGGATGCTCTGTAATGAAAATTATTTAATGCATTGTAACCAGAACTAGAGGAAGCTTTCAGACGAACCCACAGATGTGGCTGTCAGGCTGCGGGCTGGGCTCTTGTCACCCACGGCCCGTGAATTGCTGCATCATTTGGATACAATAAACAGCATTTTAAATGATAAATAAATTGCCGCATCATTTGGATATAATAAACAGCATTTTAAAGAGCCCGCCTGGAGTTCCGCATCCCTCATTTCAGGCTCTTACAATCAGAGGGAGGAGATTCCGTCCGGGTGCAGAGCCCGCCCCTCACTGCGATTGGCTGATTCTGCCGTCACTCCTCGATTTCGCGCGCTGATTGGGCAGAGCGGAAACAAGCCCGGTCCCGGTAGCGCCCCCATGGCGATCGCGCCACAGCAAAGACGCCATTACCGGAGCGCCTGTGCGGCCCCGGGAGCGACAGCGACCGGAGCGCGGTGAGTCGCTGCTCCGGCAGCGGCTCCTGCCGAGGCCCCAGCGAGAAGGACACCGGGGGCAGCCGTTCCCGAAGCGCCCTCAGCCCAGGGGGAACACGGGCCGGGCACAGCACAACGAATCCGCCAGAGCCCCCTGCCGCCACCTCAGCCCGCAGCGAGCCCCGAGCCCCCGCAGAACCGAGCGCGGCTCCCATCTGCGCTGGGGCCGCCTCCGAGCTCCGCCGCCGCCGCCGCCTCACTGGGCTCCAGCCGCTGCCGCCACTCCCGGGCCCCTACAGACGCTGCCACAATCGCGCCTTTGGCTCCGGGGCCGGGCTTGTCCCCGCTCTGCCCAATCAGCGCGCGAGAACAAGGAGTGACGGCAGAATCAGCCAATGGCAGCGAGGGGCGGGCTCTGCACACGGCACGGTCTCCCCTCCCTTTCCCCGAGCTCCGCCATTTCTCGGGAACCTCGCCTGAGGAGCGGCTCCCGCGCTGGGCCCGGCCCGGGCATCGGGCTAAGGAACTGCTGCTGTCCTGAACCGCCGGGAGCTCGGGGTGAGCAGGAGCTGAGGGCGGTGGGAGGTGGGGGTGAGTCCGGGATGGAGCCGGGACCCGCCTGGAGCCCCGGCAGGAGCCCGAGGCGGGCAAGGGATGTTTGAGAGAGGCCGCGGGGCTCTGCGGGAAAATTCACGTGGCCAGAGTTTTGTGTGCCCAAAGGAGACAGAGGAGTTCTGTAAAAGTGACTTTATTAATGAACAACGGGGGAGGCCCTGCGGCATTTGCCATGGGATCTCGAAAATGCAGCCTCCTTTTTATCCTCATTTTCCCGGCTGCATCTCCCTCTCCGTTTCCCGAAAATAAGGAAAGCTACTTGGAAGGTTCAGATTTCCCGATCCGCCTGCTGCGTGTCCTCCCTAATATGCACCCCTCCTTTAGTACAGCATCCGATATTCACGGCTGTGTTAAGTGTTTCTACTTTTCAAAGTTCAGGAATTGAGCAGGATCTTGATTGAGCAGCAGTCTGTGTCAATTAGTAACATTTTCTGAAACTGAAGATTTCTCCCATTGCTTTCTCATGTACAAGTCCCTGGCCCTATCTCCAAGCAGATTCACGCGTTGACTCGCTTTGTTCTTCCTGTGTCCTCTTTGTTTTTGGGATTATTCTCAGTGCCCTCACTCCCTGTCCTTTTGTAGCCGTTTCTGGATCAGGAGGCCTGGCTGCCACCTGCATCCCCTTGCTCAGCTGCTGAATGAGCTGCACTCAGCAAGGTGTCGTGCATGGGAAAAAGATGAGAGTTGCTGCAGCACATCAGAGGAGGAAGAGCATTCGTTTATGGCCATAGCCAGGGAACCATGAAAACGTGTCCTATTCCCATCCTTTCTACATTTCGACTGGAATATAATCTACTTTCTTGCTTCCGTTTTTATCTGTTTCACCACTTTTGAGTTATCATTTGTTTGCATACAGCTCCTAGAGTCATTTAATTTTCCACAACTCTTGCCTCCTTGTTTGGCGTGGTTGGGTTTGCAGGAAGGTGTGGAGCTGGATTTGTCTGGTTGGTTATTATTTGGAGGACAGCTTGTAATCTGATCCCATAATTCAAATTATAAATGGGTGCTTTTCATTAGCAGTGTTAATTTAATTTCTAAAGCTCCTCTCCTGGCTGCCTGGAACTGATCCTTCACTTCCAGAGCAGCCATTGGATGACTCAGATGTGGCCTCTCCCACGACAATCTGGTTTTAACTTGATATCTTTACTGTTAGAGAGTCAAGGCATTATTTGATTCTGGCCAAGATGTGTGACGGAAATAATTTCGTCCACACATCTCCCCTGTGTGCAGAGACAATCATTCAGTGGCACGTGAGTTTTACTAGATTTTTCATAAATTTATACAGTCTGAACCCATTGAAATCCCTTCCTTTATTGTTCATTACTTCCAAGTTGTGTAGGTCTTAATATTTGCTTTCCTATCGGACACAGATTTCTTCTCCTCTGATGTTAATTAGGTCCCACTCCTGGATTTCCTTCTCAGACTTTTCCAGGCCAGGTGTCTCCAATTGTTCCAGGGAACAGTGTCTGGGATGGGTGTTCCTTGATGTTTGCTGATGGTCAGTGATGTTTTGTTGATGGTTGTTATCTTTGTAGGTATCTTTTGGGCCATTCCCAGTCTGTTGAGATGTTAAACTCATCTCTGTTGAGTGGTGTAACATCCCTTAAAAACAAGCCTTTAAAATTCCTTTCCCCGAGGCAAACCAAACCAAACCTGAGAAGTGAAATGAGATTTTTAAGAAATTTAAACTTGGTATATTGAGAGCCAGAGTGGAATTGTGCCGGTGTGTTCCCCAGCAGCTGTGGCAGTGCAGGCACAGAAAGCAGCGAAGCTGCAGCAGTGGCAGCAAGGATTGGCCCCAGTGGCTGGAGATGCCAAAGGAGGGTGCCCAGGCAGAGGATTTGAGCAGAGGATGTGTGGGCAGGCCCAGGGGCTTCCCCCGCTGTGGAGCCCTGACTGCTGCTGCGTTGCCTTCAGTGCAGGCTCAGTGGGGCCTCCCATGCTGGTGCTGCAGCCGGGAAGTGCAAATCTGCGGGGCTTGAGAGCCCCTGAGCCCAGGGTGAGGGGTCCCCCCGTGCTGAGCTGTGCTGGGGCTGTTTCTGTGCTCAGGGACACTTGGGATGGGCCATGGCACTTGGCCACCAGTGGTGCTTCTCTGCACTCCTCAGGCAGGACCCGATGTCCTGGTTGGATGTTGGGAACAGCAAAGTGCCAGGGCAGGCTCTGTGCCAGCCCAGCCTCCTGTGGGAGGGATTTCACAGGAGACAGGACAGTGGCCACGGACTGTTTGAAATACACATCTCTTATCTGCACACCCCACTAGGTGGGGAATTAGCAGGGTAAGGAATTCCAAACAGCAATTCCAAGGGAGGTAATTGATTATCTGCCCTTGATCTGGCTCTTCTTCTTGCCAAAGCCAATGGCAATAGCTGTACCTGTGACATCTTAGTATCTGTTACCAGCTTCTGAAGGAATTTCATTATTTCCCCATTCATTCATTTTACCTGACCTGAGCTCTGGGGGTGCCAGGGCTTGTGTTGGTCCCATTGTATTCCTAAAGCAGCCATAACCCCCTGGAACATCTTTCCTGTTAAATGAGTTCCCCATCTGAATCTGTTGCTCCCACAATCCCTTATCTTGGTATTATTTGTTTTAGAAATTCCTTAATGAGTGATCCAGTGGTTGCTGAAGAGGTCAGAATATCTGTTGCCACTCTGTTAGCTGCCATGCTGTCACCAGCAGATATTTGAGCCTTCCTGCTCAGGGCATTTTAGTGCCAGGCTCTTCCAAGCACACACAGCTCCGCAGGTTGAGGTGACCATGCGGGCAGTAACCTGCGCTTGCTCTAATTCCCTTTCCTTAATCAGGGCATGTCTTGGAACTCTTTTCCCTTGCAGACCCATCCATGAACACATTTTGTCCCTCAGGCCAGGGAATGTCTCCTCAATCTCTCCTGTCCTGGCTCTGGAGCTCTGTCACTTGAATGCAGCCATGGGTTTGTTCCCAGCCCCTGTGCAGGCTGTTCAAACAGGAGGCTGAGTTAAACCCTTCCCCTGTCCTCAATTCTAAATCCTCCTGTGCCACGGAACAAGTTTCATCCTGTAATCACCGAGCACTGCTCATCCATGTAGAGGCTCTTTTGGTTATCAAAGCTTTGACTTGGTGTCAGACTTGAACCACAGGAGATCCTCCTGCCATCAGTTTTTTGGGCCTCAGGTCCCATTGAAGCTGTTGCTGCACAAATCTTGCTGATAATCAGGCCACTCTGGCCACTGGGTTAAACATTTTAGGACGAGAATTCCTTTGGCATGGCCCTGTTTAACATCCACATACAATTCAAATTCTTTTTCCCTGCATGGAAAGGCCAGGTCGGGAGTCTCACTTAATCAGCTTTGTAACATTTGAAACTTCTGCTTTCATCCTTGTGTCCATCCATCCAGTTTCTTGACAGACAGGATAGGAGCATGGTAGGGAGAGATCCTTGGCTCCAAAAGCCCTGCCTTTAGCAGGGACTCAATAACAGGCTGTGAGCCCTTCCTTCCCTCTCTTGGAATAGGGTATTGCTTTAGACACCACTTGTCCTGGTTGCTTCAAAGTACTTTGCAGAGGTTCCATATCTAATTTCCCCTATTTTCCTGGAGGTGCCCACACTTCTGAGTTCACTTCAGTATAGGCCTTGCCACAGATTTCACACAAAGGCACAACAGAACTAACCTGTTTATCACCTTTTATGATATTAATTTGTATGCCTAATTTTGCCATCAAACCGTAGCCCAGTAAATTACAATCACAATTAGGAGCAGATAAAAATTCCTGCATTTCAAAGCCATCCCCACATCTGTTAGTAGTTGTTGGATAAAACACACCAGCTCATCTTTCCCATTTATCTCCTGAAGAATGAAAGAAATTTTTAGCATTTTTACCCCCTCATGTCAGATTCAGAGTAAATGGAGAGGCTCCTGTGTCCATCAGGAAAGGCCTCCTCTCGATCCAGACCCACCCTGAATGTTGTCAGGGGCTCCAGTGCGGCGGGTCCCTGGTGCAGTGGGAGCTCTGACACCCCTAACAATGCATGTCCATCAGGGGCTGGACTTGCTCCTCCTGATGGTGTTCCTGTGTCTGCTTCCAATGTCCTCCTGCCCTGCAGATGGATCCCTGATTCCTTTCCAGGGGCTGTTTGGGTCGGGTCTCCCCTGTCGAGGAGGACAATGCCTCTGCCAGGTCCTTGTGGCCGATCCCAACCCCTGGGTGCTGGGGCCCCCTTGGGCCCTGGGGTTCATCCCTCAGGGGCTGTAGAAACTCTGCCATGGCTTTTGCCTTCACCTTGGCCTTTTCCTTGTCTCTTCTTGCATTCACCTGCTGTGCCTTTCTGACCAACTGCTCCAGGGGCTTCTTCTGCCCCTCCTGCAGCCCCCCTCAGTGCTTGGGGGTGCTCATCCTCTGACAGCTGCTGAGCTTCCTGCAAAATCATTCCTTTCTGCAGTGACCCAAACAAAATGCCTAAAAGCTAATCTGATTCCTTCCACATCCATCCACATTTCCCAGCTGTTCCTTGCTCTTGGTCCTTGTGCTCCCCTGCCCTCCCCAGCCCGTATCCCAGAGCTGGTCCCTGTCCTGCCGCAGTGTCCAAACGCAGGCCCCCCCGGCGGGCAGGGCCGGCAGCTCCACGGGGCCGGGCAGCGGCTGGGGCATCCCGCAGCCTCCTGGGGGCCGGGGGCCACTGCCGGCCCTGCCTGGGGGGTGCTGGGCTCAGGCAGTGCCCGGCGCTGAGCCCCGGCTGCCCCACAGCCCCGGCCTGGCCCCACAGCTCCCCACAGGCCCCCAGCCCGTGCTCCTGGTGCTGCCCCTCTCCACCCGCTCCTGCCGCTCCCCCACACAGAGAAACCCCCTGAAATCCTGACCTCCTTGTCTGCCTGTCCTGGGAACCAGGGATACAAAGGGTCTGGAGCAGCTGGCAACTTCTGAGGAGAAGAGCCTGCTGAAAACATCCCAATCCTCAGTATTTTTCTCTTCCTTCTCTTTTCCATCATCCTTTTTCTTATCACATAGATTCTTCCTGCTGCTTCTTGCCTGAACCATATTCCTATACACTCCCCTTCACCCAATCCCTTCCCAGCACACCAACAGCATCCATCCCCTGTTGTGTAAATGCCTTCTGGACTTCCCTGATTTCTCCCCTGGGTGTCCCTGTCCTCGACTACCTCTGGGAGAATGTGCAAACTCCCTCAATGTGCTCCCAAGGGACCCTTCAGAGATATTTTGGGATCATCATCCCTTTTGCCAGGGAGCCCTTCCTGGCTTTTCCATCCTTCCTATCATGGGTGCCCTGCCATGTTTAGTCCCCAAAGATCCCACTGTGCTCACTGATGAGATTTTCAGTGCTCTCTGGCTGCCAACTCTTCACAGCCCCCCTGATCTGTCACTCGTCTGTCTCCTGGTCACTCTCGGGTACCCAATCCATGCCCGGTGCCGCCGCCCCCCGAGGGAGCCGATCACCCAAACTGGGTGAGGCACCTTCAGCTCCACTCACTGCCCCTGCCCCGGACAGGGGAAGGAATTCTGGCCGAGCCCCAAGGTGTGTGGAAAAATTCACATCACCAGAGGTTTCTGTCCACAGAGAATACAGAGGAGTCCTGTAAAATAATTTTATTCTTGATCGAACAGAGAGGCCATGGGCCATTTGCCATGGGGCCTCTGCAATTGTTGGAGGGCACACCCTCCTTTTCATTCTAATTTTCCCGGCTGCATCTGTGAGAGTCACTGTCGGTGGGACGGTCGTCAGGACAAACTCAGGAGCACTCTATATTCTAGTCTTGAAGTTTGCAGTTTATTGTAACAAGCGTGGGTATACAGTGCCCTGCTGAAAGCTGCCAGCCACAGCTCAGAAGAGGGACTGTGAGAGAGAGTGGGGGCAGGAGTTCTCAGAGATAAGGGAACAATGTAAGAGGTAAAAGAGTGAGGGGTAAGAGAGTGGTGGGAGAGGTAAGAAGTAAGAGCAGTAAGAGAGGTAAGAGAAGTAAGAGAGCGATTTTCCTGTTTACAACACAATAAATCTTCTTCTATGTTGAATATTCTAATTTCCACTAACCAGTCTATTACAAGATACAAATTTCTAATATTTGCATGCAACCTATAGGAATTGCTATATGACCATGTTTTACTGCTTTCTTATCTCTAAACCTTGTCTCTAAACCTTTCCTGCCATACTTGGAAGAGGATGTCTGCTTGCTTCTTTGGTATTTGTGGTGTTTGAGTTTGTCTAAACGAAGGAGGCCTCAAACATTCACATTGTTGCTCTCAGCCCCACAGTCAAAAACTGCTATCATTTCTATTTTCGCTTATGGTTTCAAAATCTTTTGCTAAGCACTTATATTTATAAGGTTTTCCTGTTTCATCATTCCCAACACGCATCTGCATCTCTCTTTCCCCATTGGCTGAAGTACCTAAGAGGTACAAATTCCCCAATTCGCCTAGTGAATCTCTCCCCCTTAATATGCACCCCACTTCTGTATAGCTAACGATATTCATGGCTCTTAGAAGTCTTCATTTTTCTTCTGGGAGTTCATGAATTTATCAGGACCTTGGCTGAGCAGCAGTCTGTGTGATCAATTAATAACATTTTCTGAACCTGATGGCTTCTGCTGTCACTTCCTTATGTACACGTCCCTGGCCCTATCTCCAAGCGGATTCCCAGCATCTGTTTGTAAAGACACTTTCTGTTCTTCCTTCCTTTGTGGTGCCCCGTTTTTGGGCCCTCCATTTTGGTGCGGCCCCGCCCCTCGGGCAGCGCTCAGCCAATGAGAGCGCGCGGCGCTGATGACTCAGCAGTGTCCAGGCAGAGCCGCAGCTCCCAGCGTTCCCCACCTGGACTCCACCTGCACCCCCCGGGCCCCAGCGCCCCCCGCGAGGGGAATTTGGGAAGGTGGGAGGGGGCAGCGCCAAGGCTGGGCCCCCCCGCGCTGTCGTGGTGGGACTGGCTGCAGTGGGGACCGAGTGTGGGCGGGAGCGGCCGAGAGCCCAGCACTGCCCCAGCCCGAGCTGCCCCAGCTCCATCCCTGCCCCTGCGCTGGGATGCTGTGGGTTTGGGGGGAAGAGGGAGCTGGCAGTGGGTGCTGGGCCTGGGAGCAGCAGGAGAAGGGAAGGAGAACAAGAGTTGAAGAACAAAATGTTTCAACGATGCACATTGGAGGAGAAGGTGTGATTGTGCAGAAGAAGGAGGAATAGTAGGAGAAAGAGGAGTGTGAGGAAAAGTCGGGACACAGGAGGAGGAGGAGCAGAAACAGGAAATACCACAAGGTTCCACCCCTCCCTGTATCTGTAGCCTTCCCCCTGCCCCCAAAGCGTTGCACCCCCCCACATGCAGCAGGTGACCTGAGAGGGCGATCCCTGATTTTCACAGCAGTGAGTCTTGGTGTTTCTGAGCTTTATTGGGCTTAATGTTGGTGCTTTGTTTTTTTATGGGGCCTGAATATTTACATTTTGTAGGAGGTTTTGGCGGAATCTTGCTTTTTGTGGAGTTTTTGATCTGTGTTGTGATGTTTGAAGGGTTTTTGGGCTGAGTCTAGGTGTTTGTGAGGTTTTTACAGACACAAGATGCTCACTGTCTTCCTGAGATGAACTTGGGCAAGGAGGAACCCCCAGTCCAAGGCATTTTCTCCTTGTTTTTTTCCCAAACCAGGATTTTTCATTCCTAAGGCGTGGGCGGATGGAGAAGGAGGAAAAGCCCCAGAGATCCCTCAGGATGAGGGGCTGCAAACCCAGCCCAGGGAGCTGCGAGGAGGAAAGACCCTCCCTGAGCTGGGAAGGCGGCCGGAGATCCAGGCAGAGCTCAGAGCTGGTGGAGAATCCTCACAAGTGCTTGGAATGTGGGAAGGGTTTCAGCCAGAGCTTCAACCTGATCGGGCACCAGAGGATCCACACTGGGGAAAAGCCCCATGAGTGTGGGGAGATGTGGGAAAAGCTTCAGCCAGAAAAGCCATCTAAAGCAACACCACAGGATCCACACTGGGGAGAAGCCCTACACGCGTGGGAAATGTGGAAAGAGCTTCATGACTGTTTCTGTTCTGATGCAGCACAAGGTGATCCACACTGGAGAACGGCCCTACACCTGCTTGGAATGTGGGAAGAGCTTTGGGTGGATGTCCTACCTGAAAAACCACCAGCGCATCCACACCAGGGAGAGGCCCTACGAGTGTCCTGAGTGTGGTAAGAGCTTCTCAGAGAGCTCTCACTTGACCCAACACCAGTGGAGGCACCACTAAGGGAAGCCCTGTGATTGCCCCGAGTGTGGGAAGAGCTTTGTGCTCTGCTCCAGCTCCATCCCCCATGGGAGGATCGGTTTTAGATTATCCCCAGTGACCCCCGTTGGGCAGAGCCCTGGTGATCCATGGTCCTGGTGATCTCTGTTGGGTGGAGGGAACGGATTGGAGAGATTTCTTTCACCTTGTCCTGCTTTGGTTTGGTTGGTAGTAAATTCCCTCTCTGTGCCCAGGCTGGGTCTCTGATGCCCGTTTTGCTGTTTGGTGAGGATCTCTCTCCATCTTCACCTGACCCAGGAACTCTTGGTTTAATTTTCTCTCAACTATTGCAGTTGAGAGGGGCAGGGCCAGAGTGGCTTTGGTGGGTGCCTGGCATCGGGCCAACATCACCCAGGCCATGGGCACCTGTTCTAAGGCTGAACGGGGTTTGGACCCCGGTGAATATGTCTGTACAAATCTGGGCCTTCTGTGTACACCAGCCAAAAACTATATTTAGTTGCTATGTTTTGCTGTTCAGTTATTTCTGCACATTTTGCTGTTTGTTCTCATGCCTCTTTCACACGCTAGTTGGTTTTGTGTATTTCTTGGTTTAGACCAGTGTTTATAACAGGTGCACAGCATGAGAAAATACCAGGAGTTTTTCAATAACTTGTTTGAAACCCCCCAAGGCCACTGGAACACCAACTATTCTAAATCGAGAGAGAAGAAGTTGAAAACATGGAATACCAAGATTAGAAGATTCAAGATAGCAGGGGTGAAGACCACCAATTACAAACTTTTGGGGGGTTGAAGGGGTGGATCAATATCGTAAAATTACCAATTGTAAAGTGTGTTCCCACATGGGTGGTGGTTCTAGAAATGAATAATTAGGGTGAATTATAAACAATAAATCTGCTTCTGCAAAATCATATTGATTTGCTGTCCAGAAGTCCAGTTTGTTCCCCCATTTGGTGATCTCGGTGACTGTGATAGATCGTGTACCTCGCACATGAAGTGAACCAAAACTTTTTAGACTTAGTCTCTGAAAGGGGTCTGCAAAGTGAGAAAGCGGGAAGCCCAGCCGCAGGCTGGCGCGGCCGGACTGCAGCAGCAGAGGCTGGAGCAAAACTCTGAAGAGAACCAAAGAATACAGGAGAGAGAGGAGACGCCGAAGAGCAGATTGAAGTAAAGCCAGCAGGAGCGCCAGACGAAGTTCCTGAGAAGAGCTCCGAGAGAAAAGCGTGTGCTGCACAGCAAAAAACTACGATAACAGGTTAGCGATTGGGGCTGGAGGGATGGGGGAGGCAATATCTAAAGAAGAGCAGGCAACATTAAACGTCCTCCAGTGCATCATCTCCACGAGAGCAGTTAAATATGACCTAGAAGGTCTGAAAAAGTTACTGATGAGGAGAAAGGATTTTTTGCTACTCCTAGAAGTGTTTTTGATATCCTTGAGTGGGAAAGACTGGGTGAGAATCTCTGGGATGCCGTGAGCGATAGTACGTGAGACTCCAGAGGACTTAGCACAGTTTGGAAGGTGTTATTACGGCATTAAAGCAATTAAAGGCAGAGAGGACAGCCGCCGTGGGTGCTGAAGCAGAATTAGTTAGGCGATCCTGCAGCAGTTTTCCCAGCATTGGTGGGAAGAAACAATTATTCCGTCCTTACCATCAGCAGCCCCTGTATCAGAACAGCAGGTTCCATGGGAAGTTTCAGGTGAAGGCAGTGCAGTTTTGCAGCCCATGTCAGAACCAGAGCAAATGGAGATAGATGCTTCTTTGTCCCCAGTGGCTCCGGATGCATCCACTGATTGTCCCGTGGTGTCCCCAGAGGAGTTAACAATAGCCCTAGGAGGGCAAGTGTTACCCTCGTTGCCGCCATCACCGACTGATTCCCCAGAACTCAAGCGGCAGCACTCTGAGGTTGATAGCGGGGTCTTGCAGGCAGATCGCTCATGCTGCTCTGATGAGGAGCAGCACCAGAAGCGGGAGAGGCAGTTAGCTGAATTAAGAGCCCTAGTTGATCAGCAGATTAGAGAAAGGGAGAAAACCCAACCGCTTTTAATGGCAGAGGCAAGGAGGAGCAGTGGCTCTGCCGCAAGAATTGCACATTGCGGTACCGATACCGTGGAGCGCAGCGCCAGCGATGACCACCGAGTTAGATTCCTGAGAGAAAGTAGTCCCGAAAGAAGGGCTGTTAGCGCTGACCGATACCCAGGTATGCGCAGGCTCTCTGATCCCTCGATTCACTCTAGTAGTTTGGGGCGTGCGCAGCAGCGAGATGACGATCGAAGTTCGGAGCGGAGCTGGGACAGCCCCGATCATAAATCACCTAGTCGCTCTTCAGTTGATGACGGGTCTAATCCTGCCTGGCAATGGCACGGCATAATATGAGATGCATTGGTAGAGGGTGAGTTCATCCCTCGAGCTTTGCCGGTAATACCAGCCCCTGGTAACCCGAACCAGCGTCACTGGGTAGGATTGGACTGGAAACTTATTCATGCAGGGCAGAAAGCAGTGATGTGATACGGTCTAACTAATCCTTACATGCAAACTTTGCTCGATCACATCTTTACTAGTGGCTTGATGGTTCCGTTTGATTGCAAAAAGCTGGTGGAAACTTTTCTAAAACCCACCAGTGGTTGTTGTGGCATGTGGACTGGGAAAAATGGGTGGAAGCTGCCGTGACTGAAAATCTTGGACCCCCTCAGAGAGATCCCCGACAGTTTGCCACCCCAGATATGATGCTGGGAAAAGGGGCTTTCACGGACCCACAGGCTCAGGCGCCTTTGCATACAGCTATTTTGCAGCAGTCCCAAAAGTTAGCGCGGGAGGCATTTCACATTGTTCCAAATATGGGGCTTCCGACACCATCCTATACATCTATTGGACAAGACCCCAAAGAACCTTTTATGAATTTCTTAGATCGTCTCAGAAATGCCCTTGATCTAGTTCCAAGGATGTCCCCAGAAGTTAAGGGTGCATTGGGAATGCAATTGGCTTCAGAAAATGCTAGTCCTGCTTGTAAAAGAATTTTGCAGACCTTTGTGTTAACAGTCACCTTAGTAGACATGATAGACACCTGTTCCAGAGTGGGGACTTCTGAAGAAAAGGCTATTTACCTGGCAGAGGTGATGGCAATTGCCTTAAAACCGTTGTTCCGACAGAAAAAGGGTAGTGCTGGCCAAAGATGCTTCAAGTGTGGCCGCCTAGGTCACGTTCAGGTGCAGTGCCAACTCAAGATCGTAAAGAAAAGTAAAGCGTCAGTGCCACCTACTGGATTCCCAGGAGTTGCCTCAGATGTGACAAGTACAGGCACAGAGCCAGCGAATGTCTCCACGTAAGAAGGACGGAACCCCACTGGGAAACGAGAAGCCGAGCGCAGGGGGAATCGCGTGAAAACACAAGTGTTCCCCTGCAACCGTCCTCAAGTCAGCAACAGCAGGGAGCACCAGAGTGGACCTGGCAACCGCAGTAGAAGTAACCCTGCAGAACACGGATGTGCAAGTTGTTCCATCAACAGCAAATAGACCTTTAGGTTATGGACTCAGTGCTCTGCTGATAGTGAGATCATCCACTTTCAAAGAAAGGGATTTTTGTTTTGCCTGGACTAATGGATGCAGATTATACTGGCAATACTGGAATTACGGTACAGACTCTAACACCTCCTATTCACATTCCAGAAGGCACTAGATTGGCAAAGTTGATTCCTTTTGAAGCTAAGATTCCTAATCCAGGGAACATGCAAAGGGGGGATGGAGGTTTTGGGTCAACAGGAACCCCTTTAAGTAACGTTTACCTTACCATTATGGGTGGAAAACCAATTAGTGCTTTTCAGCACCCCTGTCCTGGTTTGAAGGACAGGTATCTGCCAATAAAGGCAGAAGCTCCTCTCTGAAATGGAGAATGTAAGCCCTCTCCCTCCCGAATTATTATAATTTTTGAATCAGGGACTCTCAGGCAGAGGTAAGGGGTAGGAATAACAGCTCTTTACTAGTATATCTAACAGTACAAACAGAAACAACAGCAGCTATGAAAATTAACAACAAACAGAATAAATAACTCAGTTCCAGTCCTTTCTCAGCCACAGACACACTCTGCCTGCATCCGCTCCCGGTGGTGAAAGGCAGGGCAGGGCCCACGCAGCTGCAGAGGTAGCAGATGGGAGCAGGGGGGAGGGGGCAGCGGCCACGCTCTGTCCCAGGTGGGAGGGTGGAGGAAAGGCTCCCCGCTCACCGTGTGGGTCCTGATGGTCAGCTGTGTTCTCAGAGGTAGGAGGCTGGAGCAGAGCAGGTGACCGGGCAGCGTCCGACCAAAGAGAATCTCACTTCCCGGCATTTGGATGGTGTGGGCTGGAAACGAGCAGTCCCCTGGACTCCCTCAGACCCTGCTGGTGTGGGAGAGAAAGAGAGACAGCCCCCACCCCATCCCTTTGTCTTGAGCAATCAGGAGCTGGGAGTGCCCAGTGGGCTTCCTTAGCATGATAATGGGAAAAATTCTCCCAAAAGAAGGTGGAAAAGTAAGGGAACAAACTCCAACACCCGACAAGTTCTGAGTCTGAATTTGGGACATGTGATTAAGCATTTGTCACAGCATCCAGAACCAGCTTGGATGGATTCCGTAGGTGGATGGTGGGCCTCATGGAAACCCATCCTGTACGAATGCATATTCACATCCCTCAAACATTTTTCCCTTCCCACATACTTGTATTTGTGACTCAGCATTTTACTCGAAGCCCTAGGAGAGTAGGGATAGTAAGTTTTCCCTTGGCATTGATAAATCCTGCTTACATTGTATTGGTGTGGTGTTGCTTTGACTGCTATTAGTAGTGGCAATCAAAAAAGTCACAAACTTTTGTATTATGTCCATGACAACTACAAGTCCATTACTCACCATTCCAGGTGAATTTCAGCTTCAGCTCTGCATCGCCTGGTGTGACCTTCCAAATTTCTTTGGGGGCCTTCTTCACTCAGGAGCAATGGATCCAAGACCTTCTGTTCTTTGATCTTGACTGCAGTCAAAGTGGTGAGGAGCACCAGGAATGGTTCTTCCCACTGTGGTTCCAAAGTCTCCTCTGCAAAAGACTTAGCATATACATAATCCCCAGGTTGTACATCATGTACTGGCCCATCTAATTCTGCACTTTGGGCCCCAGCCACGTATTTTTTAATTTCTCTTAAGTTTTTTATTTAGGGCCACCATATATCTGTGTAGGATTTTATCTCCTACTTGAATGGGCATTGTCACTTCTTGAACCACATATGATCTCCCATACAATATTTCAAAAGGGCTTAAGTTCTCTTTTGCTCTTGGCCTTGTCCAAATTCGCACTAATGCCAATGGAAGAGCCTGGGGCCAAGGCAAATTTGCCTCTTGCTGCAGCCTAACAATTTGTTCTTTGATCAAATGGTTTATTTTCTCCACTTGGCCACTGGATTGAGGGTGATATGGGGTGTGCAATTGCCAATCTATCCCCAGGTGGTGACTAATTTGCTGTACAATTTTTGAGATAAAATGTGGCCCTCTATCAGAAGAATATAGTGGCTGGGACTCCAAAATGTGGTATTATCTCTTGTAACAATGCCTTGGTCCTCTCTCGTGCCTTAGCTGTCTGAGTAGGGAAGGCTTCTGGCCATCCTGAAAAGGTATCTGTTAACACTAATAGGTAACGATACCCCCTTTCCTGGGCAATTCCTTAAAATCAATTTGCCATTGCTGCCCAGGTCCACAACCTTTCCCAATTTGTCCAACTTTAGGCTTTGGAAAGTTTTTGGATAAGTTCGGAGGCAAAGACCACACTGACGAGTTACTTGTGTTACTGTGCCTTGTAATTTTCTAGCTAGAATTCTATTCTTTAAATAATTGTACAGGGCGTCCATTCTCCAATGTGTTTTCTCATGTTCTTTTAGCACTAATGACCACAACAAGTAAGAAGGTTTTTCCTTCTTTGGTTACATCCCACACTTCCTGGTTATAAATTGCTTCTTTTTCCTTAATAAGTTTTTTATCCTTTTTGTTATATACTGGCTTACCTTCAATAGAAATCTTTCCATCTGGAATTAATGCTGCCTCGACTATTTCATTGGGTACCTCACCTTTGGCTGCGTCTTTTGCCTCTCTGTCCGCCAGCATATTTCCTTCTTCCAATTCTGAGCTCACTTTTTGGTGTGCCTTGATGTGCATAATAGCTACCTTTTCAGGTAACTGAACTGCATCTAATGCAGTGTTTAATTTTTTTTTTCTTGTGAGTTCAGCAGTCCTCTTTCTTTCCAAATAGCTCCATGTGCATGAACCACTGCCAAATACATATCTTGAGTCTGTATAAATGTTGACTTTTTTTTCCTTTTGCCAGCTCTGAGGCCTGGGCTAAGGCGATTATTTCAGCTTTTTGTGCAGAGGTATTTGTTGGCAATGGTCCAGATTCTATTACCTCTCTGCTTGTGGTAACTGCATACCCAGCATGTCTTTTTCCACTGATGATATAGCTGCTCCCATCAGTGAACCAGCTCTCAGCGTCCTCGAGAGGGGTGTCCTTCAGATCCGGGCGACTGGAGTAGGTGGCTTCAATGGTCTCCAGGCAGTCGTGGATCACTGGTTCTCCCATACTCCCGATCTGGAAGTCCCAGGGCTGGAGCTGACATAAGAGCCTTCATTCAGTTGGTTGAAGGCTTGTGTTGCTTCTGTTGTCCACTGAATATCCCTTCTCCCTTCCGTGTTTAAGGCATACAGGGGTTTAACGAACAATCCATAGTTATAAATCCACAGTCTGCACCATCCCGTCAAGCCCAGAAAGGTTCAATTCCTTTGCTGTCTGGGGTTTCGGGGTTTGGCATATTGCTTCCTTACAGTCTTGCCCCAAGGTCCTTTGCCCAGCACTTACTTCATAGCCCAGGTAAATCACTGTTTGTTTCACCATCTGGGCTTTCTTTTGGGATACCCGATACCCCTGCAGGCCCAAAAAGTTTAGGAGGCTTACCGTCCAATCCGCACATGCCTCTTGGGTCTGGGTGGCTATTAAAAGATCATCCACGTACTGAAGCACTTGTCCTTCTCCTGGTGGGGGTTCCCAAGACTCCAAATCCTTTGCCAGCTGTTCTCCAAATATGGTAGGGGAGTTCTTGAACTCCTGGGGTAGTACACACCATGTGAGCTGAGTTTTACGTCCAGTTTTGGGATTCTCCCATTCAAACGCAAAAATTTTCTGGCTAGCTTCATGGAGAGGGAGGCAAAAAAAAAGCAGTAAAACAGTAAACCAGGTTAGTTCAGGTGTTAAAAGAGTTAACAAGGTGTAGGGGTTAGTAACCACTGGGTATAAATCTTCAGTTATCTTATTAACAGCTCTTAAATCTTGTACTAACCTGTATGATCCATCGGGCTTTTTCACCAGCAAAATAGGAGTATTAAAATCAGATTGACACTCTTTTAATAGTCCTATTTGCAAAAAGTTTTCAATGATTGAGCTAATTCCTTCTCTGTCTTCGTTTTTCAAGGGATATTGTTTGACCGTTACCGACTGTTCTTCTTTAAGCCAGATTTGTACTAGTAGAACATTCTTTGCTTTCCTGGTATATTAGAGGCCCACATGCCAGGGAACAGCTGATCTTTTATTTTCTTATAATTTCCTTCTTATTTTTCCACTTCAATTTTTTTGGTTGTTAGTATTAAGCTTAACAATTCCACATACTGTCGATCTTTTACTTCCAAACTAATTTCCCCATCTTTTAATATTACTTTTGCTTCCAGCTGCTCTAGCAGATCCCTGCCCAATAGTGCAGATGGAGCTTTAGGCATATACAAAAATCTATGAATTCCCCACTGTTTTCCCAATTTATACTTTAATGGTTTACAAAAATATGCTTTTTCAGGTCGGCCAGTAGCCCTTTTGCATTTTCCTGTATTATTGCTACTAGTTTCTTTGTCCCTGGCTTACACCCCTCTTCCCAATTGCTGAAAACTCTCCATGTCTCATCTAGCAAAGTCTCCAAGTTCCGACTTGCTGGGCCCTGGATCTTCTGGAGCTTTCTCCTGACGTCACTTGTAGATTGCCCTAAAAACAAGTTTTCCAATTGTTGTATTTTCTCATCAGATTGAGAATCCAGGGTGGTGTGCTGACGCATTGCCTCTCACAACTGGTGTAGAAATTCAGAAGGAATTTGAGAGGAATTCTATTTAATAGCATAAAGGGCTGACCGGTTGTCAGGGTCCACACCACATGCGGAGTCCTGATAGGTTCTTTTAGGGATCTCAAAGCGCAAAAGACACAGCAGGGGACAAAATCAGTGTACTTTTGCAAAAATGCACCTTTATTTAGTGCCAACCAAATGCGATAGAGGGACAGGAAATAAAAGAGAGAGAGAGAGAGAGAGAGAGAGAGAGAGAAGGGGTTGGGATTATAGCTACCAAGACGGGCAGATGATCCTCGTGGAACCAGCCAATAGATGTCCGTTGCCGTCCGGGGAGATCTTGAGGGTCTTTAGTTTGAGGGTGTCTTTTATAGTCTTTTCCAAGGCGTCAGGCGACTGGCCAAAACCGGGGAAGATTTATGGACTGTTGTGTGTGGAGATCGTTGCTCCAAGAAACAGGTGGAAACAGGACGCTGTGCAAGTGGCCTGCGTAGGAGCAGCGCACCATGGCAAGCTCCAGGCACACCACCAGTCCTTGTGACCAGTTCTGCAGCAAGTAGCCTGCATAGGAGCAGCACACCATGGCCAGTTCATTGTTCTCACACCTGTGGGAGCAAACCGGCCCTGGTTGGAATGGGCACCACCTGAGAACAGTCACTTGGCATTCCTCTCATCCCTGGCCAGCACCTTTAAACTGCAGTTCTTTAGGCCTCAGGCGAGGGTCGTTGGGCAGAACAAACAAGAGGCTCTTAGATGGACTCTCACACCACCCTGTGACCAACAGCGTCCCTGAGAAACTCCATCAGCATGATGTTGAGACGTTGTAGCATCTTTAGGAGTCGTCATTGGTAGCATATCCCGGAAAACAGGGACAGAATAATTAGGGAAGAGGAAAGGAAAAAGGAAAGAAATAGACACAAAGATAATAAAGCAAAATAATCACAACAAATTGATTCAAAAACAATTCTTCAAACAAATCACAATTATATTAGCTAAAATAACTTTTAAACAATCAAAATTAAAACAAATCAATAAAATACCTTTCAAACAATTTAAAATTAAACCAAATCAATAAAATAATTTTCAATCAATTAAAAATTAAATCATTATTGATTATAACATATTTAACAAAATTGATTAAAGCAATTGTTTTTCTAAAACCATTTTCAAACAAAAAACTTTACATTATTAAAACTAATAATACCAATCATACAAACACGAAAATTTGAATGATTTTTTAAAATTCACTGCTACATTTTCTACAAACACTAAATTACAGGCAGTTCTAAAGCATGCACACCCTTTGCTCATATACCTTAGTAGTGTTTCAGGAGTCTCCTTGGATAACTTTCAAAGTTACAAACATTCTGTTTTATGTCTAAGCAAATATCTTGAGCTTTGATTGCATTACTTTCACAGATAAACCCTTGTTGTTCCCACACAATGTAAGTTTCCAAATTAATAGTTTGTCACTTTTCACCAATTTGATGGGCCCATTCTCTATGCTCAAAAGGATAGAGAATAGCTCCATCATGATTCAGCCCTAATGCAATGGGAGGGAATATTGAATGTACTGAAGCATTACATATGGTCAGTGCAAAGGCTGTGCTTATGCTGGGATAGTAGTTTCACCAGGATTGGAATTCTTTTTCAAAATCATTAGCATTGTCCCAAATTATTCTCCGAATTTCAGTAGGAAAAGTGGTTTCCTCCAGTTCTCGTATAATTGAGGCAGCAACTGATTGTATCCACAATTGAACCTGGATACAGCAGAGAGCTAAAGAAATGTTAACCAATTTATTCATTAATACTTCTAAATCAATACTATTCAAAATTCTCAGTCTTGTTCCCACAACACTGGTTATGTCTCTTGTTTGTTTCTTGAAAGGATCCTCCTTTTGCAGCCAGGTTGCCCACCCCTAGAAAAGGTGAACAAGCTGGCAGAATTACTGAGGCATTGTTTGGCATTGGCAATTTGACTTGTTTAAAAGACCATGCTGAATTAAACAATATTTGTTGTTGGCCAGTTTTCCAAATTACCTAAGGTCCAATTTCAAAAATTTTCAGGCTCAGTATAACCGGTGGTTGGATAGCAAGTGTTACAAAATTAACATCAAGTTGCCCTCAGTATTTTATATTGTTTTTACCACACATAATTTCATAGGAAAATTGTACAACAGTTCAATTTTGATTTTTGAATCTTCACAAAATAAAACACAGCTGTAAGGTCCTGTGCTGTATACAAGTTTGAGGAGGGGTTCAGCAATTAATCTTCATGTTCCATGGTATTATTCTGTGAAAAGTAAACACAACAGAATCTGCCACAAAGAGGCAGGAGGTTAAAATGATGGAGCTATTCAGCATGTAATGCAGACTGGAATTCTCTTAACTTCCCAATAGTTTTCTGCCAAAAAAGGGAGCCACTCTGTACCTCCTTTAAACATAGGATAAGAGTCAGTGTAGTTGCAAACAAAGGAGGCACTCCACACTTCAAGCTGCAAAACACTCCAAACAACCATCAGCACCCCAACGCAAGAGCCACCCCATCCCCCAGCAATAATTTGTTCAGCAGAAGCATTAGTGAACAAAGAATTAGTGAACAAAGATTGGGGGTGAAAGCAGAGGCTACTTTAATTACCAAGGCAGGCTTGTCATAGCTGCTACCCAAGCTCTCAGATTCTCTTATTGCCAGATTTTTTACAGTTCCTTCTGTTACTGAGAAGATGTTACAGTACTGCTCGACTGGGGCTTACCACTTCCTAACTGAGGGTTTCTGGACCACCCCGTCTGGGGGGGCAGTCCCAGTAGTGGCTGTTTTCAAAAACTTCACTTCCTGAGAAGGTTTTTGAATTTTCTCTGAGGCAATTTGCGAGTTAGGGCTTTCCAAATGGGAGATTATTTTTTGTTGGGTATCCCCCATTACTTCTATTTCATCTCCTCCCACAAGGGTATCATCAATATATTGATAAACAGCCCCATTGTCAGGTTTGGGTTTTTGGATTGGCCATACAGGGAAGTTTCGCAAGTCCTGTATAACCGGTTTGGTCCCTTCTTTGGCACCAGAGGGAAGAGGGTATTGTTTTACATTTACAGGTAATTGCATAGGTGATTTATAGTCAACAGTGAGTTTTATTTCATGTATGATTTGCAAGCAAGCAGCTTTGTGAATGTTTTCTAGGAGTTGGTCGGGGGTACCAACTAAAGCTACAAGGTCTCCCCTTTCCAAAGGGTTTAGTCCCCCTGCCCAAAAAACAGCGTGCTGAGTTGGAGACCATAAGTTAAATTTGTCACCCATTGTTAAGGGAGCTCCAAGGCCCCAGTGCCCACTAGCTTCTTGTTCTGATGATTCAGTAGCAGTCTACAGGATTTTTGTAGTGGTTATTTGTGGGTTAAAATTCTCATCATTGATAAAACTGCATTCTGTTTTAACCAAAGGTCTCAAGCTAGGGCAGCAATATTCTCCATTATTTTTCATCAGAGTTACTTCATTTTGAGGATATATTTGATTAGTTTCTTTCTTTTCTGTTTCTTTAGGTAAATCAGTGTGTTTTAAAGTGTTGGTGTGTTCTTATCTTAGGGCAGCTCTTAAAGAATGATTCTCATCTCTTAAAGAATGAATCTCATCTCTCAAAGCATGATTCTCATTCCTTTCTTCATCTAATTGTTCTTGCAAAGTTTCTACGTGATTTGCTTCCTGCTCTAATTGTTTTTGCAAAGTTTCTATGTGCTTTGCTTCCTGCTCTAATTGTTCTTGCAAGGCCTCTACCAAGTCTTGCAAAGAGTCTATATCTGCCCTCTCTTCACTCACTCGTCTGAAATGAGCTTGCACAGCTGCTGAGAGACAAGCACCTAGTACTGTGCAAAGTATGGTTTTATTATTCTTGATCAGTTTGAATTTTGTTTCATGTTGCAAAGAATGTATCCTATCAATCACATTTTCTAAATTAAACCAGTTACTGTATCTTCTCCCCCTTGGGAGGGTCTGGTATTACATTTAGCTAGCAAAGCATAAAAAGCATTTTTATCTTCTTCAGACATTTTTACGAAGGGACTAAAACCACTCTCAGGGAGGCACACTTAAAATTACACAAAAAGCTCAGCTAAAACTATGTTTCCCTTCTCATCCCTGGAGCGGGTGAAGAGACCACACTACTTGGGAGGTACTACCTTAGTTACAAAAACAGCCTGTCTCTTCACGATCCCAAGTAGTCAATAACAAAACAACAAACACCCAGCCTTTCGCTGAGGACAATCCCCTTTCTTCCCTGTCTGGGTTAGGGGATCAAAACAACAAACACCCAGCCTTTAGCTGAGGACAATCCCCTTTCTTCCCTGTCTGGATTAGGGGACCAAAAACTGCCTGGGAGGTTCTCTCCTCAACTACAACAAGCAGGTCAACAACACATACACTACAAAAAACTCAAGTCCCATCTTTTGCACAGTTGAGATCCTCTACAAAAAATTCTCCGATAACTGAAATGGAGTTGATTCTCAACCTGGGTCTGTGTGCAGATTGCGGGAAGAACCCATTACCACCTCCCTTGCTTTCCAACACTGTTCAGTCCTTATGGTACTAACAGGCTAGGTGTGGCTGAAATGGCACAGGTCTTCCCCTGGTACAAAGTGCACAGAAAACCCCCAACTCCTCCAGTATCAGGGAATCCTGTCCGTGACGCCAATTAAATGTCAGGGTCCACACCACATGCGGAGTCCTGATGGGTTCTTTTAGGGATCTCAAAGCGCAAAAGACACAGCAGGGGACAAAACCAGTTTATTTTGCAAAAGATGCACTTTTATTTAGTGCCAATAAAATGCGATAGAGGGACAGGAAATAAAAGAGAGAGAGAGAGAGAGGGAGAGAGAGAGAAAAGGGGTTGGGATTATAGCTACCAAGACGGGCAGATGATCCTCGTGGAACCAGCCAATAGATGTCCGTTGCCGTCCGGGGAGATCTTGAGGGTCTTTAGTTTGAGGGTGTCTTTTATAGTCTTTTCCAAGGCGTCGGGCGACTGGCCAAAAGGTGGGAAGATTTATGGACTATTGTATGTGGAGATCGTTGCTCCAAGAAACAGGTGGAAACAGGACGCTGTGCAAGTGGCCTGCGTAGGAGCAGCGCACCATGGCAAGCTCCAGGCACACCACCAGTCCTTGTGACCAGTTCTGCAGCAAGTAGCCTGCATAGGAGCAGCACACCATGGTCAGTTCATTGTTCTCACACCTGTGGGAGCAAACCGGCCCTGGTTGGAATGGGCACCACCTGAGAACAGTCACTTGGCATTCCTCTCATCCCTGGCCAGCACCTTTAAACTGCAGTTCTTTAGGCCTCAGGCGAGGGCAGAACAAACGAGAGGCTTTTAGATGGACTCTTTTACCAGTTTATAGTTCTAGGAATTGCTCTTTCTAGTCCCTTTTTTATCAATTCCTTATATTTTAGGTTAGCTGTGCTCTTCCCTCTGGCCTATTAGCATTCCAACCCGGCTCCTGAAGGGGAAATACATCCTTAACATCATCCTGTGTTATTCTACAAACATCCTCAGCCAGATCTTTAGCCACCTTTAAAATCATCTGCCTCTCTGATTCTGTTAAGGAATCAAGTAGTATCTGAATGTCAGTCTAATCAGGCCTAATCACTAACCCAGTTAGTGGGTTACAGTCACAGCCCTCTCTTGGACAGGGAAATTCCTTTTTCCTGGGATCCCCCTCCCTGAACCTTCTATTCCTTGGCATATAACTTTATCACCAAAGGAAAGGGGAACGGATAAAAGCAACTAAAAAACTAAAGAGTTAACAGTGAAAAACAATGAACCAAATCACTTAAAATGACTCAAAAAACCCACACATATTACGACCAAACACTCTTAAACAGTTCACTTATAAAACTTTAACGGTGAAAACCAATAAACCAAATCCCTTAAAATAACTGTAAGGGACACACATATTACAACCAAACACTTTTAAACAGTTCACTCACAAAACAACAAATTCATTCTCTCCCCCGTTAGTTACTAATCATAGGTATCAAACCTCTCTCTTTATACCTAGGGTTAAAATTCACAAAGCTATGCCAAGAATCGATCAAACTTTGGCCAAAACACAATTTCTCTGTGGCGGGGGAGGATAGCAGCTCTGGGCTCATGTCGCTGCCTCACCCCTCTGCACTTAGAAACTAACCACGCTTAGTCAAAACACCACCTTTCACACTAACAATTTTAAAGCTTCACAAACAACTAGACCGGACTGCCGCTATCCCCCACTGCAGGGCAAGAGCTCCTGGTGCTGTTACCAGCCCCACCTGGAACACAAACCAAAACCAAATTCCGCAGAAACTTACAAACAAATCCACTTTAGGCTTTTTCACTGTGCGCTCGACATCTCGCAGTGTCTTACCAGTTTGCCTCTCTTACAGGTACCTGTCTATAATTTTTAAACATACCTTTTAGTCCATATCTGGAGCCGTTCTAGTTCTGCTCCCCGGGGTGCCAGTGAGGAAAAGGAGCCCTCTTCCTAGGAAGATCCCAGGTGGGTGCCCTAGAGGGGTCCCGAACCCCGCTGGCCCTCGGCCAGAGAGAACAGGGTCCCACTAGAGTCGCCAACTGAATTACCAAAATATGAGTATTGGTCTAATACGGATACTCAACTGTGACGGACAGAAGATTCTCTAACAGTTTAAAGTTAGAAAGTGTGTGTTTATTCAGGGCTGGGCAGCAGCGTGAGGTAATGCTTTAATATGCATTGCAAAATCACAGGTGATCACAGAGTCTATTTATTCGCAAAGGATTCAAACAAATACATATTCATAATAACAGCCCCTCCCATCCCCTGCTTCCTATGATAATTAGCTAGAATAGCTATTAAGCATGTGTGATTGACTTCTTAAATTAAGTCTGGGGTCATTTTTGTGGGGAGGGGTCTTAAAAGGAGGAAGTAAGGCAAGTCTTCCTCACCCTAAACTCTTGACTTTTTCTATCACTGACAATACAGATGATTTCTGGGGATAGTCCAGTTTTCCAAAGAATGGGTTTCTGGTTGCATTGTCTATGTTCCTTTGGATCTGCTCACTAGTTTCGTCTTTTCCCAGTGTAAGCGCAGCTGAGCAAACATGAAATGACAGACAATCAATTATTTAAGTTTCAGATAACTACTCCCTTCTAACTTTTAATTGTTTTCAGCAAAGTAAATAAAATGCTAATTTTCTAAGATTAGTGTTTCATAACCAAAATGGCTTTGCACTTTGGTAGCACCCAGGGACAAAGTGAACGGTACTGTAAATAATGAAACGTTGCAATGAAACATTTTTACTTCAAAGCACCTCGTTTGTTGTGTGTCTGGAGCATACTGTGCTGGGAAACATTAGAGCCTCGAGTATTTTTTGGTGTCTGCAGTGAATATTTGTCAACACAGAGAGAATCCTGCATTACCGCCATGGGCTGCACCTCCTCACAGGGATGTGGTTACCCTTGTGGCTTGTTACCTTGTGTCCTCTCTGGGACCAGATGGATGTCCTGGCTAACAAAAAACCTGAGTTTTCTACCAAATGGCCGCGACTGTCAAACCAGGTAGCCTGGCAGTGCAGGTTGCCAGCTGATCCATTTCTCCTCTTGGTGGAAAATTGTGACACCCGTGGGTGCAGCCTGTGGGTGCCTCACGTGCCTGGACCACACTGACCACAGCACCTGCCAGGTACAAAAGGGGGAAGTGTTCAGCAGGGAAATCAGCTCTGGGATTCTCTGCCATGTGGGAAGAGCTGGAATTCACACTGTACTAGCTCTGAGCAGGATCCTAAACCAGGCATCTCATTTGTATTTCAATGCACAGCCCCGCCCCAGCACTCATGTTCACGGCTCTGGAGGTGTATCCCTAAGGACTGGCAAGGAAACTGCAAAGCAGCCTTACAAGGAACAGCCCTGTTCCCAGAACACTGGTGTCCCACATTGTTAATCTTGGATGGCACCACAGCTAAATAGATTTTGTACAGAACTGCTTTTAGAATTGCTATTGCTGGAAATGTGCTAATGACGACACAGTATAACAAGAAATAAAAATACAAGATTACTGTGGTGACAAACTGCCTGCACATAAGGCTGTTGTGATTTAACATCTGTCCTGGCAAGGGGATGTAAGTTGTTAGTTGAAAAAAATTTCAACATGGCATCAACATAACTAATAATTATGCCAGTCAATTATAATAATAATAAAAAAATACAAATTCCATATGAGCACCCCTGACTCAATGTAATTAAAGACCTAAGTCAAACAATTAAAAAAAACCAAAACTCTCCATGCTTCAAACAACTGTTAAAAAGCACCTTCAGTAATTACAATTTGTACCTTTTAACTGCAAATATATTACCATAACAATCTTAACAAATGCACAATTCATGTTATAAAAAGTCAAATAAAAAAGAGCTCTCACCAAATTTTAAAAATCCTATGCCAAAAGTCCACATGCAAGCCTCACATTTAAAAGAATTAACAAAAAAAGTTCCTCGTGATAAATATCAAGATCAAACAATGCCCAGCCTCGAGATGTACTCTCAAATATCAAAAATACAACTCAAAACGATTATACAAATCCAACCTTCTAAAGTTCCAAAAAGCATATCTACAAAAGTAAAACAGAAAGTATCTTAAGTCATTCGCTTTCATAAATCACCTAACTCAAGCAATAAAAAACCAATGCAGTAATGAAACAGCACATCCCCATCTACTTCAAAGCTTAGCTTTTGCAAATACCAATAAAAAATACAAACACATAATTAGTACCTTGTCTGATCCACAGCCAACCCTGCCTCAAATAATAAAGACATACAGCAGAATAAGTCGTCACAACATGTCACAACAATCCAAACAAACACCTTAAAAAAACAATTCAGAAAACTTCCAGAAACTCCAAATCAAAACTAAAAACCCCCACAACTCTTCATGTAACTCCACTTGGGTGTTTTTGGGTTAGGGGTTAGTTGTACTACTTAATTAGTGGCTTGGTTTTTTTGTCTTCAGTTAGAGTCAGGATGGAAACACGAAGGAGATTAATTTTTCGTTTGGACTTAGTTGTTTATTAAATCTTATCTAAAGTATAGAGAGTTCTGTAACACTTCCAGCTGCTAGTTAAAAGTAAGCAAAATGGAGATTAATCTAGTTAGTTACAAAGTCTTTTAAAGGCTAACTATCCAATTAAGAACACCTATATTGTTTATACTTTTGACCTAATAACCAAACACCAGTGACCTGCACTGAGGGATTTTCTATCTAACTATAAACTACTATTTGAAAGCATGAAAAAGAAGAAAAATGGAGGAAAGAAATAACACCTAAGAACTTCCATCTTGTCCCATACCTATTACTATATTCTAAAAACCCTAAATTCCAAACCCTTCACCATGTGTCACCACAGACTTCTAACTACACACCCATGACTTTAATTTTATTACACAAATTTGGAAGACTTTTCAAAAGTCAAAAATAGTATTCCCCTAAGAGTCAGAAAGAGTGTCAGAAAGCACAAAAAGTGCAAAACTTCCAACAAGGGGACAGTGATGACAAAGGAATGTCCCCCGCACTCCATGCTGAAGAACAGAGCAGCCGCACAGTGACAGGAGGCCCTACCCCCACACCTTGTTTATTTATGTTCAAAGGGATTGGGATCCATTTAGTGATACTTTCCCAGCCTCAAATACTATTTAATACTCCTCTTTCCCAGCAGAATCTCATTCCTAATAGGGCCATGCTGGCAGCAAAACTCTTTGGATTCGACATCCTGCTAAAATACTCAGCTAAGAAGAGAAAATTTTAGAAGGCAAGCATATTTGCATATTTTAAAATATAAACCAAATACATGCATGCACTCCTATCAGAAAGACTGCAGACTTCCTTCCTGTTTGAACACTGGCTGGGAAAATGACTTCAACTAGAAACCCCTGCCACAGAGGGATGCAGCCCTGCAGAAAACTGAGCTTTTTGTGTGCAGTTACTTAAAATCAGGGTGCCTCCTATGTCCTGGCTGCAAGCTCTGTTCCCTTACCTCCACTTGCAGCAACATTTCCATTGTGGAAATGTTGGAGTTGGAAACAAGCTGCAGGAAACCACTGACTACAGGGTTTCCCAGCCAAATTCCCCAATTTCCAGCCCCAACCTAATTCCCCAGAGCAGGATGGGAACAAGAAGCAGCACTTGGTTTGCTGGGTCTGCAGCAAGATCCCTTGTGATGGGACTGTGGCTCCCACAGCAAATGACACTGAAATTTGTTTCACAAACAAGTTGTCAATAGGTGATAGAAATTGACATTCAAGCCCATTCAAGCTTAATTCGAACAAATTACTGGGAAATTCTTAACTCTAAATTGTTCTCACAGTCAAATGAGTCTTTCTGTGCTTATTTAGATTGAAACTGTTCTTGGAAGTATTTTTGGTATCACTGAAGTGCAGAGTTTTGCAAATCCAAGTACTCTGTTCCAGATACTCCACTTAATTTTTTTTTTTTTTTTTTCTGGCTGCTTTTGCCACATCTGTATTTGTTTTCTAAAGCTTTGCACGTTTCCTCTACTGGAACTGGTAGCAAATAAAGCACAGCCAGCCAGGAGATGAAAACTTGTGTTTGTAATTCCTCCCTGGCTCAGTCTGTGGGGCTGGTGTTGCTGCCACTTTGTGGCATTTTAATGCCACTGTGCTCTAAGCAGGCAACTGTGCAGCTCTGGCTGTTCTGGGAGTGGCAGAAATGTCACTGCATGTCTGTGTGCTGATTCACACCCACTGGTCACTGGTTTTGAGCAGAAGGTCAATTACTGTCCTTAATTAAAGCTTTCCTCACTCATAGAAGGTCAAAGCTGGCAGACAAAATGAACAGGTTAGAAAGTCATCTCATTCATGTCCTAAAATAGGCCCAAGTGAAACCAATGAGCATCTTTCCTAACCCTTTGCAGGCCCCTGACCTGGCTTGAGGTTGAAATACAGTGGATTTTTAAAAATTTTCTATTATTTCATAGAATGGCTTGGGTTGAAAGAGACATTAAAGATAGTTTAGTTCCAACCCTCCTGCTATGGGCAGGCATAACTCCAGGGACAAGGAGTGAAAAAAAGGTTTGATAGGTAAAATGGGGAGGGGGAGCATGGACCTTCCTTCCATCCATTAGGGCAGCTTATCCTGAAATAATAAAGTGAACATTAATAAAGTGAACATAAAAGGCCAGGCCCTTGAAGATGCAGGAAGACCCAGCCATGATCCCAGTGGTCCTGCAGGGCCAGAAGGCAGAATGACTCCAGGCAGGAGCCCTTTCTACAGAAACCCTTTTGGAAATGCACGAGTGTTGCTGGTATTTATTTGCTGCTCATTTTCTTGAGCCTCAAACACACAAACAGGTGTTTTACAAACAGCTAAATGTTAGACCTGTTTATTCACCATGAAATGATGTGGGAAAAAAAGATAATTCTTTCTTGTAAGTCCAGTTATTTTGGGATCCCATCCTTCTCTCCACACTCACACAGGTCTGTCAGAGACAGGGAAGGATGTGACAGCAGCAGAGGGCTAAGCAGGCACACACTGGGGGAGGATGGCAGGAGGCTGCTGGCACACCACAGGAAATCTTTGGGTAGGCAAGGCTGTCAACTCACTGGACTAGCATGGTGATAAATGAAGATTCCAGAATCAATCACTGATATCAAACATCCATGTTTTATTGACTATTTTATGACCATTACAAATAAACTTACTTTCATATTGCAATACAGTTGATTGTGGGGGAATAGGGGGAATACAATTGTAGAAAGGAAGCTGCTCAGCTGTGTTTGAGGCATAAAGAAACTACTTGTACAAATAAAACTTTTTGTTTAACAGTTTTTTGAACTTGACTCTAAACATCTTCTATAAATAACATTGCTCCAAAGCCCATCAAATTCAACTAAAAGGTGACTGCAGAACTTGAAGGGATTTGGGGTTGTTTTTTTCACAGAAGCATGACTTCTCTGAAAAAAAAATAACCCCTTGAGCCATACTGCAAGCTTAATTTCCAGGAAATCTCTGGGAAGAGAAGGGTGTCAACTGAACACACCAATGCTGTGGATGCTGCCTCCACTGTCAGTGTGGCAAGGGAAAAGTGCTTGCAAACAGCTCATTATTGCCTTTTGGGTCCCCTTGACAGGTTTCTAAGTCTTTGGGCCCATCCTAGAGTGTGGCTTCCTGCGGGAGAGGGAGCCCAAGTCCTCTCCCACTGGAAGGACACCCTACTTTGGTACCAAGTTCTGCTCCTGGACACTCACTGAGACCACCAGTGCTTTCAGGCACATACCCACATGCAAAATGTGCCTCATGTTCTACATTCAGCCCCTTAATCTCTCCTTTATCAGAAGGGATTCCTCTCCCTGGAAGCTCTCAGACTCACAACAATGCCCAAACAATCCCAGATCCACTGCAGTTTCCCACCCTCACCAATCCAAATCCCAAAAAGCAGCCCAAGTAGGAATCCTCCCTGTGAGCCCCATCCCTCCAGCACAGGAGACAGGTAGAGCTGTTTCCAGCCACTCCTTGGGTGTCATTTTGCCACCCAAATTTAGATCTGACAAGGCTGAAACTGAGCAAGACCCTCAGTAACAATCTGAGTGCAGATTTCTTGTCAGCAATAGGTGTGAATATTGTCCTGTTAGTTATTCATAATAGTTATTGATAATATTCAACATTTATAGACCATCAGCAGATGGAGTCATTCAGAAAATTCATTGTACTTGATCATTTTAAAGGCAGGTACCACCCCCCATCTCTTCTTTTGCAATGCAGAAAAGCATTGCCCTCAAAAACCACAAAGTTTTCCCAAGGTTAACTAAAAGAACTTAAAACTGTATTTAAAACAAACAAACAAAAATATGCAGGTGCTTTGCATTGAACAGAAAGAAACTTTACAAAACAGAACTGTTTCTAAGGCTCCAACAGAACAGAGAACATGGAACTATTCACATCCTGGAGACCCAGTTAAGGCCCTTGGGTTCCAGTCACAGTCACTGTAAATTCTGTCTCATTCAGTGCATGAGGTCAGGCCATCTGGTCACATCTCCTGGTTTGTGCAGCAGAAATCTCTGGAAAAAAAGGAGGGAGAGAGAAAACATTTGCTTGGATCCATCCAACAGGCACATCTGGCAGAAGACAGTCAGTGACTGGACTCACTTTACTCAAAGAGGACCTGCAAAGCTTTTTGACTTTCAGCAGCTGCCTCTTTATGGAGAGGATTTTTACAGCCTCCCAGCCCTTCTGCCAGGCCCATCCTGATTATTTTCTTTTGCAAGTTTGCCAGCAGATCATGGCAATGCATTCCTTTGCCCAAAGAGCCCCACAAAACTTGATGTTTTATGGAAAATGACACTACAAAGGCCCCATGGGATGGCAGGTTACAGCTTCAGAGCATTCCCCACTGCTTGCACCACAAGACAACACAACATTTGCAATGACTAAACTGTACAACCAAAAACATACCAGCAACTACAGGAATTCCTTTTGGCAAATACTGGTCACAAGCCCAGCAAGGAGTCAAAAATTCAAGTGCAGCCCAGCTGTAGCCAAGCTGCAGGTGCTGCCCTGATGGGGCAGCTCTCCCTCTCCCTTTGCTCCCAAAATGAGGAATGAGGAAGCAGAAACTGGGGTGGCTGCAGGGCCAGCCCTGTTTGGTGTCTTCAGAAACCCCAGGCAGAGCTGTGAAACAAACACTGTTCAAACTTCACAGTCTTCTTGTCTTGTCTTCATTTGGCAGAGAAGTTGCTGGGAAAGGATCCTTCTCATCCCCTGCAGATCCATGACAGAGAGAAAGCTGGTCAGAGAGAGGTGCCTAAGGCAACTCCAATATCCTAAATTTCCAGAGAAAATGTTCATTTGTCCCAGGCATAGTCTATGCTCCCCTTCTGGCCTTCCTCCCCAGCAATCCCTCCAACAATGGCAATGGAACCTTGGCTCCTCACTTGGCAACTCACAATGGTTTGGAACCATTAAACTTCTCCCAAGCACAGAGAAATTCAGCAGCAGGTTCCTTTCTCAGTGGCTGAGAGAGCAGTGAGGGCTGGATGGAGGAAAATTATCAGGGAAAAATGAGCTGTTAGAAGGCAGCAAAAACAGTGTGCAGCCCCACCCTTTCCCAAATATCCCAAATCCCACACCCCAAGCCGACAGTAAACAGCCAAGTTTTAACAAACAGCCAGTAAAACCCAATCTTATAACCCAGAAATGCAAAGCTGCAAGGCTTATCAACAATTTTGTAAGCAAGCTGTAAAACTTGAAGCTTAGATTGCAGCCACACCCAGAGGTTTGCTGTTTCTTATTTTTAACCAAACCACCCTTTCTGTTTATGAACACACTCCTTTTCACACCAATCTTGTATTTGCAAGTTGCCTACAATCAGAAACAGTTACTTATCTGAGAGGATGTTTGTGAGAGAATCTCACAGCAGGTGTGGGTTGCAGGAATCCTCCAGCCAACTCTCCTGGATACCCACGTTGATGTTCTGGGATTGTTCCTTGTCATCTTCCTCCACTTTCCCGTGCTTGGCAAACAAAGGATCCTGGCTCCTGGCAGGGTTATCCATGGCAGGCAGATCCTGGTTCCTGCAGGGTTATCCATGGCAGGCAGACCCTGGTTCCTGCAGGGTTATCCATGGCAGGCAGGTCCAGGTTGTCAGTCTCAGTTGTGAGTCTGTTTTGGGTAGTCATGGTCGAGTTTGGTGCACATTGTGCAGCAGTCATGGCCAGAAGTGGTGGCAGCACCACATTTTTCCTCTCAGTTTGGAATGAAGCTTCTGATGATCTGGACAAGAGAAGGAAATTCATGAATATGATGCACATATAATGTTCTTAAAAACTTGGCTATATCCTGTACCAATTGTTGCCAGTGTCTCAACTAGACAACACTTCCAAAGCTGAGAGGCTTCAAGTGAGAGAGACTTTTAGTTGGCAGAGATTTTAATATTCAATAACACAGCAGCCTAGCAGATTTCTGATCATCTGAAATCAGGATGACCAGGGAACTGTGGCAGCAACAGGAGCCCCAAATAGCTCTCAACCTTGATTCCCCACTGCTCATTTCCACCATTTTTAGTCAGCTTCTCAAAGTTTCCAATAACACACCAAACAGCGAATCCCAGCTGAAGGACTGGAGAGGAGGAAATGAAGTTAAACGCAGTGAGCAGGCTCAGATGTAGGGCTGCACCTCTTGCCTGGCTCTGCTGTCCATGGGACAGTCCTCTCCCCTCTTTCAGCACCTCTCCCATGTTTTGGTCCCTACTCCAGTTGCTCTGCCTTGGCATAGCTAATGCTGCACAGGGGATGATTTGACACAGAGCACAGCACCTGATCCAGAGCCCTCTCAGCCCAAAAACACCTCCTACCCCTCCCACTCCAAAAGCCAGCACATGACTAAGGCAGCTGCTCATTTTCCCTGAGGAAAAGGGAGGAAGGAACTCCAGAATTAAAGCTTTTCCATTCCTACTGTGCTGCAATTGGAACATCCCTTCCCCCAGCCAAACACCAGCCCCATCACCTCTGAGCTTCCAGAGGATGTCAGAAGGGAAAGGCTCCCTACCCTCACCCACCTACACCTGCAGAGCTGCTTTCTGCACTGGAAAGGCCAATCTGCAGCAGTTGAAGTTGCAGAAGGCACATAAAATTAGGAGCAAACAATTGTCTGGACAGAGGACACAGTTCTTCATCTTACCCTTCTGAAGAGAGACTTAGATTTACACATCCCATCACTGCATACTCACTTCAGTTTACTGGAGTCTTTGTTTGCTGAAGGTGAAGGTTTTTGGGGATTGTTTTCCTCACTCCTTTTTCTTCCTGGGAGTATCCCCCTTGTCTTCTCTCTAACAGGAAAAAAGTAAAAAAGAGGAAAAAGCATCAGACCAGTAGAGCTCAGTTTGACAGATTCTGGTTGAAAACAGGAAAAATAACACACTGGAGCTACCTTTAGAGGAGAAGGATCATGGCTCTAGTGCCAACCTGTGAAGGGAATCTCCATATGGGTTTTTCAAACACCACCTTGGTCATTGCCCAAACCCACCTCCCCCTGCCCCTCTCACCTTCTTCTTTCTAGGGGACTCCTCAGGACTCTTCATTTCTTTTCTCTTCAAGTCTGGAGGTGAGGGCACTTTCTCTTTGTGCAAATCCCCAGACCTGTGGCCATTGGGGCTGAGAACATCACGTTCCTGAGCATCTCCTGGGAGCTCAGGGTCCAGAAAGTCTTTGGTGCTGGCCTGGGGGGAGCCCTTGTCCTTTCTCTCCTCAGAGGGCTCCTGAAGTGCCAGCTTTGGGTCTTCACTCTCAGTGGTTTTTGGCTTCTCCACCTCTTTGGCTTCCAGCTGATCCTTGCAGGACTGCTCTGTGACTCCCATAGGACCAGGCTCGCTCTCGCCCTTCCGCACTCGTTTGGATTTGTCGTGCTCCAGGGGCTCTCCAGGCCTTTTGGTAGCCACAGACTCCTTGGGCATGGCCCCCTTGGTGAGCCCAGGGGGCTCCTGGCAGCTCTGCTTGGTCTGAGGAGTTTGTTGAGGGGCCTGGTCCACCTGGCCACTGCTCTTCTGGGAATGCTTTGCCAGGGGGGCAGAGCTCTTGTGACAGTCCTTGGCCACTTGGCCACAGCTTTTGTGAGAAGTCTTTTGCTCTTGGCCAAAGCTCTTCTCTGAAACCTTGGCACCTTGGACAGAGCTGGTGTGAAATTCCTTGGTCACATTGCCAGAGCTCTTGGGAAAATGCTCGGCCACTTGGCCCCAGCTCTTCTGAGAGTCCTTCACTGCTTGGCCAGAGCTCCTGTGGGAATCCTTTGTTACCTGGCCAGAGCTCTTGTGGGAATCCTTTGTTACCTGGCCAGAGCTCTTGTGCAAATCCTTGAACCTTTGGCCAGAGCTCTTGTGCAAATCCTTTGTTACCTGGCCAGAGCTTTTGTGCAAATCCTTTGTTACCTGGCCAGAGCTTTTCTGCAAATCATTTTTTACTTGGCCAGAGCTCTTGTGCAAATCCTTTGTTACCAGGCCAGAGCTCTTGTGCAAATCCTTGAGCCTTTGGCCAGAGCTTTTTTGAGACATCTTGGCTGGTTTGCCAGTGGTCTTCTGAGAACCCTTGGCCACTTGGTGACAGGTTTTTTGGGATTTCTTTGCCACGTGGCCCCAGCTCTTGTGAGGAGACTCCCTTGCCTTGGAGAGCTGCTGGCAGGAGCTGCTGCTGATGCCCTGCTCACGTCCATTCCCACAGGCAATTCCCCTGGGAGCCTCTCCTGGCCCTGCTCCTCGCTTTGCCTGGCTCAGCAGGTTGCCCAGCCACCACTTGTTATAAGCTGGTGGCTCAGGCTGCCAAAAAAAGAGAAAAGAAGGGTTCAAGACTGATGCCTTTATGGGCTGTTTCTGTCCTAGCACAGCTCAGCAGAGCCCAGGGACTCTTGCCCAGAGGTCACAAAGTCTGGGCTTAGACCACTGAAGAACTGACTCTAAACTATCAGGCCACTTGTACTAACTTGCTCCTTGAGCATTATGGATAGATATTTGCAGAATAAAAAGCCATAAACCAGCCTGTGGCAAATAGCTCAGAGTGAGAGGGTCACACAGATCAGTGCTTGCAGGACACAGCAGGCAGAATTTGGTAACGGCTGCTTCCCTCCAGAGGCACCACCCTGCAGGGCAGGGGCTGGGGGAGCCTCTCCATGGTCCCTGCACTCACCTTTTGTGCTGGCAGGTCCAGCACCCTGGGGAAGTTCCTCCTCACTGTCACTGGAGCTGCCCTCTCTGCCACAGGCTGGGGAGCTGGGGCTGTCCCTGGGGCTCCCTGAGCCCCAGCTGCTGGGCTGTGCTGCTGCCATCCTCTTCTGCTGGGGCTGGAGAGCTCTGCAAGCCCACAGGAGACACAATCAGACTGCAGCAGGGGGAATCCCTCACTTATCCCATTTACTTATCCCACTGGCATGGCAGCATCCAAAACCAAACCCAAACCCTGTGTTTGGGCACTGAGAGCAGAGGGGAGAAGGCCAGAGGAACACATTGCCATGCTCCAAAAATAAAGCACCAGCATAAAAAACCCTCCAGAAATATTCAAACCTCCAACTCACAGCCAGACAGACACAATTCCAGCAGGCTACAGAAATTTCATCTTCATCCCACTCTGCAACTATTAGCAGAGCTACACTATTAGCATATCAAGTGAGGTTTTTAGAAAGTCCACGTGAAATACCATATTTCTTTATTCTTAAATAAAAATATAATCATTGCAAAACTTCTTAGAAGTATTTTCCTTGGGCACAGGAGATTACTTTCAAATTTCACTGCTAGATTTACACAGGTTTTATAGCTGTAGCTTTGCTAGTCTTGCCAGGCTTCAAAACCGTATGTAGGAATCAGATTCAGCTGGTATCCCTTATTTCAGTCAAAGGCATTATTAGTAGGTGATAAGCACAAAGTGTGATAAGATGTTAAGCACCACAGATTAAAAGACTTTTTCCATCTGGTACATGAAGACTTGGGGGCTTTTTCTTCACTTTTGTTCTGGTTTTAAACACAGTCATTGTAATCATGACATGGTTTAGTGCACTGGTGTTGTTGGATTAACTGCAGGACTTGATCTTCAAGATATTTTCCAACCTAAATCATTTCATGAGTCCATCAAGAAATAATAATTTTTCTGTAGGTGAAAATTCCCTGCATTGAGGTTTTCTGAGAAAAATCTGACTGATAACCCAAATTTTTGTGCATTTCAGGTTCTTATAAGTAAGTGCCCAGCAGAGATGGGAGCAGGGTCTGGTTACTTACGATGTTCTTGGCTGAGAACTCTGCAATGTTTCTGAAGCTGCACCAGCCTGCTCTAGAAAGCAAAAATTAAAAGGCTGTCTTTATTTTCCTGACCTGTAGCATATTTTACCCTGTGGTCTCTGAGCACCAGATTCCTTTCTTCCAGGAGAGGTTTGCCCCTCAAAGATCATCATTCCATTCATCGCTCCAGATGGGAGTTTCCTAATAAAATACTGCTTGTCCTCTGCTGAACTGCTATCTTGAGTTCTAGGTAATGATTGTTTACAGTTCCTTAAGCCATTCCTAAATTCACTCCTGCTCAGCAAAGCAGAGGAAATCATGCTGTTTAATCAGTGTGAACACTTGTGAACCTCTGCCACATATAACACACAAAATTATCTGTCAGCACACAAAGAATTGAGTTTTCTTTGCATTTCTTCTTACCCTGCTTCTGTGCTGCAGATCCATCAGGTTGGGATTCCTAGAATTAAAAGACAAAATAGCTTAGCATGTTGCTTAACACTACATCTACTGACCTCAAAACTGTGTTAATGGCATATTAGGGACATGTGGCACTTTTGAATAAATATTTTTCAAACATTCTAAGTGCTGCCAAACAGCTGAGCTGGATTTCTGCTCAGCAGAAAGATCTCCTGTAATTTGTCAGAAGCCCTGGCAAAATTGGGCTGGTTTACCTTTGCCTCCAATGGAAGTTTGGAAGTCTCTGTTCTAGCAGGTGACTGAAGAGGTGACAGGAGAGGTGGCAGTGAGCTGCTCATTTCCTGGGAAGAGAGGGAGAGAAACAGCTCTCAAAATGTATTGTGTCCCCACCTATTTCCTTAATATATGCAAAACATAAGCAAACACAGAGATCTTCTTTTTAAGAGCACTTACCCTCAAAATTTCCTCAGTGGATGGCTCATCAATTTCAGTATTTATTTCCTGAAAAAGGAAGGAGGGAAACAGAAGGAGTTTGTTTGGGCTTTTTTTAGTAATTGGCAGGTTTGCTTACCAACAGCTCTAGAAATGTCTTGCAAGTGTATTAACAATAAAATAAGGATGAAAAAGGCCTGTCTGAAGGGGAGTTAATAATGGAGACCAGGAGGGGAGAGAGCAGAAACCACCACTGTCAACTCCTCTTCCTCTGAGATGTCTGTCTTCACTTTGGAAACTGGTAGTCAGGGAAAACTGTTTCCATTTCTAAACTACTGGTACTACTCCTCCTAATTATTATTATTATCCTTATTATCACTATTTTTCAATAGGTATGTGTCCTGGTTTGAAGGACAGGGGTTTGCCAAGAAAGGCAGAAAATTTTCCTTTTAAACAGAGACCCGAATTGCACTTCCCCCAAAATATTATAAACGTTTGAATCAAGGACTCTGAGGCAGAGATAAGGGGGTAGGAATAACAGCTCTTTTACTAATATATCCAACTGTACCAGCAGAAACAACAGCAGTTGTTAAAATTACTAACAAAACAGAACAGATAATTCGGTTCCAGTCCTTTCTTTAGCTGTGAGCACGCTCTCTCTCGGCAGGAGCGGAGGCGGGAAGGGGCGGCTGCGGCCGCGCCAGTCTCAGGGGGGAGCGGCTGGAGCGGGCAGCTCCTCGCTCACCGTTCGGGTTCTGGTGCTCAGCTGTGTCCGCAGAGACTGGAGGCTGGAGCAGGGCAGATGCAGGGCAGGTGATCGCAGAGGGTCTGGCTCTCTCCCCCGTTCAGCCACGTGGCATCCAAGACCGAGAGGATCCTCCACCCCGCCCCCGGAAACACAAGTCCCCTCCGGAAGCATGAGAGCCCCTCTCCAAGCCGATCCCACCTACCCCTTTTGTCCAGAGCCTGCAAAGATCCGCGGTGTACCCGGCAGCTCCATTGGCATGACAATGGGAAAAATTCTTTAAATTGACACAGCAATAGGAAAAACACTCAACCCCCAACATTATCCACCCCGAATTTTTTCCATGCCAACATGCTACAGCAAATTAAAACTTCTATATTATATACATACATGCAGTTACAGGCACAGTATCATAGATAGTTCACCCTAGAACAAGGTCTCCTTGGGGTATGCATCGTGTCTGTCCATCCTTTTGCATCACCCACCAAGTACAACCTGGTCCTTGAGCGAAAACCACCCCACGAACAGGATTGTCTTTGCTGGAGGGAGAGTTCACCCAAACAGGTTTTCCTAACATGCCTCTCAGGTGTACCACAGGGACCTTATCTCCATCTGCTGTTCCCAGGGGCTCAGATTGGGCAGGGCCTGCTCGGTTAGTGGAACCTCGGGTATTCACTAACCATGTGGCCTTTGGTAGATTGATCTCCCAGTTTTTGAAAGTCCCCCCACCAAGTGCCTTTAAGGTGGTTTTAAGCAGGCCATTGCACCGTTCGACTTTCCCAGCTGCTGGTGCATGGTAGGGAATATGATACACCCACTCAATGCCATGTTCTCTAGCCCAGGTGCTTATAAGGCTATTTTTGAAATGAGTCCCGTTGTCTGACTCAATTCTCTCAGGGGTACCATGCCTCCAGAGGACTTGTTTTTCCAGGCCCAAGATGGTGTTCCGAGCAGTGGCATGAGGCATAGGGTAGGTATCCAACCACCCGGTGGTGGCTTCCACCATGGTCAGCACATAGCGCTTGCCTTGGCGGGTCTGAGGCAGTGTGATATAGTCAATCTGCCAGGCCTCTCCGTACTTGTACTTGGACCACCGCCCCCCATACCAGAGGGGCTTCACCCGCTTGGCTTGCTTGATGGCAGCGCACGTGTCACAGTCGTAGATAACCTGGGAGATGCTGTCCATGGTTAGATCCACCCCTCGGTCTCGTGCCCACTTGTAGGTGGCATCTCTGCCCTGATGACCTGAGGCATCGTGGGCCCATCGAGCCAGGAACAATTCTCCCTTGTGTTCCCAATCTAAGTCTATCTTTGAGACCTCTATCTGTGCAGCCTGATCTACTTGCTCGTTATGGTGGTGTTCTTCATTAGCCCGACTCTTGGGAACATGAGCATCCACATGACGGACTGAGTGGCAATGTCTTTCCACTCATCAGCAGCCCAGACTGGTTTTCCTCTTTTTTTGCCAGTCAGCCTTTTTCCACCTCTCCAGCCACCCCCACAGAGCATTGGCTACCATCCAGGAGTCAGTGTAAAGGTAGAGCTTTGGCCATTTCTCTCTCTCAGCAATGTCCAAGGCCAGCTGAACAGCTTTGAGCTCAGCAAGTTGACTTGATCCACCTTCTCCTTCAGTAGCTTGTGCAACCTGTCGTGTGGGGCTCCATACAGCTGCTTTCCACTTCCGTTTCATCCCCACAATGCGACAGGAACGGTCGGTGAAAAGGGAGTAGCATTTTTCATCTGCTGGCAGTTGGTTGTACGGTGGGGCTTCTTCAGCCCGGATCACTTGTTCCTGCTCCTCTTCGTCAGCGAGACCAAAATCTTCACCTTCTGGCCAGTTTGTAATTATCTCCAAAATCCCAGGGCGATTTGGGTTGCCAATACGGGCGCGCTGCGTGATGAGGGCAATCCACTTGCTCCATGTGGCGTCGGTGGCGTGGTGGGTAGAGGGAACCTTTCCTTTGAACATCCACCCCAGCACTGGCAGTCGGGGTGCCAGGAGAAGCTGTGCTTCTGTGCCAATCACCTCTGAGGCAGCTTGAACTCCTTCATAGGCAGCCAGGATTTCCTTCTCTGTGGGAGTGTAATTGGCTTCAGACCCTTTGTAACTTCTGCTCCAGAATCCCAGGGGTCAGCCTCGGGTCTCACCAGGCACCTTCTGCCACAGGCTCCAGGACAGACCATGGTTCCCGGCTGCAGAGTAGAGCACATTCTTTACCTCTGGTCCCGTCCTGACTGGGCCAAGGGCCACTGCATGAGCGATCTCCTGCTTGATCTGGGCGAAGGCTTGCTGCTGCTCAGGGCCCCAGTGGAAATCGTTCTTCTTGCGGGTGACCAGGTAGAGAGGGCTCACAATCTGGCTGTACTCAGGGATGTGCATTCTCCAAAAGCCTATGGCACCTAGGAAAGCCTGTGTTTCCTTCTTGCTTGTTGGTGGAGATATTGCAGTGATCTTATTGATGATCTCAGTGGGGATCTGGTGCCGTCCATCTTGCCACTTCACTCCCAGGAACTGGATCTCTCGGGCAGGTCCTTTGACTTTGCTCTTTTTAATGGCAAAACCGGCTCCCAGCAAAATCTGGATGGTCTTCTCTCCCTTCTCAAATACCTCCAGTGCCGTGTTCCCCCACACAATGATGTCATCGATGTACTGCAAATGTTCTGGAGCCTCACCCTTTTCCAGTGCAGCCTGGATCAGTCTGTGGCAGATGGTGGGGCTGTGTTTCCACCCCTGGGGCAGTCGGTTCCAGGTGTACTACACTCCCCTCCAGGTGAAAGCAAACTGAGGCCTGCACTCTGCTGCCAAAGGAATGGAGAAAAACGCATTGGCGATGTCAATGGTGGCATACCACCTTGCTGCCTTGGACTCCAACTCGTACTGCAGCTCCAGCATGTCCGGCACGGCAGCGCTCAGCGGTGGAGTCACTTCATTCAAGGCACGATAGTCCACAGTTAGTCTCCATTCTCCATTAGATTTGTGCACAGGCCAGATGGGGCTGTTGAAGGGTGAGTGGGCTTTGCTGACCACCCCTTGGCTCTCCAGCTCACGGATCATCTTGTGGATGGGGATCACAGCATCTCGATTTGTCCGGTACTGCCGGCGGTGCACTGTCATGGTGGCAATTGGTACCTGTTGCTCTGTCACTTTCAGGAGCCCCACTGCAGATGTTTTTTCTGATAGTCCAGGCAAAGTGTTCAACTGCTTAATGCTCTCTGTTGCTACAGCAGCTATTCCAAAAGCCCACCTGAACCCCTTTGGGTCTTTGTAGTAGCCATTCCTGAGGAAGTCTATGCCTAGAATACGTGGAGCCCCTGGGCCAGTTACAATAGGATGTTTCTGCCATGCCTTCCCTGTCAGGCTAATCTCAGCTTCCAGCAAAGTATATTCCTGTGATCCCCCCGTCACCCCAACAATAGAAACAGGTACCTTCCCCACGTGTTCTGATGGTATCAGGGTGCATTGTGAACCAGTATCAACTAGTACTCTATGTTCCTGTAGCTTTGATGTGCCAGGCCATCGCACCCACACTGTCCAATAGATCCTGTCATCCCATGCCTCTCCCTGGCTAGAGGCAGGGCCCCTCTAGCCCTGGTTGTTATTTCTTTCCTGGGCATATATAGTGGAGGTTCCTTCCAGGGGATCTGACAGATCATCCTCTCTTCTGTGATACCCTGCACCTTTACCATGGGAGGTTGAGGCTACCTTCATCTTAGCACGGTTCCCTCGGTTAGCATTTCCCTCCCTGAGCTGACGCACCCGTGCTGCCAGGAGAGAAGTGGGCTTCCCATCCCATTTTTCCATGTCTTCTCCATGGTCTCGCAGGAAAAACCACAGGTCAGCTCGTGGGGTGTACCCTCTCTCCCTAGCTGGGGGGCGTTGGGTTCTAGATTTGGGGCCTATGACTCGCACTGGTGCTGCACTGATCATTCTTATCTCCTCCCTCATCTCCTCCCTCATCTCCTCCCTCATCTCCTCCCTCATCTCCTCCATCCTGTTTTGGACCTCTTGGAGGTCCCTGGCCACGGCAGAGACATTGGCCTGCATTGGGCCATTCATCATACTCTCAAAATTTCTGAGTCTGTTGGCAACAGAACCCACTGTCTCTTGGTGGTCATCAGCATTGATCATTGCAATGAAGGTGGTATAGTGAGATGGCCCCAGGTTTGCCAGATTCCACAGCATCTGCCCTGTGCACCTGACCTTGTCAGGGTCATTGTCATGCTGTCCATCCCTCCCAAAGAGTACCTCTAATACTGCAACTTCTCTCAGCTGCTGGATCCCTTCCTCAAGAGTTTTCCAGCGCATTCTACGGTGGTACTCCTGCATTCTCTCTTTGTGGACAAACTTCTCTCTCACACTCATTAAAAGCCGGTCCCAGAGGGAAAGGAGGCCTTGCTCCCTCACAAATATCTGGTCCACACCTGAATCCTGGGCCAAGGATCCTAAATTCCTGGCCTCAGTTCCATCCAGTTGCACACCTGTTCCCGTAAGGTCCCAGACCCGGAGTAACCAAGTTGTAAAAGGCTCACGGCCTCGCCGTGCAATGTCTTTACGCAGGTTACGGAGACTGTCGTATGAGAGGGACTCTGTGACAATCTCAATCTCTGGCTCCCTTGCTTTCTGTGAGGACCCTCCTGGCTGATCCTCATTATCTAGGTGCCTCGTTTTGATCTTAGATTTTCTAGTTTCCACAGGGGCAACTGCCACTGGCTGTGGCTGCCCCTTTCATCCGGCTGGAGCCTGGATAGATACAACATCTATGGGTTCCACTGCAGCACCATTTGACTCTCCCTCTTCAGGGCAGGGGGAGGGTTTCTCACCAGCTGAAGAAAAGTGCTCCTTCAACATCTGGCTGTGCTCCTTCAACATCTGGCTTTGCTCCTTCAACATCTGGCCAATATCCTTCACTAGAGCTCCCACCCACTCTGGGTGGTTCATTTCTGCAGTGGGCTCTGGGGCAGCATCCCTAGTCTCTGGAGCAGAGTCATGTTCTGGGGCAACATCCCTAGTCCCTGGGGCAGGGGCAGACTTTGGGACAACATCCCTAGTCCCTGGGGCAGGGGCAGACTCTGGGCCTCATCCTTAGTCCCTGGGGCAGGGGCAGACTCTGGGGCCACATTCCTAGTCCCTGGGGCAGGGGAAGACTCTGGGGCCACATCCCTAGTCCCTGGGGCAGGGGCAGACTCTGGGGCCACATCCCTAGTCCCTGGGGTAGGTATCAGGGTTGTTAACCAAGCCAATATTCCCTTGTTTCTGAATGCTAAGTAGAACAGGCCTATCAACAACGCCAACCAGTGTATAAGAACACTAGCAATTAAAACAGATCTGAAATCCTTGAAAACTGGTGGAGTAGCTTAAAAAAACTGGGTGATGGGTTGGGAGAAAATTTCCCTTGCATTCATTACTTCACAGTAAGTACCATTATTGAAATAACCCCAGAAACGCGCAGTTAGAGTATGATAGTTCTGGATCCATGTGGCCACTTCCCAGAGAAAATTAAAAAAACATGAATTCCTGACATAATCAATCCACCAAACTAATCGGATAATAGCTACAGTAACTTTGGTGAGAGGGCCCATATTCAAAAAAGGGCTTACAAATGGGAGAGAGGTATCTGTGGCCACATGGAGCCCAAACCAGATTAAACCGGACAACATGTTGCCCCTCAAGAGAGCTGTTCCTCCTGTCTTAACTCTCCTCTTAATGCCCTCAGGCCCCATGTTGGGCGCCAAAATCTGTCCTGGTTTGAAGGACAGGGGTTTGCCAAGAAAGGCAGAAAATTTTCCTTTTAAACAGAGACCCGAATTGCACTTCCCCCAAAATATTATAAACGTTTGAATCAAGGACTCTGAGGCAGAGATAAGGGGGTAGGAATAACAGCTCTTTTACTAATATATCCAACTGTACCAGCAGAAACAACAGCAGTTGTTAAAATTACTAACAAAACAGAACAGATAATTCGGTTCCAGTCCTTTCTTTAGCTGTGAGCACGCTCTCTCTCGGCAGGAGCGGAGGCGGGAAGGGGCGGCTGCGGCCGCGCCGGTCTCAGGGGGGAGCGGCTGGAGCGGGCAGCTCCTCGCTCACCGTTCGGGTTCTGGTGCTCAGCTGTGTCCGCAGAGACTGGAGGCTGGAGCAGGGCAGATGCAGGGCAGGTGATCGCAGAGGGTCTGGCTCTCTCCCGCGTTCAGCCGCGTGGCATCCAAGACCGAGAGGATCCTCCACCCCGCCCCCGGAAACACAAGTCCCCTCCGGAAGCATGAGAGCCCCTCTCCAAGCTGATCCCACCTACCCCTTTTGTCCAGAGCCCGCAAAGATCCGCGGTGTACCCGGCAGCTCCATTGGCATGACAATGGGAAAAATTCTTTAAATTGACACAGCAATAGGAAAAACACTCAACCCCCAACAGTATGTTACTGCAGTCTGCTCCCTTTATGGAACTGCACTTTCCTTAAGTTGTTGTTGAAGCAGCTGAGCCTTGTCTGTAAAGGCATAGACTGCTGCCTCTGCATATAAGAGTTGTGCCTAAAGCCTCATTAGTTAAAACAAAACAAAACAAAAAAACCAAACCAAAACAAACAAACAAAAAAACCCAACAAAAACAAAAAAACCAACAGATTTTTGTTAAACATAATTGTTCCCAATTCTTCTAAGCCAGTTCTCAAGAGACAGGAATATCTGTCATTCACACAAATAAAATTAGACTCCTTGTATTGAAGTTAAAAACAAAAAAATCAAACCATCTGGCTATAAGGAACCCCAGACAAGGTGCAGTTTGGAGTTTAGCTTTCAAGTCCCAGCACTGTTTATGGTCAGGGTGCTCAGGCTGGCCTCTAGGCAGGCTTCTCCTGCCAAGACTGAACTTGTGCTCAGCAGAAAGATCTCCTGTAATTTATCAGAAGCCCTGGCAGAGATGGGCTGGGTTACCTTTGCCTCCAGTGGAAGTGTGGAAGTCTCTGTTCTAGCAGGTGACTGAAGAGGTGGCAGGAGAGTTGACAGGAGGCTGCTCATTTCCTGGGAAGAGAGGGAGAGAAACAGCTCTCAGGAGTTTTGCTGATGGGCACAGGGAGTTTCAGCCTTGCAGAGCCAGAGGGATCCACCTCCCCATGGATTTGTTCAGGCTTCCCCTTGGAGATCTGGTGTTGAAGAGCACCCACCTTCAATATTCCTTCAATGGACTGCACAGAAACGTGCACAATGGGCTGAAACAAGAAAGAGGGAGCAGTGTGAGCTTCTCTGGGTATTTTACTCACTGACAGCAAACCAGCAAGCACTCAGCAAACATTTGCTGACCAGCAGCTCTGGAAATGTCATGCAAGTCCATTCCTAAAGAAATGCTATTAAGGATTGACAGGTCTATCTGAAGGGAACAGAGACCTAGCAGGGCAAGAGCTGAAGCCACCACAGGCACCTCCTGTGAGATCAATGTCTGGATTCCCTGACAGGAAACACTGCTTCCATTGCTGACGTTTTATTAATATCCTTAATAAAATTTGTTCTTGCAGTCTGCTCCCTTTACTGAATATCACTTTCCTTTAGTTGCTACTGAAGCAGCTAAGCTTTGCCTGCAAAGGCACAAGCTGCCTCTGCACGTGAAAGAGTTGAGCAAAAAATTTCATTAGTTAAGAAAAAACAGTTTAGAAATAATAGTTCCCAATTCTAGAGAAATTCAGTTCTAGAGGAGGAACATTTGTCATTCACTCAAATAAAATCAGACTCATTTTTCTGAAGTAAAAAAACAAACAAACAAAAAAACAAAAAACAAAACCAACAAACAAACAAACAAAAAAAAGCCCTGGATAAAATGCAGCCCTTGCAAGGTGCAGTTGATGCTTGGATTCCAGTTCAGAGCTCTGCTCCTGCTCAGGTAACTCAGGCTGGGCTCCAGCCTTCAGCACTGCAGGATTGTATTATCAAAGACAGGCTCATCTTTGAGACCAAGCAGAAATAAAAAATATGACATTGACAGGACTGAAAGAAGCAGAAAATGAAAGAAGGAATTTTTTTCACATACAGAGCCATTGTCCAAAACAGCCATGAACAGAAATCAGTCACTCAGGGGCCACAGCCCAGAGATCCCTTCTGCAGAGGAGTATCAGTGAGCATATACACTCAAAATTTCATCTCTCAGCTTCAAAATCCTGGAGAGAAAACTCCAGAAGGACTAGACAGTGATGCCAGAGGACAAGGGGGAGCGCTGCCAGGTTAGGCTCCTTAAGTCCATGAAGGGTTATTTACTGACAAATTCAAAAAGGGAACAGAGGGCAAGAAATGCCTGATGCTGCTGCAGAGGTCTCAAGGGGACACCTAAGAGTGACAGAATTTAGGGTCTCCTGTCCTCAGACAACAGAGAGTGAGGCAAGGGGCTGAGGAGCAAACTCCACATTGGATTTGCACTCACCTCTGGTGCTGGAGCTCCTGGAGGTGCTGGGGAGCTGTGATGGTCCCTGGGGCATCCTGAGTCCCAGCTGCTGGGCTGTGCTGCTGCCATCCTCTTCTGCTGGGGCTGGAGAGCTCTGCCAGCCCACCAGGAGGCAAGACTAGACAGCAACAGAGGGGAAAGTTATTTACTTATCCCACTAATATAGCAGCATTCAATACTAAACCCATACCTGTGTCTGAGAGCAGAGGGGAGAATGCCAAAGGAACACATTGCCATGCTCCAAAAATAAAGAACCAGCATAAAAACCCTCTGGGGGAATAATCAAACCTTCAACTCACACCCAGGGAGAAAAATAATGTAAACAGGATCTCACTGCTATATTGTGAATGTGTATTTGGGCAACTAAAGCTAAATTAAACCCCAGACCACCAAAACTTGCCAGTGCCTTTCTGAAAGCAACAACCCTCAAAGGAAAATTTCCAATAGAGGCTGACAAATTTCAAGTTGAATTTTTGGTTTTGTTTTGTTTTATTTTTCCCCTTAAGTTTTCACTTTTTCATCTGTGTTCCTTGGCTAAGACAAAAACATTGGATCTACAGACACAGTGGAGGAGGGGAGGAGAAGAAAAGAAGGGAACACCTGGGGAAATACAATTCTGGCTCACAGGCAAACTCCAGCATGCCTGGGTTATTCATTTCTAATTGGAGCTTTCCTGAAAACCCCACAAAACTGAAAACCAGTTTTCAACAGCAGCTCCAGGCAGCCACAAACCAAAGCCTTTAGTTTCAAGAGAAACCAGGAGCCCCTTCCCATCTGCCCCTCATGTCAAAAGTAGTTTTGTTTTTCCAAAGAGTCGTTTGGGAACACAACTGTACCTTGGAAAAGCAAGTGAAGGACGTGGCTTTTTCACAACCTGTTTTGTTCACAAAAACAAAGAGGAGAGGGGGAGGCAAGGTTAGCTCAGGGAACTCAGCAAGTGGGGATGATTCAAAGACCTGTGTGCCTGGCACAGGCACCATCTAAACCTGACTTGGTGGGCAGCACCCTGCACTCCCACCTCTGTCTAACACACTCAGATAAAGCCTTTGCTGACAACCAAGATAAAATGGGGTTTGTGCTTCCACACACAAAACTTGCTTCAAATGTTCATAGAAAGCATCACATTTGGAGATCACAGCTGCAACAGAAATGTGAGTCCCTGAAGCATTTTCCATTCATCCTCTGGCTCAGCCATGATAGAGCTCCACAAATGCAGAGCCTACTGAAAACAGAGGAAAAGAGGAAAGAGAGGTTTGCTCTAGAGCAGTTGAACTGCTCTAGAGTGTTACAGACTGGGAGGAAGGCTGATCTTAGAGCTCCTGCTTTTATCTCTACTTCTCCTCAGCCCACCCCAAAACACACCTCCAGGGAGGGAAACTTCTGCTGAGTAAACAGGAGCTGAGCAATGTATTTTTTCCCCACCCATTTCCTTAGTGTATGCAAAACAAGCAAACACAGAGATCTATTATTGAAAAGCACCAACCTTCAAAGTTTTTTCAGTGGAAGGGACATCAATAGGCTTCTTTTCCTGAAACAAGAATGAGGGAGGCAGAAGGAATTTATTTAGATTTTTTTACTAATTGACATGCACTCAGTCAGCATTTGCTTACCAACAGCTCTACAAATGTCATGCAAGTCCATTAACAATAAAATGTCAGCAAGGATAAAAAGGCCCATCTGAAGGGGAGTTAAGAATGGAGACCAGGTGGAAAATCAGCTGAAATCCCCACAGTCACCTTCTCCTCCTCTGAGAAAAATGTCTGTGTTCCCTCTGGAACCTGGCAGTCAGGAAATACTGTTTCCATTCTTAAACTACTACTACTACTACTATGACTACATCATTATTATTATTATTATTATTGTTGTTGTTGTTGTTGTTGTTGTTATATAAGTATGTTTATGTAGTCTTCTTTTTTTTTTTTTTTTTTAAAGCAGCTAAGCTTTGCCTTCAAAGGCACAGGCTCCCTCTGCATTTCCAAGAGTTTGAGACCAGGAATGGTGCTTTATCTGTTTGGCACAGAGGAATGGCTCCTGCAGAAGGCAAGGCACTGCTCTGCTTTACTTCTCTCTGCTTCCCCTCATTTTCCACAAGATACTGCCTACCGTCCTTTGCAGATCACCACCCTGTACCAGGAAAAGCTGACTGCAGCCTCCAGCTCTTCCTTCTCCTTCCAAAGGCAAACACAGCTGGAAAACCATCTCTGTGGCTCTCCTGCCCAAGCTGCCATGGCTCAACAATTGCATTCACCTTGACAGGCTCAGGAAGGATTTTGCATTGTGGAGCTTTGGCTTCTGACTTCTGATTTGAGACCTTGACAGGTTCAGGAAGGATTTTGGATTGTGGAGCTTTGGCTTCTGACCTCTGTTTTGAGACACTTTCATTGCAGTCACCACAGTTCTGCTCAGTGTTAGGCTTGAGGTCTAGCAATACCAGTGAGGGTTCCTTCTGTCTGTGCTCACATGGGTTTGTATTCCTGGCCAGACCATTGCTGTAGGTCTGTGCCTTGGATTTGGGCTTTTCTGGGAGCCACAGAGGTCCTGGAGGGGACTCGTGCCTGGGGTCCCACTCGCCCAGCAGGCGCTTGATGCGCCGTGCCAGCTCATCCTCTTTATCGGTCTGCAACACAGGGAAATGTCACCAACAGCCCAGGCAAGAGACCCAGCTCAGCCAGAGACTGCTCAGGATCTTCATGAAATCACCCACAAGGGAAGTCAGGGAAGCTCAGTGGAGCAGATGGGAAGATGCTGTGCTTGCAGGGATCGGGCTAAAGTCTGCTACAGCCCATGCAGAAGGCACAGCTCTCGTCTGCCACCCCAAACCTCCACCTTCCTCCTCTCCTTGCAGCCTGCACCCCACTCCCATTACCTTGTAGGGTTTGGGAAAGACAGGAGTCTTCTCCCAGAATGTACATTTATCCTCCTCCTGCCTCCTCCGCCTCTCTTGCGTCAGACGGCGGAGCAGGTCTCTGTTGTTGTTCCAGCTTTCAGGAGACAGAGAAAGGAGAGTTAACATTTGAACCCCTGTTTTTATACTCTGTGCACAAACTGGGGCTTTCCCACAAGGCCACATGTCCAGCAAAGCAATGTTGAAATCCACAGGGTGCTGACAGTGGACAGATCAGTTGTGTCCAGATGTGTGCTGTGCCCCAGAGCAATGAGACACACAGGGGAGAGCATGTCCTCCTTAAGGACTGCTGCTCCTCATCCCAGACATCAAGAGGGGTGAGAAGGGAAAGACTCTCCCCCCGATTCCATTGTGAAACAAATGGAGAAGCAGTCACTGGGGGAGATCAGCACATAAGCTGGCAAATCCACTTGCAACGATCAATGGAGAAATTGCCATTCTTTTTCTCCTTCACACCTCTCACCCCACCTCTATATCACTTTCAAGGACTGACTTTTGTCCACTTTATAAGAAGCCTTGGAAATTCACTCTCTGCTTTAAATGGATATTTGGAAAGCTGCTGTCCTGGTTTGAAGGACAGGGGTCTGCCAAGAAAGGCAGAAATTTTCCTTTTAAACAGAGACCCGAATTCCACTCCCCCCAAAATATTATAAACGTTTGAATCAAGGACTCTGAGGCAGAGATAAGGGGGTAGGAATAACAGCTCTTTTACTAATATATCCAACTGTACCAGCAGAAACAACAGCAGTTGTTAAAATTACTAACAAAACAGAACAGATTACTCGGTTCCAGTCCTTTCTTTAGCTGTGAGCACGCTCTCTCTCGGCGGGAGCGGAGGCGGGAAGGGGCGGCCGCGGCCGCGCCAGTCTCAGGGGAGAGCGGCTGGAGCGGGCAGCTCCTCGCTCACCGTTCGGGTTCTGGTGCTCAGCTGTGTCCGCAGAGACTGGAGGCTGGAGCAGGGCAGATGCAGGGCAGGTGATCGCAGAGGGTCTGGCTCTCTCCCCCGTTCAGCCGCGTGGCATCCAAGACCGAGAGGATCCTCCTCCCCGCCCCCGGAAACACAAGTCCCCTCCGGAAGCATGAGAGCCCCTCTCCAAGCCGATCCCACCTACCCCTTTTGTCCAGAGCCCGCAAAGATCCGCAGTGTACCCGGCAGCTCCATTGGCATGACAATGGGAAAAATTCTTTAAATTGACACAGCAATAGGAAAAACACTCAACCCCCAACATTATCCACCCCGAATTTTTTCCATGCCAACATGCTGCAGCAAATTAAAACTTCTATATTATATTCATACATGCAGTTACAGGCACAGTATCATAGATAGTTCACCCTAGAACAAGGTCTCCTTGGGGTATGCATCGGGTCTTTCCATCCTTTTGCATCACCCACCAAGTGCAACCTGGTCCTTGAGCGAAAACCACCCCACGAACAGGATTGTCTTTGCTGGAGGGAGAGTTCACCCAAACAGGTTTTCCTAACATGCCTCTCAGGTGTACCACAGGGACCTTATCTCCATCTGGTGTTCCCAGGGGCTCAGATTGGGCAGGGCCTGCTCGGTTAGTGGAACCTCGGGTATTCACTAACCATGTGGCCTTTGGTAGATTGATCTCCCAGTTTTTGAAAGTCCCCCCACCAAGTGCCTTTAAGGTGGTTTTAAGCAGGCCATTGCACCGTTCGACTTTCCCAGCTGCTGGTGCATGGTAGGGAATATGATACACCCACTCAATGCCATGTTCTCTAGCCCAGGTGCTTATAAGGCTATTTTTGAAATGAGTCCCGTTGTCTGACTCAATTCTCTCAGGGGTACCATGCCTCCAGAGGACTTGTTTTTCCAGGCCCAAGATGGTGTTCCGAGCAGTGGCATGAGGCACAGGGTAGGTCTCCAACCACCCGGTGGTGGCTTCCACCATGGTCAGCACGTAGCGCTTGCCTTGGCGGGTCTGAGGCAGTGTGATATAGTCAATCTGCCAGGCCTCTCCGTACTTGTACTTGGACCACCGCCCTCCATACCAGAGGGGCTTTACACGCTTGGCTTGCTTGATGGCAGCGCACGTGTCACAGTCGTGGATAACCTGGGAGATGCTGTCCATGGTTAGATCCACCCCTCGGTCTCGTGCCCACTTGTAGGTGGCATCTCTGCCCTGATGACCTGAGGCATCGTGGGCCCATCGAGCTAGGAACAATTCTCCCTTGTGTTCCCAATCTAAGTCTATCTTTGAGACCTCTGTCTGTGCAGCCTGATCTACTTGCTCGTTATGGTGGTGTTCTTCATTAGCCCAACTCTTGGGAACATGAGCATCCACATGACGGACTTTCACGGGTAGCTCCTCTACCCGAGTGGCAATGTCTTTCCACTCATCAGCAGCCCAGATTGGTTTTCCTCTACGTTGCCAATCAGCGTTTTTCCACCTCTCCAGCCACCCCCACAGAGCATTGGCTACCATCCAGGAGTCAGTGTAAAGGTAGAGCTTTGGCCATTTCTCTCTCTCAGCAATGTCCAAGGCCAGCTGAACAGCTTTGAGCTCAGCAAGTTGACTTGATCCACCTTCTCCTTCAGTAGCTTGTGCAACCTGTCGTGTGGGGCTCCATACGGCTGCTTTCCACTCCCGGTTCATCCTCACAATGCGACAGGAACGGTCGGTGAAAAGGGCGTAGCATTTTTCATCTGCTGGCAGTTGGTTGTACGGTGGGGCTTCTTCAGCCCGGGTCACTTGTTTCTGCTCCTCTTCGTCAGCGAGACCAAAATCTTCACCTTCTGGCCAGTTTGTAATTATCTCCAAAATCCCAGGGCGATTCGGGTTGCCAATATGGGCGCGCTGCGTGATGAGGGCAATCCACTTGCTCCATGTGGCGTCGGTGGCGTGGTGGGTAGAGGGAACCTTTCCTTTGAACATCCACCCCAGCACTGGCAGTCGGGGTGCCAGGAGAAGCTGTGCTTCTGTGCCAATCACCTCTGAGGCAGCTTGAACTCCTTCATAGGCAGCCAGGATTTCCTTCTCTGTGGGAGTGTAATTGGCTTCAGACCCTTTGTAACTTCGGCTCCAGAATCCTAGGGGTCGGCCTCGGGTCTCACCAGGCACCTTCTGCCAAAGGCTCCAGGACAGACCATGGTTCCCGGCTGCAGAGTAGAGCACATTCTTTACCTCTGGTCCCGTCCTGACTGGGCCAAGGGCCACTGCATGAGCGATCTCCTGCTTGATCTGGGCGAAGGCTTGCTGCTGTTCAGGGCCCCAGTGGAAATCGTTCTTCTTGCGGGTGACCAGGTAGAGAGGGCTCACAATCTGGCTGTACTCAGGGATGTGCATTCTCCAAAAGCCTATGGCACCTAGGAAAGCCTGTGTTTCCTTCTTGCTTGTTGGTGGAGACATTGCTGTGATCTTATTGATGATCTCAGTGGGGATCTGGTGCCGTCCATCTTGCCACTTCACTCCCAGGAACTGGATCTCTCGGGCAGGTCCTTTGACTTTGCTCTTTTTAATGGCGAAACCAGCTCCCAGCAAAATCTGGATGGTCTTCTCTCCCTTCTCAAATACCTCCAGTGCCGTGTTCCCCCACACAATGATGTCATCGATGTACTGCAAATGTTCTGGAGCCTCACCCTTTTCCAGTGCAGCCTGGATCAGTCCGTGGCAGATGGTGGGGCTGTGTTTCCACCCCTGGGGCAGTCGGTTCCAGGTGTACTACACTCCCCTCCAGGTGAAAGCAAACTGAGGCCTGCACTCTGCTGCCAAAGGAATGGAGAAAAACGCATTGGCGATGTCAATGGTGGCATACCACCTTGCTGCCTTGGACTCCAACTCGTACTGCAGCTCCAGCATGTCTGGCACGGCAGCACTCAGCGGTGGAGTCACTTCATTCAAGGCACGATAGTCCACAGTCAGTCTCCATTCTCCATCAGATTTGTGCACAGGCCAGATGGGGCTGTTGAAGGGTGAGTGGGCTTTGCTGACCACCCCTTGGCTCTCCAGCTCACGGATCATCTTGTGGATGGGGATCACAGCATCTCGATTTGTCCGGTACTGCCGGCAGTGCACTGTCATGGTGGCAATTGGTACCTGTTGCTCTGTCACTTTCAGGAGCCCCACTGCAGATGGGTTTTCTGATAGTCCAGGCAAAGTGTTCAACTGCTTAATGCTCTCTGTTGCTACAGCAGCTATTCCAAAAGCCCACCTGAACCCCTTTGGGTCTTTGTAGTAGCCATTCCTGAGGAAGTCTATGCCTAGAATACGTGGAGCCCCTGGGCCAGTTACAATAGGATGTTTCTGCCATCCCTTCCCTGTCAGGCTAATCTCAGCTTCCAGCAAAGTATATTCCTGTGATCCCCCTGTCACCCCAACAATAGAAACAGGTACCTTCCTCACATGTTCTGATGGTATCAGGGTGCATTGTGAACCAGTATCAACTAGTACTCTATGTTCCTGTAGCTTTGATGTGCCAGGCCATCGCACCCACACTGTCCAATAGATCCTGTCATCCCATGCCTCTCCCTGGCTAGAGGCAGGGCCCCTCTAGCCCTGGTTATTATTTCTTTCCTGGGCATATATAGTGGAGGTTCCTTCCAGGGGATCTGACAGATCATCCTCCCTTCTGTGATACCCTGCACCTTTACCATGGGAGGTTTAGGCTACCTTCATCTTAGCACGGTTCCCTCGGTTAGCATTTCCCTCCCTGAGCTGACGCACCCGTGCTGCCAGGAGAGAAGTGGGCTTCCCATCCCATTTTTCCATGTCTTCTCCATGGTCTCGCAGGAAAAACCACAGGTCAGCTCGTGGGGTGTACCCTCTCTCCCTAGCTGGGGGGCGTTGGGTTCTAGATTTGGGGCCTATGACTCGCACTGGTGCTGCACTGATCTTTCTTATCTCCTCCCTCATCTCCTCCCTCATCTCCTCCCTCATCTCCTCCATCCTGTTTTGGACCTCTTGGAGGTCCCTGGCCACGGCAGAGACATTGGCCTGCATTGGGCCATTCATCATACTCTCAAAATTTCTGAGTCTGTTGGCAACAGAACCCACTGTCTCTTGGTGGTCATCAGCATTGATCATTGCAATGAAGGTGGTATAGTGAGATGGCCCCAGGTTTGCCAGATTCCACAGCATCTGCCCTGTGCACCTGACCTTGTCAGGGTCATTGTCATGCTGTCCATCCCTCCCAAAGAGTACCTCTAATACTGCAACTTCTCTCAGCTGCTGGATCCCTTCCTCAAGAGTTTTCCAGCGCATTCTACGGTGGTACTCCTGCATTCTCTCTCTGTGGACAAACTTCTCTCTCACACTCATTAAAAGCCGGTCCCAGAGGGAAAGGAGGCCTTGCTCCCTCACAAATATCTGGTCCACACCTGAATCCTGGGCCAAGGATCCTAAATTCCTGGCCTCAGTTCCATCCAGTTGCACACCTGTTCCCGTAAGGTCCCAGACCCGGAGTAACCAAGTTGTAAAAGGCTCACGGCCTCGCCGTGCAATGTCTTTACGCAGGTTACGGAGACTATCGTGTGAGAGGGACTCTGTGACAATCTCAATCTCTGGCTCCCTTGCTTTCTGTGAGGACCCTCCTGGCTGATCCCCATTATCTAGGTGCCTTGTTTGGATCTTAGATTTTCTAGTTTCCACAGGGGCAACTGCCACTGGCTGTGGCTGCCCCTTTCATCCGGCTGGAGCCTGGACAGATACAACATCTACGGGTTCCACTGCAGCACCATTTGACTCTCCCTCTTCAGGGCAGGGGGAGGGTTTCTCACCAGCTGAAGAAAAGTGCTCCTTCAACATCTGGCTGTGCTCCTTCAACATCTGGCTTTGCTCCTTCAACATCTGGCGAATATCCTTCACTAGAGCTCCCACCCACTCTGGGTGGTTCATTTCTACAGTGGGCTGTGGGGCAGCATCAGGCTCTGGGGCAGCATCCCTAGTCTCTGGAGCAGAGTCATGTTCTGGGGCAACATCCCTAGTCCCTGGGGCAGGGGCAGACTTTGGGACAACATCCCTGGTCCCTTGGGCAGGGTCATGTTCTGGGGCAACATCCCTAGTCCCTGGGGCAGGGGCAGACTCTGAGGCCACATCCCTAGTCCCTGGGGCAGGGGCAGACTCTGGGGCCACATCCCTAGTCCCTGGGGTAGGTATCAGGGTTGTTAACCAAGCCAATATTCCCTTGTTTCTGAATGCTAAGTAGAGCAGGCCTATCAACAACGCCAACCAGTGTATAAGAACACTAGCAATTAAAACAGATCTGAAATCCTTGAAAACTGGTGGAGTAGCTTAAAAAAACTGGGTGATGGGTTGGGAGAAAATTTCCCTTGCATTCATTACTTCACAGTAAGTACCATTATTGAAATAACCCCAGAAACACGCAGTTAGAGTATGATAGTTCTGGATCCATGTGGCCACTTCCCAGAGAAAATTAAAAAAACATGAATTCCTGACATAATCAATCCACCAAACTAATCGGATAATAGCTACAGTAACTTTGGTGAGAGGGCCCATATTCAAAAAAGGGCTTACAAATGGGAGAGAGGTATCTGTGGCCACATGGAGCCCAAACCAGATTAAACCGGACAACATGTTGCCCCTCAAGAGAGCTGTTCCTCCTGTCTTAACTCTCCTCTTAATGCCCTCAGGCCGCACGTTGGGCGCCACAATCTGTCCTTGTTTGAAGGACAGGGGTCTGCCAAGAAAGGCAGAAATTTTCCTTTTAAACAGAGACCCGAATTCCACTCCCCCCAAAATATTATAAACGTTTGAATCAAGGACTCTGAGGCAGAGATAAGGGGGTAGGAATAACAGCTCTTTTACTAATATATCTAACTGTACCAGCAGAAACAACAGCAGTTGTTAAAATTACTAACAAAACAGAACAGATAATTCGGTTCCAGTCCTTTCTTTAGCTGTGAGCACGCTCTCTCTCGGCGGGAGCGGAGGCGGGAAGGGGCGGCCGCGGCCGCGCCAGTCTCAGGGGGGAGCGGCTGGAGCGGGCAGCTCCTCGCTCACCGTTGGGTTCTGGTGGTCAGCTGTGTCCACAGAGACTGGAGGCTGGAGCAGGGCAGATGCAGGGCAGGTGATCGCAGAGGGTCTGCCTCTCTCCTGCGTTCGGCCGCGTGGCTCCAAGACCGAGAGGATCCTCCTCCCCGCCCCCGGAAACACAAGTCCCCTCCGGAAGCATGAGAGCCCCTCTCCAAGCCGATCCCACCTACCCCTTTTGTCCAGGGCCCGCAAAGATCCGCGGTGTACCCGGCAGCTCCATTGGCATGACAATGGGAAAAATTCTTTAAATTGACACAGCAATAGGAAAAACACTCAACCCCCAACAGCTGCTTCCACAAAAAATCATGCAGCTGTATTTAAGGCAATGCCATCAATGTAATTAGAAAGGAAATCTCAGACATTCAGAAAACACCAGGTCAAATCCCCCTGCTCTTCCTCAGCCACATATGCACGTACTCAATGCCACCAGCCCCACAACAAAACACCGATAAAACTGTGTCCTATAATGGGAAACCGGATTCTTTAAATTGTCCCTGGTCTGTGAAAGATTACTGCAAAATGAGGGAAACTGTGCCTCTGATATGTGTGGACATTGGGGAAGGAAAAACATGCAGGCAGAGAGGATGCAGCCATCTATTTCTACTCTGCTGCACAGTCTGCTTTATACATACAGTTCCTAGATTCTTCTTGGCCCATCCAACTTCCCAAGTGCCCCAGGTTGCCTTGTCTCCCCCAGAAGTGGCACTTTCTCCAATACCACACCAATAATCAGTTCCTGAAAGTTTAATCTTCCCTAGAGGCTGCCTCATCTCATTCTGAGCACCATTACTTACAATAAATCAGATTTTTGCACTAGATGACATTCCTAATTCAGAGCAAAGTGTCTGCTGTCCACTGAAATGCTCAATCTTTTTAAGATAAGCCTGTAGCTCTCCCAGTCTCCCCTGCCCTGAAACATCAGCTCGGTCCCCATCATTTCCAAACATGTTCCACAAGAAATAAGAACTTGCACCCACCCCCAAAAATCATGTCTTGTGCTTTGCTACAGAGTGAAATGGGAAAATACTCCTGGGCACAAAACATCCCAAAGTGCAGAAGGGAGTCCCCTGGCCCCAGTAATGAGAGATTGGCTTCAGAAAGTTCAGCAGAGAACCTGCCCTGACATCATCCAGGCCTGTGTCTGGAACAGAAGCTCTGAAAATACCCATGTGCTCTGAAACCACTCCCACTGACAGGACAATCTTTATTTCTCCCACTCAGGGATTCTGATTTTTGCATTGGAAGGAGGATTCTTTTTCTAAACCATCCCAACATCCATCACAGCACCTGGGAAGCCAATATGACATCAAATTAATTCCTACCTATGGATGCTGATCTGGTTGCCTCTTGGTTCCATTTTGGAGCCTCAGTTTGAGTCAGATTCTCTGGAAGAGAACAAACAGATATTCTCCATCTGCATGAGCTCATGCCTAAAGCAGAGGTCAGGATCTCCAGGGTCTTGTTACCCCCAGAGCCTGGAGTGCCTGACTGGCAGTGCTCCTAAACATAAATGATCCAAATGTGGGGATTACACATAGCTGAGAATGGGAGAACCAAGAGATCCATTTTCCCCTTCCCCCAGTGGGGATGCTGCATTTCAGGTCAGCTCTTAACTCCAGATTTGGCCAAGAGCATGACAAACTGCTACAGGCTCCAGGATATTTGGTTCAATTTTAAGGACAAATGTGCCCTAAGAGCCCTGCCTTTAGATAACCAAATGTGACAGTGGTTATCTTTTTTCTTCTGTCTTCACTTAGAGTCAGAATTGAATGCCCTAAAGATGAATTTCTTGTTTGGATTTAGTTGTTTATTAAATTTTATCTAAAGTACAGAGAGTTCTTCAACACTTCTAGCTATTAAGCCAAAAGTAAGAAAATATAGGTGAATTTAGCTAGTTACAAAGTCTTTTAAAAGCAAACTATCCAATTAAGAACTAACATCTATATTATTTATACTTCTGACCCAGTAACTAAACACCTGTGACCTGCACTGCAGTACTATCTAACCAAAAACTACTTCCTGGAATCATGAAGAAGGAACAAGAAGGAAAAAAAACCAAAAACAATGCCCAAGAACCTCCATCTTGGCTCATACCTATTACTATATTCTAAAACCTCAAATTCAAAACCCTTCACCATGTGAAATTGCACACTTCTAACTACACACTAGTGATTCTAACTTTATCACTTGGGAGCCTTCTCCAAGGACTCAAATCAAAAGCAGTGTTCTTTTGGGGGTCAGTGTCAGAAAGCACAAAAAGTTCAAAACTCCCAGGCTTCAAAGTTCCAAAATAAATGGGTCTCAGATGGATGGCAGCATTTGTGGAAAGGGAAAGGGAAAGGGAAAGGGAAAGGGAAAGGGAAAGGGAAAGGGAAAGGGAAAGGGAAAGGGAAAGGGAAAGAGAAAGGGAAAGGAGGGAAATAAAGCCCTAAAGAAACAGCTCTAGATGAAAAGGTAACAAGATCCCCTCAGCAGAAGTAAAGGCCAGAATAGGACTGAGAATATTTACATTCCAATTTGTGACATTCATTTACAGCATCTCACACTCCAGAGGGAGCAGAGTGATTTATTGCTGGGGAGGAGGCTACAGGAGCATTCTGTGAAGTCTTGTGAACCACCCACTCAGGGCAACTGGTATGGAGCAGCAGCACAGACACTTGGGGAAGAGCTGAAGCAGCTGAGCTCCAGGCCATGGCTGTAACACCAGGGAAGGGACCCATTCTGCAAGAACAGAATGGGAATCCTGTGGATGGGGATCCTGCCAGAGCCCCACCTCCCCCTGCAGCTGGGAATCCTCAGAAGAGACAGTCACACCAAGCTAAGAGGACACACCTGGAAGCAAACCAAGACTCTTTGCTCCTCCCTCACAACCATGAAAACCATGGCACTGGCTGGGAAATAAACTGCCTTAAAAGAACATGGTGCCCACTTGAATTTAAAGATGAACCAAGGTGGGAGAAGCAGGAGGTGCATACAGGGAGAAGTCATTCCAGCTTCCTTCTGACTTCTGCTGGATGGACCTGGCATTGGGGTAACTTGGGCACAGAGAGATGCGCACACACATGTGAATAAACAGCATGGCAGGGGAGCCTGCCCTGTCATCAGCTTATCCTTGACATGGCCACAAAGCACTCAAGAGGCCAGCAGGAAAATCTAGATTTCACTAAACGGTCAAAAAGTTTTGCAAATGCCCTTGACAGGGCCAGGTTTTTGACCACACTGTTCCTACAAGGCACAAATGCTCCTGCAAGCAAGCTGTGCTTCTGAACACAAGCTTCCCTCACTCTGGAGAGGAAAGGAGGTACCCAAGTGACCCTGCTGGGAATTCCTACAAGCTTTTGACAGTGTTGTATTTGGCCAGGCTCATTTCTGCATCCCTTAGCAGGACAACATTTGATTGCTCTTCTTTCTGCTTTGTCCATCCAGCCCCAGGCAAAGAGCTGCTTTAATGGAACAAGAAAGCTTGGAAGCTGTTTAGAAACTTTATGTACCCATCTTAAGAGTTTCCTTCAAATGTTGCTATCACTAACTTTCCCATGATATTTTTATGGGTAAAGCTTGGTATTTTACATATATTCAGGTATTTGAAGGGACAATTTGACATACAGTCAGCAAACACACTGGATTCATAGAACCAGAGAACCATGAATGTATAGAACCATAGAATGTTTTTAGGTTGGAAGGGGTCTTAAATTTCACCAGATAATGCCCCTCTGCCATGGGCAGGGACACTAGAACAGGTTTTTCAAAGGCTTGTCAGACCTGGCCTTGAACGATTCAAACATTCTGGTGGCCATTGTACTTATACAAATATAATATATGAATATACACACAAGGCAATTACAATGGCCATGAGCCTTGAAACTGGAAAAATAATAACTGGCTTCACTTTGGGGTGTGGGTGTTTGCACAAGGGCTTTGCCACCTCCCTCTGGAGCCCCTGGCTGCCACAGTTCAACTGCCAGAGCAGCCCCAGGCAGCTGCTCCCACTCCCAATGGGGCAATCCCAGCTGGAGCAGCTGCAGGTACTGCCCAGGAAAAGCAAAAAATAAAGTTCCCCCTGCTACACATCTGCTGGCTCTGCCCTCAGCCTCTCCTTCTCAGTGCTGGCACCTTTTGGCAGCACATGGGGCAGAACCAAGGGGCCCCTGTGCTCCCCATCCCACCCTCCTTTCCCAGGGATGGGCTCAGAGACACTTGGGATTAAAGCTGAACCAGCAGCAGCCTTGCCCTCTCCACTTGAAAGTGATTTGTCCTGCTGCAAGCTGGGACAATAATAATAATCCTAAATATTTGCAATATGAAGAATGCCTTGAAGGCAATTTCCCTGGTTAGTGGTCTATTTTGAAGCTGCTCCTGTTGGTGGCCAGAAGGGACATCCTTGGAGGGCAAGTTGGCAGAATTACCTGGCACAAGCCGGCCGTGCGGGCGCGGGATGCCTCGCTAGCGGCAGTGGATGCGCTGCGAGCAGGATTTGCGGGTAGAGCAGAGCAGAGCTCCGGGATGCTGCGGGCAGAGCAGAGCGGAGCTCCGGGATCCTGCGGCCGCACTGTAGCAGCCCAAGGGCGGCTCTGCCGTTGGCACGGCCCGGCTCGAACCGGAGCGTCCCGGGAGACAACGGCAGGGAACGGGCACGGAACGGGCACGGAACGGGCACGGGACAGCCGTGGAACGGGCACGGGACCGGCGTGGAATGGGCACGGGACCGGCACAGAACCGGCCGCAGCTCGCGGCAGCAGCGCGCCGGGTGCCACCGCGTCCCCGCCCGGCTGTCCCCGAGTGCCACCGAGCCCCCAGGGAGCAGGGACACTCAGCTCTGTGCAAAGGTTCGGGGCCATTATGTGAAAAAAGCGGAGAAATTCAATGATGTGACCCGCACGCCTTGAGTACTGATAGAAACTCGGGGACTGGGGGCTCTTCAGCAAGAATTTCATGTGTAAATTGTTTATTAATGGGATTTAAAAAACCTCAGCAACCCAACTAATCTATGTCGTTCACAAATTCTCTCTGTTTCTATCAAGTACAGAGAATCTTGAAATACCTAATGTGAGAGAGGCTTTTTACACAAGAGTAACTCCTTCAGATGGGGAATGCAGTATTAAATCATCTCAGTCAAACAGAAATAATTAATCTAAAAAAGTCAAAATCAACATGTTACAGATAAGGCACAACTCACATCCAGGAATTCCTAATTTGCTAAACAAATCAAAGAGATCTATGCTTAAAAATAATTACCAGATGATTTTTCATGCGATCAGATTCTGTAGGTCAGTTGCTCTTTCTACCTCCAGCTCTATAACCCTCTTTTACATTTTATTGTCACACTGCAAATCTACAAAAGAAACTTTTCTGAGAAAAGAGGGGATCCTCTATGAAATTTCTCTTTAAGAGAGCTTCCAACCACAGCAGTAGCAGCAGTGTTTGCTGCCTGCCCTGATCAGAGACACGATACCTATTCCTCTTTCCAGCCTCTTTCCCAGCTAACCTAGTTTCATAGTCTGAACTTTGTAGCTACAGTCATTGGAAATAAAATCAGAGCTTTAACTGCACTTAAAATTTTTCAGTTTTATTCTAAAATTTTCTACTTCATTCTCTTTAAATGTACAGTTTTGTTTTAAAGCACATACTTCTTTTGTTTTTCCTTTTTTTTTTTTTTTTTTTCTTTTTTTTTTTTTTTTTTCTTTCTTGACTATTTTATTCCAGAGGCATTACTGCCAATATTGATGTGTTTGGTCATGGCCAGTGGTGGGTACATGTTGGTCTTATTTTTAAATGAACTAATTCACTTCTTCTCAAGAAAAGGAAAGTGAAAAATGCTAAAAACCATTCGCATAAAGCCAGGTTTTAAAATTATGGAAAGCAATACGGAAATAAATTAGGTTTATTCCATCCCAACCTGTTTCTTAATTTAATTTTATTAATTCAGGCAGTTTGATGGTCTGATATAAAAAACGTCTTCCTTTCTTCTGCTGCTCCCAGCATTTGAACATCTCTGAGAATTTTTGGACATACTTTAGGATCAATCCTTGTGGATCCCTTCCAGCCCAGGATATTTTATGATTCTTTGACCTGGACTAATTGCCCTGTACTCAGCACTGCTGAAGATAAATCTAGAATCCTCAGGCTCAGGTTTGGGACCACACTATGAGGCTGGGTTTTAAAAATTTTGATTTTAATTGCCCCTGATTTATCGGTCTAAAACTCAGCTGTCCTGTCAAGAACTTTCTTTTGGCTTCTGTAATGTTATCAGGCTGGTAGTTGCTTGTATGTGGGTGAGGGCTGCCCTCTAGTGAAGAGAAGGGAGAACGAGCTGATTGAAAAGAGCTGCTCTGAAAGAGCCACAATTCAGGATGAGTTGTAACAGAAAATAAGATTAAAACACATGATAAACCAGTGGCGATAGTCATGGAACACACTGTCTTCACATACAATAATAAATACACTTACAGTTGGGTAATTCCTCTCCTGAACAGCTTGGTAACAACTCGATTTAATAATTTTAGTGCAATGAGAAAGGTGTTAATCTGCTCTACCAGGATTTGAAATTTATGGGTGGATCCAGTTCAGAACCTCTGTGTCTCCTTCAGCTGCAACACTGAAATGTTCCTTTACCCTGGGCAGTGCCAAGAACAGCCAGACCACCAGGAATAGGAATGGATGTTTGGGATGGGTGCTCAGCTGACTCACTGCGATTCAAGATCCTGGTATGTAAACAAAGCATGCATGGAATGCAGGCAGGCAGATTTTTAGATCCTGAGGGCCTTTTTGCATAGGAAAAAAACCTACGGAATTAGACTTGAAGTTCTTGCAACTTAAAAAAAAAATGTGATTGGTGTGTGTATGATATGAAAAAAACCAAGAGAGCCATGCCTCCTGCTTTAAGTCAGACTAATTCAAATTCCCCAAGTGTCTTTTGGGTTTCTTGGAGTTTTTGTCTAAATTAGACCCATGTTTTGTTAGATAAATGCAATAGCCTCTTGGCATTCACACTAAGGAGAAATAAGCTCTCTTAGAAGATATTTATCTGCTCTACTTCAGCAGTTTGCCTTAAGGAAAGATTAATCCTTTCTCCAAGTGCTTCTTTCTGCTGTTGACTTGTATTTCACAGCAGAATTGGGACCTCTGTCTGGATGAATCAGATACTTGATGTTTTCTAGTTTATAGTAAATCTGCATCAGTAGGTTCTGGTTTGTTGAGGCTTTCTATGTGTTTGGGTTTATTTTTTAAGGTGGCAGGCAGTGTTTTCTCAAATTTTAATGAGAACCCCAGCCATAGGGACAGGAGGCTCTCACAGGTACATTCTTAAACAGATTCTAGCACTTCAGAAAAATAATAATCACTGCTTTCCCATATTGTACAATAATAGTCTATTTGTTTGCTTGACAATAACATCAAAATACAGGCAAATACTTATGAAAAGACAGTTTTTTCCCAGATGACACCACGAGAACACTTGAATAATCTACAAGCAAAATATTTTGTTTGTTTTATTTATTGAAAGCAAAGGAATTTTCTCTGATTTCCAGGATGCCATTTGAGAGAGTAAGGTTTAGCTTCTTTCATTTATTGCATGTGGACACTTTCCAGTCATTACAAATGAAGTGCTGCCTAACTACTTCATAAATCTTTCCTTTCTGTTTGTTCTAAAATTTATATTTAGACTACTTTAAAACAAGTGCTCATGGCTTCTTTTGGGGTTTTTTTGGTGAAAATGGATGCTTTCAAAGGAAGGCTTCAGCATTAAAGCCTTTTTCTTTGGGGTATGCTAAGTTTAAGCAGTTAAACTGGTTTCTTCAAGGGCTGCCAGGACAATTCAATGTGTGACATGCTGTGGTCTGGCTGTTAAGACTGCTACACATTATCATGTTGTTGGACTTTTTGAGTCTGTTCTCAGCAGGTGTTTGCAAATCAGTCACAGACAGACAGAAACTCATGTCCTGTGCCAGTAAGAACTGTGCTGCATCTGGGAGTCCTCAGCAAAACTGACTTTTCATCATTTCTGTTTACACAAAACTGCTGCCTTTTAGATCTGTGCTCTTACCAGGCCAAAACTGAGCAGAGCTTATGAGCATTTGCTCTGTTTTGGTTTGTTTGTTTTCCTAGCAAATTCCAAAATTATGCTACATTAGATGATGGCATCTCAGCCTGCAGGAGCCAGACAGAGCACCAGGAAGGGACAATGCAGGGATCTCTCGAGCATGGCACTGTTCGACTGGCTCAGGGCAGAGTGAGGGCTGCTAAGCACACCTGTGCACAGCTGGAGTCAGCACCAGTTCCTTTCACTCCAGTCACAACCACCTCTGCATTTAACACAGCTGAGCGTGTGAGAGAAGGGGTTGTTTCCTGCTCTGACTTCATGGTTGTTTGCCAACAGACCAAATTCTGCCATGCTTAGACCATTCTAGTGAAATGCAGACCCTCAGCAAGACTCACCAACCTTCTTCTTGCTCTAATCTTCTTGAGTTTAAGCAAGAACAGTTAACAGTTTTGTTCCAATCATTATTCTAAAAGTAAATAACCAGCCTTTCCACAAAATTCAAAGAACTGAAGGTATTGGTACAGTAACTTCAGTTAAGGTAAAGTCAGAGCCACAAAATTTCCAGAAACAGAGTCTGGGTGGTGGCTTGTACCAAGAAAACATCACTAAACAGTTCCATTTATCATAATGTTTACAACACTCTAAGAGGAAACAAACTGGGGGATGACTAAATAAATATGTATTGAAGTGCAAACACTAATTTTAAAAAAAGTCACAAGAAGCCTTATTAATAAATGAAGAAAATTTATTACTTCAAGTGTTAATGGTAAAAAAATTCAGCACAGCTGTTGCATTTAAAAAAGTGAAACTACAATTAAGTACTATGTTCTAGTTCAATAAACAGATGAACCCAATGTTCTTCAAAACAGTTAAGCATTATAGAGTACATCTTATGAAGACCCATAAATTAAAGAACTACTTCTTAAATTTAGAGATTAAAAAAATTCTGCATTCACAGCTTTAGCTTCTTTTTTTCTCCCATGCCCCTCAGGAGTGCCGTCCATTTTGTGCTTCTGTGCCTGCAAGGTAAGATTGGGTGCTAAGTAATTGTCACACAGAAAGATTGTTAGCAACAAATGTGTTTCAAAACAAAGCAGATGGAGAAGATTGACACCCTGGCAGCTTTAAAATATGATAAAAACTGCAAATGTGGCATATGGTAAACATGCACATCTTGCTTTTCATTCTTCAAATCTGGAAGAGTGTGATTTCACAGAGGTAAAAAGTGTATAAAAGCAAGTAAGGATGCTATAAAGCTTCCTATTATGAAAAGCTACTTGTAAAAAACATTTAAATGTTCTGTGAACAAGTCTAAGAAACTTAATAATTAATCACTGTTAACCTTACTGATTTCTGCACATCTGTCAAGACAGTTGTGCTTCTAAGTTTTTACTACAACAGCTCTAGGCAACAACCTTAACAAATGGAGGTATTAAAATGGGTAAAGGTGGTATTTCATCTACAAAACAGCCCTGCAAATTAGAAATACTTTGATTTTAGTCAGCAAAGAGAGCTGGTTTTTGTTTTAGTCAGGCATATGTGCCGTTTCCCCAAATCTAGCTCTGGAAGCCCATTTGTAAATAGATATATGGATGATTTAGCACATTATATAAATCAAAATACATCCCTGGTGTACTTACCAAGGTAAATCTATACGGTGTATCAACCCAGTGATCCAAAACATAACTAGTTTATCTGCTCCAAAGTATGTGAGCTGCACTTTAAAACCTTTTTTCCTTTATTACCCGGACTCTTTTCCGTGAATGCATCTACATCAACCAGCTCGAGACCGTTTTTTAATCTCACTGTGGTGAGTTTGAAACTCTGCAGTACTCTTTGCTTTTTTTCTTTTACTCTCTTGCGCTGGGAAAACACTTGGGTGGAAAAATGCCAGTAAGATACATCTGCTCACAGCTGGAAATTTGTCTCCTATTTAAAAACATTCTTCGCCGCAGCAATTTTGAGTTTTTAAAGGGGGATTTGAAACTTTTAGTACGCTGGCTGTGTAAAAATTATTCAGACGTTTCACAAAAATAATTTCTAAATAATAACTTTTTAAATGAAGCTGCGGGCAAATTGCAAAGTGAACACTTTCCAGTAGTAAAAACTCTAAGTTTGTTTATTTTAATTAGTCTAGGTGTTCAGCTTTCTAATGAATGTTCAGAAAATACTGAACCCCAGACAGTCCCTCTCCTGTTGCAAGAAAAGTTTTCGTTTTCACGTTCTCCCCTGCCCCCTGCTGCACAAAACGGCGCCGACCGCATGGCTGGAGCACGGGGTCCCGCTCCCCTCCCCTCCTGTTCGGGACCCTGCCCCCAAGGACACCCCGCCCCGAGCAGCCGTGCGAAGCAGCTGCCGCGACACAGAGCCCGCGGCCATCCCGCCGCCGCCACCGCCCGCGCCGGGGCCACCCCGAGGCCAAGAGCGGCGGTCCGGCCTCGGGAGCTCTGCGCCAGAAGCCGCGCGCCCAGCAGCAGCGCTGCATCGCCAGCACGCCCGCCGCGCTGCCCTCTCGCCTGTGCCCCAAAAAGGAGAGCAGAAGGAGCGGCCGCCGCGAGCCGCCTGCTCGCCCCCTGCGCACCCTGCCCCGCGGGCCGCTGCAGCCCGTGCACCCAGCGCTGCCGGCTCGCACGGCACCCCCAGCACAGAGCCGCCCGCACCCCTCGAGCCTTGCTGCTGCCTGACCGCAACAAAAACAGCCCCGCCAACACCAGCACGTCCGGCAAAACAGCCTCAAACACAAACCCCCCCGCAAAATCAAAAACGTCACTGCTAAAAAAGTTTTAGGAACTGTCAAATGGTTCAATGTAAAAAATAGATATGGATTCATCACCCGAAATGATACCAAAGATGTGTTTGTCAATCAAACTGCAATAAAAAAAAAGAACCCTAAAAAATGTCTCCGCAGTTTAAGAGATAAAGAATTAGTGAAATTTGATATCGTACAAGGAAAAAGAGGCATCCAAGCAGCAAATGTTACCGGACCTAATGGATTTTCAGTAAAAGGAAGCATCTTTGCACCAAACTGCAGTTACTTTTCAGCTACTGAAAAACGTCGTCCTTCACACAACAACCAAACCAACAGCCTTCAAGTTACAGCAGCAACCCTAAAGCAAAAACAGCACAAAACGCTGATCAGCTGTCCTGGAGCCAAAAGTCTATTCCTCCACTTGCAAAACCTGCCAAACAAATAAGTACCTTCCCCCAGTCCCTATTGCCTCCCTACTTCCCCCTTCCACTTTCCCCTTTTTCCATCCACAAAATAAGTCCTTCCAAAATTTCCCCAAATCTCATTACCATTTTTTTATGTTCCCTCAAATTCCTAACCCCCTTTCCCCTCCAAGATCTCCCTCCCACTGCCATGCTTCTCCCTGCCTTTGCTACCCAGCCGCTAATCTGTTTTCCCAAAGTTCCCGTTTAATACAAAGGGGGGGATGATATGGCGGGTGGAGAGAAGGAAAAAAAAATATTCCAAGGTAACAATCTTACAATCTTCATTTTTCCTTCAAAACTAATAATCTCTGTTTAAAGTTTCAACAGGTACAGCACTCCCATTCTGCTAACTACATTGCTAACAGCCACCAGAGTGCCAGTCCATGCTGAAGAATCCCCTTCCTGACTCAGTTTCCTGACAAGCCATGCCAAGAAAACTTCCATCTTCCTTCCTACCAGTTCCAAGATGCTTCAAAAATCCCTTTCTGCATTAGTGTTGCCTTTAGGAGCTGGAACAGAGATTACACAGAGTTAGGGGAAATAAATAGATATTTATTGAAAGGCCTTCAAAGGCCACACCCTGGCAGCAACAGTGCCACAGCGTGGCCCCTGCCCTGCCCGAGTGACCCCAAGGTGGATGCAAAGGAGGGCTTGGTCACATGATTTCACATTTTTATCGACTTCAGTCCACTTACATACAGGAGTCCACCATGCAATTAATAGTCACAAATTGTAAGGTGTCCTCCTCCTCTTCTCATGGCTGGCCTGCCCTCCTCTTCTCATGTTGTTTATACTTTGGGCCTGGAGCCTGAAGAAACTGTCCTTGAGTCCATAGCTGGTATCAGACTATTTCGTCTTTATCACCCTAAAGCACAACGGAAAGCATACCCAAGCAGAACAGAAAATTTGGATCTTAAGGCATCACTATCAATCACCTTAATGTGCCACAAGATTCCAATAATCCTGTTATTGTGAATCATTTCACTTCCTTACAGGCTGCAGATGAGATATGCATGCCTCGAGCAAAGGTCTTTACCCGGGACTTGACCATGAACAAGTGGGAGGGCTCGTATGAACTTATCGTTTGGGGTCATAGGTACGCTTGCGTCTCAACAGATACCGGAGTACGCTGGCTGCCTGCAAGATGTGTCCACCCTGACCTGTGACATCAGAGACAGAATGTAGCTGATGCACAGCCTCCAAATGCGGACCCACACGCCGACCACCAGCCAGATGGTCTCTCTACAAGCAGAGGATGAGCATTCATTTGTTTCTCCTGGAAGTGTTTTAAGCCATTAAGACACCGTTATGTAAGTTTTTTGAAATGTATTAGAGATGATAAGTCTGGCGAATGGTGGCAAGTTTTGTTATTGTATTAGAGACATAGTGTTTTGGTAATTAGTTTTGCAGGGAAAAAAGCAGCAGGTTTGAAGATTTCCGTGAGCACTACAGGTGTCCCCAGGTCTCCCGAGTTGTATTTGTTCTTCTTATTGAAGGGCCCTGTGGGGGATTACAAACACTTCTCTTCCTTTTCTTTTTTAAACTAAAAGCGGGACTTGTGGACACTGCTGAAGGCCTAAGTAAATTTCAGCCAGGCCCTTTCTCAGGTTCTGAGTCTTTTTCCCCGGCCATGACACTTTCCCAGCTCTGGCCAGGATTTTTCTTACAGATAGAAAGGAATTAATAAACATAGATTAGTACCTGCTGCTGACCATAGGACAGTGTGTGATGTATGTGACATGGGATGCTTTCTCCTATTGCCCAATGAACTGCTGTCCCATTTCAGATTTGCGAACACTCCTATGAGTCGGGTTTTTGAATAAAGTGCTTTTCTTGCCCATGAAGAAATGTGTATTGCAATTATTTTCTGCTCCCTGCAAATATCGACAGGTTTCCACTCCACTGTCTCCAAAATCTTGGTCTTTGTCCCAATCCATCACCATTTTGCTGCAGAAGACACCCTTTAGTAATAGAAAATCAAAATCCTGGAATGACTGAGGTTGGAAAAAACCTCCAAGGCTATTAAGTATTCCTGGATGCCACCAGAAGACAGGACTAAACACAGAAAATTTTCTGGGGTTGAAAGTCAACAAATCCACTCTCCCCAAGGGATTCCCAATGTTGGTTTGTGTCCCAATGGATGTTCCTGCCCCTGCATACATCCAGGTGCCCACAGGAAGACAGGATGATGTAGAGCTCCCCCAGCCAGGTGTCTTCCAAACACGATTCACCAGGACCACGAATCACCAGGGCTCTGCCCAACAGGGGCCACTGGAGATCATCCAACACTGATCCTCCCAAGGGGACGGAGAAGGAACAGAGCACGAAGCTCTTCCCACACTCAGGGTACTCACAGGGCTTCCCTCAGTGGTGCCTCAGCTGGTGTTGGTCAAGTTAGAGCTCTGTGAGAAGCTCTTCCCACAGTCAGGACACTTGTAGGGGCCTCTCCCCAATGTGGATGCGCCGGTGGACAGTGAGGTCGGAGTTGTGCTTGAAGCCCTTCCTGCAGTCGGGGAAACAGAAGGGCCTCTCCTCTGTGTGAATCCACTCATGTTTGAGGACGTCTGAGCAGGTGTGAAAGCGCTCCCCACACTCAGGACACTTGTAGGGCCTCTCCCTGGTGTGGATGAGCTGGTGTCTTCTCAGGGCAGAGCTCCAATGAAAACTCTTCCCACATTCCAAGCAGGTGTAGGGCCGTTCTCCAGTGTGGATCACCTGGTGCCGCATCAGAAGAGATAATGTCATGAAGCCCTTCCCATACTTCCCACACTCAGAGGGCTTTTCGCCAGTGTGGATCAGCTGGTGCTGGTTGAGGTTAGAGCTGTCTCTGAAGCTCTTCCCACATCCTCACACTCATAGGGCCATTCCCAAGTGTAGATCACTTGCTGCCGGATCAGCTCAGACTTCCAGCTGAAACTCTTCCCACATTCCAAGCACTTGTGGGGCTTCTCCCCTCTATGAGGCTTCTCCACCTGCTCTGAGCTCTGCCTGGATTTCTGGCCACCTTCCCAGCTCAGGGAGGGTCTTTCCTCCTTGCAGCTCCCTGGGATGGCTTTGCAGCCCCTCCTCATTAGGGATCGCTGGGGTTTGTCCTCCTCCTCCATCCACTCAAAACTTGGGAATGAAAAATCCTGGTTTAGGATAAAAACAAGAGAAAAGGGCCTGTAGCTGGGGGTTCCTTCTCAGGAAGGCACTGGGTATCTTGTGTCTGTAAGAACATCCGAAACACCAAGATTCAGACCCCAAATCCTTCAAACATAATTACAAAAATCAGAACCTCTCAAAAAATCAAAATTCAGCCAAAACCCCCTCCAAAATATAAACATTCAGGCCCCACAAAAAACCAAAGCACCAACACTAGCCCAAAAATGCTCAGACACACCAAGGTTCATCCCTGTGAAAATTGTAGTTCTCCCTCTCCTGTCATCTGCTGTATGTTCGGGAGGGAACACTTCTAGGGCTGGGAAGGAGGCTCCAGATAGAGGGAAGGGTAGAACCTTGTGTTGCTTCCTGTCTCTGCTCGTCCTCCTCCTGTGTCCACACATTTCCTCACATTCCTCTTCCTCCTACTCCTGCACAATCCCACCTTCTCCTCCAATGTGCAGCGTTGAAACATTTTGTTCTTCAACCATGCTTCTCCTTCCCTTCTCCTGCTGCTCCCAGGCCCAGCACCCACTGCCGGCTCCCTCTTCCCCCCACACCCACAGCATCCCAGCGCAGGGGCAGGGATGGAGCTGGAGCAGCTCGGGCTTGGGGCAGCGCTGGGCTCTCGGCCGCTCCCGCCCGCACTCGGTCCCCACTGCAGCCGCTCCCGACATTACAGCAGGACATGAGGAATCTATATTTCAAGCAGTCTGTGGCCACAGTCCTGTCTCCTGTGAAATCCCTCCCACAGGAAGCTGGGCTGGCACAGAGCCTGCCTTGGCACTTTGCTGTTCCCAACATCCAACCAGGACATCGGGCCCTGCCTAAGGAGTGCAAAGAAGCACCACTGGTGGCCAAGTGCCATGGCCCATCCCAAGTGTCCCTGAGCACAGAAACAGCCCCAGCACAGCTCAGCACGGGGGGACCCCTCACCCTGGGCTCAGGGGCTCTCAAGCCCCGCAGATTTGCACTTCCCGGCTGCAGCACCAGCATGGGAGGCCCCACTGAGCCTGCACTGAAGGCAACGCAGCAGCAGCCAGGGCTCCACAGCGGGGGAGACCCTGGGCCTGCCCACACATCCTCTGCTCAAATCCTCTGCCTGGGCACCCTCCTTTGGCATCTCCAGCCACTGGGGCCAATCCTTGCTGCCACTGCTGCAGCTTCGCTGCTTTCTGTGCCTGCACTCCCACAGCTGCTGGCAAAAAATCAAGTAATTCCTTGACTCTAATACTAAAGATATCAAATAAAAAGCAGATTATGGGGGGGGCCAGATGTGAGTAATGCAATGGCTGTTCCGGAAGATTAGCACTGGTTTCCGGCAGCCAGGAGAGGTGCTTTAGAAATGCAAATTAACACTGCTGGGGCATAGTATCCATTTCTAATCCCAAAACCAAAGAGGACCCAGGAAAAGAGATTGAAGAAATGGTAATTACCGTTAGCAAAGATAATTTTTGAGAAAATGAGAAGAGAGATTGACCAAGGTAACATAAATGTGCCTGGTGTTAGGGCCAGGGATTGGTATAAAAGGAAGCAACGAGACAAACCACTAGTTTCAGAAAATATTACTAATTTGCAGATACACCTGTTATGCCAAAATCCTGCTCAATTCCTGAACTTCGAGAAGAAGAACCACTTAACAAAACCAGAAATATCGGATATTATACAAAAGGAGGGACGAGCAGCAGGGGTACCGGGAAATCTGAACCTTCAAAGTACCTCAGCCAGTGGGGAAAGGGAGAGGGAGATGCAGCCGGGAAAATGAGGATAAAAAGGAGGCTGCGTTTTAGAGACCCCATGGTAAATGCCGCAGGGCCTCCCCCGTTGTTCATTAATAAAGTCACTTTTACAGAACTCCTCTGTCTCCTTTGTGCACACAAACCTCGGGCCACGTGAATTTTCCCGCACAGCCCCGGGGCCTCTCTCAAACATCCCTTGCCCGCCTCGGGCTCCTGCCGGGGCTCCACGTGGGTCCCGACTCCATCCTGGACTCACCCCCAGCTCCCACCGCCCTCAGCTCCCGCTCACCCCGAGCTCCCGGCGGTTCAGGACAGCAGCGGTCCCTTGGCCCGATGCCCGGGCCAGGCCCAGTGCGTGAGCCGCTCCTCAGGCGAGGTTTCCGAGAAATGGCGGAGCTCCGGGAAAGGGAGGGGAGTTCGTGCCGTGTGCAGAGCCCGCCCCTCGCTGCGATTGGCTGATTCTGTTGTCACCCGTCGTCCTGGCGCGCTGATTGGGCAGAGCGGGGACAAGACCGGCTCCGGCAGCAAAGGCGCCATTATTGGAGCGTCTGTAGGGGCCCGGGAGTGGCGGCAGCGGCCGGAGCCCGGTGAGGCGGCGGCGGAGCTCGGAGGCGGCCCCAGCGCAGGTGGGAGCCGCGCTTGGTTCTGCGGGGGTTCGGGGAGTCGGCGCTCTGCCTAATCAGCGCACAGGAACGAGGAGTGACGGCAGAATCAGCCAATGGCAGCGAGGGGCGGGCTGTACACCCGGCTCAGCAGCCTCGGCCCGCACTCTCAGGGACCCCGGGCTGTGTGAGGGGAAAGCCGGAGATGGGGAGCAGCCCTGGAACGGGCCCGGGCCCGGGGAGGGATTTGCCGGAAAACATAAGCAAAGTTACACGCAACTCCCTTTCCCAGCCCTGCGTGTTCGCTGGCTCCGGCTCAGGGGGAAAGCCTTGGAACCTCACTTCTGCTACCCCTAATTGGGAGCATCAGTGCATGGCTTTGATTTCCCCCAAAATGGGAAAACTGCCCCAAAGCAAGTGGATATGGACTGGAGTGAATTCTGGCAGAAAACTCCAAAAACTTTGAGCAGGATAATGGGAAGTAAATGAAGACCCATAAAACCAGCTTTCCCCCACACCTTCCTCCTTCCAGCTGCACCTCCTACCCCGGCAGTGCAGGGTGTCAGAAACGACTGTCACTTCTTTTAAACTTTCAGAGGTTTATTAAGCCTTAGCATAAAAATACAACAAAAGTCTGAATAAGCAGAAGAATCAGCGCAGGGAGCACAGGACTAAACCCCCACATACTCACCTACAGAATGGATGTTCTGCCTTTTATGCCCTCCCAAAGTTTTGTCGCTGAACTCCTTCTCTGCCGTCCATGGCTGGAGACTTTCTTACAGCTTGGCTGCAGGGCAGGTGCAGTAACAAGCCGGCCCTGCCCAAATGCCCCGACTACCTAAGCCATGTCTGACAACAATACAAGGGGGAGAAGAAAGAGGACTATGGGAGGATATATTGCAATAACATCATTAAATATCCACAAAACTTAGCATACACACCATATTAATCCCTTAATTATGAGAGCCAAGCATCACATTACTGATCTATAACAAAACTCCCTTTTCATAAGTCATTTGGCTCAAAGAATTTACTGTTATTTTCAATTCCAATTAATTACTCTTCTCACTATAGAGTTTTATCATACTAGCATCTGTTGAAGTAAGTTCTGTTCTCTTCTGTTCTGTCCTGTCGGAACAGAAAAATCTCAGGTTTTCCTTAGACCCACTTATTCACAATGGACAAAAGGGAGTCATCGAGGCCTGGTATGGCCATCTACCATGCTGATGGGGTTACTGCCCATAGCAGGTGTATCTTACCAATTGAGGAATGATAGAGGTGTGGTATGGCCTTTTAGCCCCCACCTTACCATGCCTATGTGGTTGCTGCCCACAGCAGGGCTGTGCAGTCTTCTCAGTGGTGAACACAGGGGCCAACCTGGTCTTGCCCTCTATTTCTTGTCTGACTCCACTTGTTGGTTCCTAAGGAAATCACCCCAGCACCTCTTGCAGTTCCTGGTGTACATCCTCTCCACAGATGCTTGTAATTTCCATTCATTAAAACAGGACAATTACATCAATAACTGATATGGTTCAACCCCCCCTCAAATTGTTATTTAAAATAATCTTTGAGCCAGCAGGTTCTCTCTCCATCTCTGCTTGCGAGTCATTTCTAACTTGCCTACTCTGGATATTATAGTTTATTTTTGGAGTTCTTTTACTGGGCCTTTAATTCTGTTGCAATGAGTCCACTCTCACTCTTCAGTTCCCAGAGCCGATTCAGTGGTGAGCAGTACCTGAAAGAGACCTCCTCACTGAGGGGTTAAAAGCTGCTCTTTCTCTAAAAGAGACACTGAAGACAATGTACATCAGGTAGCATTTTTCTACATAGCAGCTTCCTGTTGAGTGTTGGACAAGGAACTGAAATGCTTAATGTGTCTGAGACTCAGCCAGAGGCAGGAGAGCACAGATTTAGGAAGCATAGTTGAAAAAATACATATTAGCAGGCAGTTCTATTCTTTATGACTATTTGCACCCCAGTACTGCCCCACATGCTTCACCCTAAGGCAGTTGCCCAGCACTGCTGACACAAGGGAACTGGCTTAGGGAGCATTGCAGTTATAGAGAGGTTTGCACCTGGCACAGCCTCTCATCTGGATGGCAGCAGTTTCTAGGGGATGTGGGTGAGAACAGCAGTGGATGCACATAATAATGCCACTTGTTCCTTGGTGTATTTGAAAAACTCTTGTTTGACATGTTAGATTTAAAAAGGTCAGTATAAATCAAAGCTTTGTACACGACTATGAAATCTATTTAGAGAACAAACTGCCCTCCAAAGACACCCATACAAACCATGCTTATCTTACAGGGATTCAATGGAACCTTAAACAGTACTAAATTTGATGGAAATCACTGTACAACCTTATATACACAACGTTATACACATTTTTGCAAACTTATATGTAGGGGCGAATTCCTTTCCCTACAAGAACAGAGTGTACACAGAGAGCCAGGGGCCACTGCAGCAAAGCCCAGCAGTGACACACAGACGGACAGAGACACACATAAACCCACACACAGACCCACCCACACACACTCGTGCACATCCGTGCTACACAGACACCCACCCACGCACAGTCTGCACCAATGCACACACGCCTACAAACAAAAGAGCTGTTGTACTCAGAGAGCTCGTGCACACTGCTACGTGCAGTGTCATTAACAGAGAGAAATCTCCCTCCCAGTGCACATGGGTTCGGGGCAGTTTTCTAGTTTTGGGAGAAATCAAAGCCATGCACTGATGCTCCTAATTAAAGGTAGAAGTCAGACTCCAGGGCTTCCCACAGAGCCAGAGCCAGCGAACACGCAGGGCTGGGAAAGGCGTGACGGGAGCTGCGGAGAACTTTCGTTGTGTCTCCAGGCCAATCCCTCCCCGGACCCGTTCCAGGGCTGTTCCTCATCTCCGGCTTTTCCCCTCACACAGCCCGGGGGCCCTGAGAGCGCGGGCCAAGGCTGCTGAGCCGGGTGTACAGCCCGCCCCTCGCTGCCATTGGCTGATTCTGCCGTCACTCCTCCATCTTGCCCGCTGATTGGGCAGAGCTGGGACATGCCCGGCCCCGGGGCCAAAGGTGCCATTGTGGCAGCGCCTGTGCGGGCCCGGGAGCGGCGGCAGCGGCCGGAGCCCGGTGAGGCGGCGGCGGAGCACGGAGGCGGCCCCAGCGCAGGTGGGAGCCGCGCTCGGTTCTGCGGGGACTCGGGGCTCGCTGCGGGCAGAGGGGGCGCCAGGAGGCTCTGGCGGGTTCGTTGTGCTGTGCCCGGCCCGTGTTCCCGCTGGGCTGAGGGCGCTGCGGGAGCGGCTGCCCGCGGTCTCCTTCCCGCTGGGGCCTCGGCAGGAGCCACTGCTGGAGCAGCAATGGCGTGTCCTTGTTCCTTTGGATAGGTCAGAGGTGGCTGTTCCGTCCTCGGGATCCTGCGCTGTGTTCTCTTGGAAGTCTGCCGCCGCCGCCGCCGCCGCCGCCGCCGCCGCCTCACCCGGCTCCAGCCGCTGCCGCCGCTCCCGGGCCCGCACAGACTCTTCGCCAATGGCGGCTTTGCTGCCCGAGGGCTGCTCTTGCGGTGGCCCCGGGGCGGGCTTGTCCTGCTTTTACCCAATCAACGCGCGAGAACCAGGAGTGACGACAGAATCAGCCAATCGCAGCGAGGGGCGGGCTCTGCACAAGGCACGGACTCTCCTCTCTTTCCCCGGTCTCGGCCATTTCGCGGAAACCTCGCCTGAGGAGCTGCTCCCGCGCTGGGCCCGGCCCGGGCATCGGGCCAGGGAACCGCTGCTGTCCTGAACCGCCGGGAGCTCGGGGTGAGCAGGAGCTGAAGGCGGTGGGAGCTGGGGGTGAGTCCAGGATGGAGTCGGGACCCACGTGGAGCCCCGGCAGGAGCCCGAGGCGGGCAAGGGATGTTTGAGAGAGGCCCCGGGGCTGTGCGGGAAAATTCACGTGGCCCGAGGTTTGTATGCACAAAGGAGACAGAGGAGTTCTGTAAAAGTGACTTTATTAATGAACAAAGGGAGAGACCTTGAAGCATTTGCCATGGGGTCTCTAAAACGCAGCCTCCTTTTTATCCTCATTTTCCCGGCTGCATCTCCCTCTCCCTTTCCCCACTGGCTGAGGTACTTTGAAGGTTCAGACTTCCCGATCCAACTGTTGCATGTCCCTTTTAATATGCGCCCCCCACTACGATATTAATCTTACTGCTTTCACTCCGTCCTCTTCCTTCCTCAAGAACTGTCTTTACAATCTTTTACTTACTATTTACTCAATCTCTTTTTTTGGATCCTCTTTGGTTTTGGGATTATTCTCAGTGCCCTCACTCCCTGTCCTTTTGTAGCCGTTTCTGGATCAGGAGGCCTGGCTGCCACCTGCATCCCCTTGCTCAGCTGCTGAATGAGCTGCACTCAGCAAGGTGTTGTGCATGGGAAAAAGATGAGAGTTGCTGCAGCACATCAGAGGAGAAACAGCATTCCTTTTTGGTCATGGTAAGCCAGGGAATCATGAAAGCATGTCCCATTCCCATACTTTCTACATTTGGACTGGAATACGAGTCCCTTTCTTATTTCTGTTTTTCTCTCTTTCATCACTTCGCGTTTATAATCTATCTGCAAACAGCAGTTTCAGTCATTTAATTTTCCACAAAGGTTGTCTTCTTCCTTGGCGTGGTTGGGCCGGCAGGAAGGTCAGGAGCTCAATCTGTCTGATTGGTTATTATTTCGAGGAGGGCTTGTAATCCTGTAATTCAAATGATAAATGGATACTTTGCCCCAGCAGTGATAATTTGCATTTCCAAAGCTCCTCTCCTGGTTGCCTGAAACCAGCTTCTGTTCCAGAGCTGCCATTGGATGATTCACACGTGGCCCCCTTCTAATCTACTTTTTACTTCATATTTTAGTGTTCAAGAGTCAAGGCATTACTTGATTCTTGCCAGGATGTGCGACAGAAATAATTTTATCCACACATAGCCCGGGTGGGCAGAGAACATCATTCCATGGCACGTGAGTTTTACTAGATTTTTTCATAAGTTTCATACAGCAGAACCCATTGAAATCCATTGATTAAATATTCAGCGCTTCTAAGTTGGGTAGTTCTTAGTATTAGGTTTCCTATTGGACCTGGATTTCTTCTCTGATGGTAATTAGGGCCCCTCTCCTGGATTTCCTTCTCAGCCTTTTCCAGGCCGGGTGTCTCTACCTACTCCTTGGGGCAGTCTCTGAAATGGGTGTTCCTTGATGTTTTTTAGTGGTCCTTGATGTTTTGTTGATGGTTGTTACTTTTGTGGTGATCTTCCGGGCTATTCCCAGTCTGTTGAGATGTTAAACTCATCTCTGTTGAGTGGTGAAACATCCCTTAAAAAACCCTTTAAAATTTCTTTCCCCAGTGCAAAGGCAAACCAAGCCAGAGAAATTAAATGAGACTTCAAAAAATTAGAAGTTGGTATATTTTCCAGCAATCAAATCCCAGGCAGCCCAGTGTGTGAGTGTAATTGAGAGCCAGAGTGGAATCGTGCCGGTGTGTTCCTCAGCAGCTGTGGCAGTGCAGGCACAGAAAGCAGCAAAGCTGCAGCAGTGGCAGCAAGGATTGGCCCCAGTGGCTGGAGATGCCAAAGGAGGGTGCCCAGGCAGAGGATTTGAGCAGAGGATGTGTGGGCAGGCCCAGGGGCTTCCCCCGCTGTGGAGCCCTGGCTGCTGCTGTGTTGCCTTCAGTGCAGGCTCAGTGGGGCCTCCCATGCTGGTGCTGCAGCCGGGAAGTGCAAATCTGCGGGGCTTGAGAGCCCCTGAGCCCAGGGTGAGGGGTCCCCCCGTGCTGAGCTGTGCTGGGGCTGTTTCTGTTCTCAGGGACACTTGGGATGGGCCACGGCACTTGGCCACCAGTGGTGCTTCTTTGCACTCCTCAGGCAGGACCCGATGTCCTGGTTGGATGTTGGGAACAGCAAAGTGCCAAGGCAGGCTCTGTGCCAGCCCAGCTTCCTGTGGGAGGGATTTCACAGGAGACAGGATTGTGGCCACAAACTGTTTGAAATATACATCCCTTATCTGCACCCCCCACTAGGTGGAGAATTTCCAGGATAAGGAATTCCAAACAGCAATTCCAAGGGATATCACTGAATATCTGCCCTGGGTCTGGCTCTTATTCTCCCAAAGCCAATGGCAAAAGCTGTACCCGTGGCATCTTTATTTCTATCACCAGCTCTCAAAGGAGTTTTTTAATTCCCACATTCATTCTTTATAGCTGACCTGAGCTCTGGGGGTGCCAGGGCTTGTGGAGCCCATTGTATTCCTAAAGCAGCCACAACCCCCGGAAGATCTTTCCTGTACAATGAGTTCCCCATCTGAGTCTGTTGCTTCCACATTCCCTTATCTTGGAAATACTTGTTTTAGAAATACCTTAGTAAGTGGTCCAGTGGTTGCTGAAGAGGTCACAATTGCTTTTGCCACCCTGTTAGCTTCAGTGCTGTCACCAGCAGATATTTGAGCCTTCCTGCTCAGGGCATTTCAGTGCCAGGCTCTTCCAAGCACACACAGCTCCGCCGGTTGAGCTGACCATGCGGGCGGTAACCTGCGCTTGCTCTAATTCCCCTTGCTTAATCAGAGCGTGTCCTGGAACTCTTCTCCCTTCTCCTGCCCTTGCAGACCCATCCATGAACACATTTTGTCCCTCAGACCAGGGAAGGTCTCCTCAATCTCTCCTGTCCTGGCTCTGGAGCTCTGTCACTGGAATGCAGCCATGGGGGCAGCGCCAAGGCCGGGCCCCCCCGCGCTGTCTTGGTGGGAGCGGCTGCAGTGGGGACCGAGTGCGGGCGGGAGCGGCCGAGAGCCCAGCGCTGCCCCAGCCCGAGCTGCCCCAGCTCCATCCCTGCCCCTGTGCTGGGATGCTGTGGGTGTGGGGGGAAGAGGGAGCTGGCAGTGGGTGCTGGGCCTGGGGACAGCAGGAGAAGGGAAGGAGAAGCAGGGTTGACGGGTAAAATGGTCAAATGATGCACCTGGGGGGAGAAGGTTGGATTGTGCAGCAGGAAGAGGTAGAATAGTAGGAGCAAGAGTAGTGTGAGGAAGAGTAGGGACATAGGAGGAGCAGGAGCAGAAACAGGAAGCAGCACAAGGTTCCACCCCTCCCTGTATCTGCAGCTGCCCCCCAGCCCCAAGAGCGATGCCCTCCCCACATGGAGCAGGTGACAGGGGAGGGGGATCCACGATTTTCACAGGGATGAATCTTGGTGTTTTGGAGGTTTATTTAGAAGAAGGTTTGTGCTTTGGTTTTTTACAGGGTCTGAATCTTTGTATTTTTTTGGGGGTGGGGGGGGGTTCTGAATTTTGCTGTATTTTTGCTGTTTTGATTTATGTCTTGAACATCTGGAGGATTTTCAGTTGGGGCCTTGGTTGCTAGGAGCTTCTTGCAGGCACAACATGTCCAGTGATTTCCTGAGATGAACATGGGCAAGGAGGAACTCCCAGCCCAAGGCCCTCTACTCTTGTTTTTTCCCCAAACCAAGGTTTGTCATTCCTAAGGCGTTGGCAGATGGAGGAGGAGGAAGAGCCCCAGAGATCTCTCATGAGGAGGGGCTGCAAACCCAGCCCAGGGACCTGTAAAGAGGAAAGACCCTCCCTGAGCCGGGAAGGCGGCCAGAGATCCAGGCAGAGCTCAGAGCTGGTGGAGAAGCCTCATGGAGGGGAGAAGACCCACAAGTGCCTGGAATGTGGGAAGGGTTTCAGATTCAGCTGCAGGCTGATCCAGCACCAGAGGATCCACACTGGGGAGAAGCCGTACGAGTGTGGGGAATGTGGGAAGAGATTTGGCACAATATCTGATCTGATGCGGCACAAGGTAATCCACACGGGGGAACGGCCCTACACCTGCTGGGAATGTGGGAAGAGATTTGCAGACAGATCCAATCTGAGAAAACACCGGCGCATCCACACTGGGGAGAGACCCTATGAGTGTCCTGTGTGTGGGAAGAGGTTTCAGACCGGCTCTGAATGCCACAAACACGAGCAGATTCACAGAGAGGAGAGGCCCTTCTGCTGCCTCGACTGTGGGAAGGCTTTCAAGCAAAACTCCACCCTCAGTGCCCACCGGCGCATCCACACTGGGCAGAGGCCCTACGAGTGTTCTGAGTGTGGGAAGAGCTTCTCCAGGAGCTCTCACTTGACCCAACACCAACGGAGGCTCCACTAAGGGAAGCCCTGTGAGTGCCCCGAGTGTGGGAAGAGCTTTGTGCTCTTCTTGAGCTCCATCTCACATGGGAGGATCGGATTTGGATGATCCCCAGTGACCTCCGTTGGGCAGAGCCCTGCTGACCCATGGCCCTGGTGATCTGTGTTGGGAGGACACCTGGCTGGGGGGCTCTGCATCATCCTGTCTCCCTGTGGGCACCTGCATGAACTCAGGGGCATGAACATCCACTGGGACACAAACCAACATTGGGAGTTCCTTGGGGAGAATGGATTTGTTGACTTTCAACCCCAGAAAATCTTCTGTGTTCTATCCTAGTTTCTGGTGGCATCCAGGAATACTAAATGGTCTCGGAGGTCTTTTCCCATGTGGTGATTTGTAAAGATTTCCTGAAAGTTTTTACCTGCTGAGACCTGGGCAGTCTCCTTTGTATCTGACCAGTCAGAGCCAGTCAGTGTCGGATTTTTAATATTGACACATTGTTACACCAATAAGCAAGTGTATTCCTCTTTGTGAAACACACGTGTAAAGACAAAAGGCCCCGGGAAAGTTCTCTTTCCGTTCTGGCCTCTCACAAAGTAACACCAGCCCAGGCCCCCTCCACGCGGCCCGGGCAGGGGCAGGCAGGCTTTGACTCAGAGCTCAGGAAGCTGCCGGGCCCCGTTTTCAAGCAGGGGCCCCGATATCCAGCGAAAGGAAAGGAAAGGCCCGTTGCTGACATCCCTGCCCCCCGGCACGGCCGCGGCTCGGCAGAACCCTGCCCTGTCCCGGCCCGGAGCAGCTCCGAACGGCCGGGCCCGCCCCGCTGCCCCCGCGGCCTGGGGGAAAAACAACTGAGCCCTGTTCTGGCAAGGCCCCCACAGCCTTGTCTGCTGGGCAGGGTGGAGGAAGAACCCCCGGCCCGCGTCTGGGATTGAGTGCAGCGGGTGCTGGAGAACAGCCATGAAACCAGAAACTCATCACCGGTTCTCTGACTAAACCCTACAGTCCTCACTCAGCCCCCAGCGTGGCCTTGAAAGACTTTATTGTAAATAACTCTGACCACCCCACCTGGAAAAAATCACAAAACTTTCTGCTGCCCGAGCAAGGTATTAACTCTTTCAATGCCCAGAATAAAACTTTACAAATACTTTATTTTCTCTGAAATTTAAAAAAAGAAAAAGAAAAAAAAAAAAAGAAGGAAAAAAAAAAGACCAAACACAAACCAACAAAAGCAAAAACAATATAGTAATGCACACAGAAACAATATGAAAACACTGAAATCAAATTAAAAGAAAAGTGAAATCCTAAATAAAGAAAGAGGAAAATTCATGAACTAAAATTTCTCTTTTTTTAAACTATGGAAAAAAACCTTTTTTTTTCCCTATAACATATAAAAAGACTCTGAAATGATATGGCTGTTCTAACTGTAAATATAAACAAAAGCTTTAATATGAAACAAATGTTAAAATTGGTGTAATCCTCTAAGTTTAAATAATATAAAAGCCACAGTTGTTTCCCCCCCAAAGAAGAAAAAGAAAAAAAAACTAATTTCTCAAAAATAAAATAAAAGTTTTTGTTTAAACTGATATAATTCTTAAAGTGTCCCTCATAAGTTAATACAGTCCTCAGTAAAGGTTATGAGGAAAACTGTTACTTTGAAAAAAGGGGTTTTAGACAGTAATCAGATTTCTATTTTCCCGGGCAACTAATCAGTGTAACATGAAAACCAAAAGAAAACTTTTTTATAAGGAAGTCTTCATAGACTGAAAAAAGTCTCCTCTTTCAAGTTAATTAGTAAAAAACTGTTTTAAAGATGGTAAACTAACTGAGTTGTTTTTTGTACGTTTTTCGTATTAATAAAAGTAGTCTAAAGTTTTATTCTGCAGTTTTTTTCTTAGTTTCTAGTAATAAAACCTCTCTTTATACCATTTAAAGTTGAGCCTGTTTGTCATCCTCTTATATCTTACAACAAAAAAAACTCAAATTCATAAAGTGAAATCACTACATCAAATCTCAGTGATTCCAGGATTTTGATTTCCTGTTGCCCAAGGGTGTCTTCCAGAGCCAAATGCTGGTGAACTGAGGCAAAGACCAAGATTTTGGAGACAGTGAGGTGGAAACCCCTCCAAAAAAGGTTCTTTCCTCCCTCCTAAGCACGAGGATCCTCAGTTCGCAAGGACACATGTTGCAGTGTGCTTCTTGTTAATGGTATGTTCTGTTATTGCCCAAGTTAATGGTTTAGTCCAAAATTACACCCTCCCCCCCACCGTGTCAATCTGTCCTGAATTACCTGTCAATCCTGCTTTGTGCCAACCCCCTGCTTGGAATTCCCCTTTGGAAATCCCCTAAAACTTGATGTCTCATTAGTCCACATGACCCAGTTTTCCCCCCTACCTCCCTCATTGGACAATGCCTTTGTGAATCCTACCCTTTTTCCCTCAGAATTTCTCCAATCCGCTAAGAATTTGTACCTTCCCCTTGAACCTCCCCCATATTTAAGTTGTTGCACCTTCGCCATTTTTGTCTTTTGCTCCACAGATTCCCCAGAGTAAGAAATCCTTTTTATTCTATGCAAAAGACCTTCCCCTCCTCCTTGCCTCCTTCAAACACAATCTGACAGCCAAAAGGCCATGGAGCCACTACTCGAGCCACATCTAAAGCCTCCTGTTCCAGGAGTGTGACCGGTTCTGGGCATGGGGCCGTAGTGGAAAAGTGAGTTCAGCTCTGGCCATTGTGACAGTCCCCAGCCTCTGGTCTCACTGGCTTGGGTTTCTGACTGGGTCTGAGGCAGGGGCTGCCATTCCTCACTTGTGGGGAGACAGAACCCCCAGAACCTGACCCAGCGTGCAGGCACTGCCTGACAGCGCTCCGTCCACTGGCACGGTCACGCTCTGAGTCTCAGCCACTCCGCCACTGCTGCTGCTGCTGCTGCTTCATTTGCTTTTAGGCACACCCTGAGCTCACTGTTAGGCCACGATGGCCTCTGGTTCTGCCCTCTTCCCGTCCCTCTGTGGGGATGGAGCATTGCTGTGCTTTCAGGAAGCTCTTTGTGAAGACTTCCAGCATTGCAAGCTCCTTTACCCTCCATGGATGCTTGCCAGGGAATCCCTCAAGTCTGGGCTCAGAGCATACTCAAGCTGGCTCTTCTAAAACCCAGGCTCCTTGTCCCCTTCAGCGTGCTCAGCACGACCTTTAACCCCACGGTGTTGTGCAAGGGGACCTGCAGGACAGGGGCCTTTGCAGCCTGAGCTGCCCTTGTTTCTCTCTGTCCGTGCACAGAGCACAGCGCGGAAGAGAACAGCAGCAGGGCCCTGTGTGTCCCAGGGCTCAAGTTTGGCACAGCTCAGGCTCCACAGAGACGTGGGTAAAGTGAACAAACCAAATTTTATGAAGGGAAGGCAAAGCGAAGGGGTGAGCTGGGAGGCAAAACAGGGGATGAGCAGGGCCTGAGGAATGGAGGGAGGGAGCTGCTAGCAGGGAGGGAGATGGCAGGAGCTCCTGGAGCTTGCCACAGGCTCAGCTGTGACCAGCAAGAGCTGTGCCTGGAGCTCCAGCTGGTCCCCTCTGCTCTGCAGCTGGTCCCATCTTCAATGGGAAGGTCACCAAAGGACACTGGTTCTTCTGATCCTGCAGAAGTTCGGCAGATCTTCTGTCGAATCCCAGCTTGATAACCTGGCTCATGGAGGAGGGGCTCTCGTCTTCCCTCAGGGCTTGAAGGGCTGGAAGGGAGAGGAACAGAGCCACAGTCAGAGGCTGGATTGCGGGAATCCAAGGAAACCTTCCTGCCAGGGCCATCCCACCCAGCTCCTGCCAGGGAGCAGGAGACCAGGGCACGGGCGGAAGGTGCTGGCCTGTGTTGGGTTGATGTGGCCAGAAATGTGTATTCTATCACCATCTGTTAAAGCCAGGTGGAGTAGTGATTACTTATCTCCATGGCACATACTATCTGCAAATGGGCCATCTTTAAGACCAGGTGGGGCAATCATCTTTAACTTTTCTACAACCCATCCTCCCTCCAGGAACATATCATCTGCTGATAAGCCATTAAGTCCCACTGCATGACTAATAAAGTTACATCATCCCATTGGGAAATACTCCAGTCAGGGGGAGGAGCCAAGTCTTTCCTACCTAGATAAAAAAACTGAAATTTTGGACAAAAAGAGACCATCTTTCCACTGAATTCCAGAGGAAAACCAGACCTTTTCCACATCATCCCTAAAGCTTCAAAAGAAAACTGCACTCTTCTACAGAACCACTGCTTCAACTGAACCACATATGGCACTGCAGGAAAACTGGAGCCACCATTTAATTAGCCTTCTACCAACACCCTGACTGACAGGATGTCAGATTGTATTCTGATTCTGACAAGGTTGGAATTGTTCTTTGTAATACTGTGTTTCTATTTTAATTTTCCTAGTAAAGAACTGTTACTCCGAATTCCTATATCTTTGCCTAAAAGCCCCTTAATTTCAAAATTATAATAATCATTTAGAAGAAGGGGAGGGTTACATTCTCCATTTCAAAAAAAAGCTTCTGCCTTTATTGGCAGACACCTGTCCTTCAAACCAAGTCATGGCCACAGATCCCCCCGTGTCCCTGAGAGCTCTCCGTGCTCCGCCCGCAGCCGCCCCTTGTCCGCACAGGGAGCACAGCCCTCTGCACCCTGGCCAGTGCTAGTAGCTCCGTGCCCTGCATCTGCACCTGCCCCCGGCGACCCCTGCTGCCACGGGGGCAACTGCCCTCACTCACCCTCGCTGAGGACCTGCAGCTCCTCCTTCTGCCCCATCAGGAGCGTTCCGGCGAGCCCTGGCAGCACAGAGCCCGTGCAGCCCCAGTGAAGGGAGCAGCCCCTGTGTGGGGCGCAGGCTGTGGCTGCCCTGGCTGCGGCGCTGGGCAGGGCCACAGCTGCCAGCCCTGCACGCTGAGCTCCAGGGCCAGGGGGCTTCTCCAGTCTGCAGCTGGGGCTTCCAGGCCAGCCTTACCAGGCACTCGGCGACCTTCATGCGCCGCTCCTTGATCAGCAGCTCCTCGAGATCCCTCCTCCTCAGGAAGCGTGCCGCACAAAGCAGGGTTTCGCCAGAGGCCTGGAGAGCAGCAGAGAGCCGGAGGTGGCACCAGAGGCTGGGGCACAGGATCTGCGTCTCTCTGCCAAGGCCAGGGCACGGCTGGAGCCCGCGAGGCAGCAGGGCAGGATGCAGCCGAGCCCCTGCCACAGATGCAGCAGCAAGGCACAAAACCTCACCTTCGCCACGCGCCCATGCTCGTTGTGCCAGCGCAAGAAGAGTGGGAGCAGGCTCTGGCTCACAGTTCTTGTGAGAGCCATTTTCCTCTCTTCCACTAACAGCTCCATCACCTTGCAGAACAGCTGGATGGAGAGCAGCTGCACATGGCTGTTGTCCTGGAGGAAAGGAGAAGACCTGAGCACGACCTGGTTGAGGCCCAGCGGGGCAAAAGCCCAAAACTGCCCAGGGCACAAAGTTTCCGGGCAGTGTCCAGTGGAGACAGTGGGATGGAGCTGGAGCAGAGCACGAAGCTCTTCCCACACTTGGGGCACTCACAGGACTTCCCTTAGTGGGTCCTCCATTGGTGTTTGGTCAAGGTTGAGCTCTGTGAGAAGCTCTTCCCACACTTAGGACACTCATAGGGCCTCTCACCCGTGTGGATGCGCCGGTGGACAGTGAGGGTGGAGTTCTACTTGAATCCCTTCCCTCAGTCGGGGCAGCGGAAGGGCCTCTCCTCTGTGTGAATCCGCTCATGTAGGAGGAGATTGGAGCTGGTCTGAAACCCTTTATCACACACAAGACACTCGTAGGACCTTTCCCCAGTGTGGATGCGCTGGTGGCTTCTCAGGTTGAAGCTGTCCCCAAAGCTCTTCCCACTTTCCAAACAGGTGTAGGGCCGTTCCCCTGTGTGGACCACCTGGTGCCACATTGGACAAGAGATGTCTGTGAATCCCTTCCCACATTGTCTGCATTCATAGGGACGTTCCCCAGTGTGGATCCTCTGGTGCCGGGTGAGCCTGGATCTGTAGCTGAAACCCTTCCCACATTCCAGGCACTTGTGGGACTTCTCCCCTCCATGAGGCTTCTCCACCAGCTCTGAGCTCTGCCTGGATCTCTGGTCGCCTTCCCGGCTCAGGGACGGTCTTTGCTCCTCACTGCTGGGTTTGCAGCCCGTCGTCATGAGGGATCTCTGGGGCTTTTCCTCCTCCTCCATTTGCCCACGCCTTGGGAATGACAAATCCTGGTTTGAGGAAAAAACACAAGAGAGCTCCATGGACTTGGATTTGCTCCTTGCCCAAGTTCATCTCAGAAAGTCATTGGGCACCTGTTATCTGTAAGATCCTCCCAAACACCAAGATTCAGACCCAAAATCCTCCTGGTCTTTGTTTGAAAGGCAGGCATCTACTAAGAAAGTTGGTGCCCCTCTTTGAAAAGGAGAACATAAACCCTCAACCACCAAATTATTATAATTTTGAATTTAAGGGGCTCTCAGGCCCCTTATGGGAATATGGGAATAACAGTTCTTTACTAGGAAATTAAAATAGAAATACAGTATTACAAAGAGCAAAGAACTAACCCAAAACACTCCCCAAGTCAGAATACAACCTGCCACTCCACCAGTGAGGGTGTTGGTAGCACTCCCGTTAAATTGTGGCTACAGTCCTCCTGGAGTGACAGATGTGGTTCTGTTGAAGCAGTGGTCCTGTAGAAGGATGCAGTTTTCCTCTGAGGCTCCAGAGGTGATGTGGAATGGTCTGGTTTTCCTTTGGAATCCAAGAGAAAAAGGCTGCCCTGATGTTCCAAATCTCAGTTTTTATCCAGGTAGGAAGTCTTGGCTCCTCCCCCTAGCTGGAGCATCTCCCAATGAGATGATGTAATTTTATCAGTCATGCAGTGGGACTGAAAGGCCCATTAACAGATGATATATCCCTGGAGGAAGGCTGGGTTGGGGAAAAGATAAATATTACTGCTCCACCTGGTTTTAACAGATGGCTCATCAGCAGATAATACCTCCCACAGAGATAAAGATAACTGCCCTACCTGGATTCAACAGATGCTGATAAAATGCATAGTTTTGGTCACATCCTGTATTGAAAGACAAGGTTTTATTCTGAATTTTATTATTCCTTTATGTTGTTAATAAAAGTTTCCTTTACATTCTTTAAGTTTTAAGCCTGCCTTGCTTTTGCTCCTAATCCTATCTCACAGCGGGAAATGAGTGTATGGAAATAGGCATATCCATATCACTACACCACCTTACTTCTGCTACTGACTCCATTTTAGAAACTTTTTTATATTTCTCCTGCCTCGACTCAATAGTGTTCCTTCTTCTCTTATTCCAAATCCTCTGTTTTCTTTCCCCAAAGGTATCACCGTAACCTGCTCCTTCCTGAGCATGCAGATTGGCCAGGAAAATCCAGAAAGAAAAAGTGGAGGCCAAGGCCATTGCAGAAGGGGTTTCCTGCAGCCGGACACACAGCTGCCATTGCCAGGAGCTGTCACTTCCCAGCCCACGGCTTTAAGGATGCTGTGGTGGTGCCACAGCAGAAGACCCGTGGTGCTGTGCTGGAACAGGTTCCTCTAGAAGAAAAGGTGTTTTTCCTATGTACAGGGAATTCTGTGGTACCAGCAGTGGAGGAGCAGGATGAGGGAGATGTGCAGCCTTGTGATATTTCTGCAAGAGCCTTCACTCCTGGCAGAGCCTCGGTGAGAGCTGCCAGAGTGCAGAGGGAGGCAGCCCTTTGGACAGGCGTCCCTGCTCCCTCAGAGCCACGGCTGTGAGACAAACAGACTCATCCCTGAGGATGCAGATGGGCAGGAAATGCCTGGAAGTAAAAAGGGGAGCCCAGCCGTGTTTAAGAAGCTGTTCCCAGAGGCAAGTGTCCGGGCTGGAAGTGTCCTGGAGCCACTTGTGTGCAGCCACTCAATATCCCATGCTCTGCCATCGAGGAGGTGACAAAGAGCCTGGAGGGAACATGTCCAGGACAGCCAAACAGACTGGACAGAGGGACATTCTGGGTGCTGGGAGCACCTGGATGTGGGACCAGCCAGCTCCTGCTGCCTTGTGGTGGTGCCTGAGCAGGTCTGTGATGATGCCAGGGACATCCTGCAGCGACATCTCCCCTGTCCATCTGGTCGTGCGCTTGGTCCCAAAGCTCACCCTGATCCTGAGCTCAATCTCACTCCATGGTGAGACACACTCACCCTCCTGGACTTAATCTCACCCCAGTGCCAGACTGGTGCAGCCCCAGAGCCAACCTCAAGGCTAGGCCTAAGGCAAATGGCACATTTAGCCTTCACCCCAACTCCAGCTCTAATCTAAAACCCAGCCCTAACTGCCAAGTCCACCTCAATTCCAGCCCCCTGCCAAATACTCAGCCCTAAACCAAATGCCACGTTTAGCCCTAAGCCCAAAGCCAGCCCCAATTGCAACTCTAAGCCCAGCCTCCATGGCAGTCTCAAGCCCTAGGTGCAGCTTTGAGTGCCAGCCCACACTCCAATGCCAGCTTTAGCTTGAACTCCCACACTCAGCCCCAATTCCTGCCCTAAGGCCAACACCATCCTTGGACCTAAGCCCAATGGCAGTCCCAGTCACACTCCCTAGCCCAAGCCTGGCTCTAAGCTCAAGGCCACTGTGATAAATATATTACAGTGTTGGCTTTAGCAATTGTTAGAATCAATACTATGTGTTTTATAAGGTTGACTTTTGTAAAAGAAGTTTTCCTGAAATTCAGAGATCTTTTAAAGTGAATGTTGTGTTGTAATACCAATGCTGAAGAGCTGTTTTAATGTTAACATTTAACCAATGACGAAATGGAAAGCTGTTGAATGTATTGAAAAGTAAGAAATGATCAGGACTGGGACAACTGCACATAGTTGAAAAAGGTGGGATGGGGGTGGAACTGTGTTAAGATGTTTGAATATGTCTCTAAAACACAGCCTCCTTTTTGTCCTCATTGTCCCATTTGCATCTGCCTCTCCCTTTGCCCTGGCTGAGGTACCTGGAATGTTCAGACTTCCCGATTCACCTACTGCATGTCCCCCTTAATGTGCACCCCTACTACGATATTAATCTTACTGCTTTCACTCCCTCCTCTTCTCATTTTCTCAAGAGTTGTATTTTTTTCTTGGACTGTAACACCATGATGTAAAAAGCTTTTGTTCATGTAACTAACTCAGAGAATGGTCGAAAAGATAATCAGGAAATTCTTCTCATTCTTGGGATTATGGGACACCAGACCCCCAGGGAAGGAAAAAATGTTGATTTAAAGGTTGGAGGGAAGGTTTTGAATAATGCATGAAGATCTCTGGATATGCAACAGGATGATGCATTTAAGGAAGTGTTTTCTGAGTTAGGGTGTGTTTTTGGCTGAAGAACAAGCACCCTACTGTTATAATCTTTTCCTTTATTGTTTGTCTCTCATTGTCTTTTATTAAACCTATACATATTTACCAGGAAAGTGAACCTCGTTTTTTAAAATCTGGATGTTACACAGGGCCTTGCCAAAAATTTTTAACCCAGTTGCCAGAGTGGCCTCATTGTCTGCAGAATTGTGCAGCCACAGCTTTGATGGGTCCTGGCACCAAGTTAAAGCTTTGATAACCAAAAGAGCCTCTACATGGATGAGTAGCACTCAGTTATTACAGAATGAAACTTGTTCAGTGGCACAGGAGGATTTAGAATTGAGGACAGGGGAAGGGATTAACCCAGCCTCCTGTTTGAACAGCCTGCACAGGGGCTGGGAACAAACCCATGGCTGCATTCAAGTGACAGAGCTCTGGAGCTAGATCGGGAGAGATTGATGAGACATTCCCTGGCCTGAGGGAAAAAATGTGTTCATGGATGGGGCTGCAAGGGCAGGAGAACGGAAAACAGTTCCAAGACACGCTCTGATTAAGGAAAGGGAATTACACCAAGACTTACACTCTGCCTAAGGAGTGCAGAGAAGCACCACTGGTGGCCAAGTGCTGTGGCCCATCCCAAGTGTCCCTGAGCACAGAAACAGCCCCAGCACAGCTCAGCACGGGGGGACCCCTCACCCTGGGCTCAGGGGCTCTCAAGCCCCGCAGATTTGCACTTCCCGGCTGCAGCACCAGCATGGGAGGCCCCACTGAGCCTGCACTGAAGGCAACGCAGCAGCAGCCAGGGCTCCACAGCGGGGGAAGCCCCTGGGCCTGCCCACACATCCTCTGCTCAAATCCTCTGCCTGGGCACCCTCCTTTGGCATCTCCAGCCACTGGGGCCAATCCTTGCTGCCACTGCTGCAGCTTCGCTGCTTTCTGTGCCTGCACTGCCACAGCTGCTGGGGAACACAATGGCACAATTCCACTCTGGCTCTCAATTACACACTGGGCTGCCTGGGATTCGATTGTTGGAAAATATACAAAATGTAAATTTAAAAAAAAATCTTAATTCTGGACTCGGGCTTGGTTTGCCTTTGCATTGGGGAAAGGAATTTTAAAGGGTTTTTTAAGGAATGTTTCACGGTTCATCAGAGATGAGTTTAACATCTCAACAGACTGGGAATAGCCCAAAAGACACCCACAAACATAACGACCATTAACAAAACATCAATGGCCATTAGTAAACATCAAGGAACACACACCTCAGACACAGCCCCGGGCAGTGCTGGAGACACCTGGTCTGGAAAAGGCTGAGAAGGAAATCCAGGAGTAGGACCAAATTAACATCAGAAGGACAGAATCAGAGGCAAAGAAATCCGGGTCCAATCGTAAACTAGATACCAAGAACTACACAACTTGGAAGGAATGACTATCAAACCAGTGTATTTCAATGGGTTCAGACTGTATGAAATTTCGGAAAAATCCAGTAGATCTCATGTGTCACGGAATGATTTTCTCTGCACACCCGGGCTATTTGTGGCAGAAATTATTTCTGTTGCACATCTTCGCAAGTATCATCAAAGAATACCTTGACTCTCTAACACTAAAGATGTCAAGTAAAAAGCAGATTGTGGGGGGGGCCATATGTGAGTCATGCAATGGCTGCTCCGGAAATGAAGCATCGGTTCCGGCAGCCAGGAGAGGAGCTTTAGAAATGCAAATTAACATTGTGGGGGCAAAGTACCCATTTATCATTGGAATTAGGTTACAAGGACAGGCAGTGAGGTCACTGAGAATGTCAGGAAAAATTAATCCACAAACACCAGAAGTTTATGTCCAAAAACGAGACAAAGGAGTCCTTCTTTGCGTTATTCGAATAAAGGGACAGGCCATGGGCCATTCCTCTGAGATCTCTCAGATTTTTGGAGGACCAAGCCACCTTTTTACCCTATTTTCCCAGCTGTATTTCCCTAATCTCCTTTTCCATTCACTGAGGTACTTGAGAGGCACAGACTTCCCGGAATGCCTCACACTTGCGGTTCCCCTCTAATGTATAACCCTCCCTTTTAATTCTTAATTCTTATACAAGTCATAGTTTTTCCCCATTACTTTTTTCATTTTTCAATATCCTGTTTCACTTATCAGCAAACCTACACTTTGTTTGTAAAGGCAATTATCTTTTTCCATTCATCAATTAATGGAATCCATCCCACTGTTTCTTTAGTCTCTGGATGCTGGTCATATCTACCAGCAGATCCACAGCTCGTTTGTAAAGACAAATCCAACATTCCTTTCAAGAACAACTCCAAAACCAAAGAGGACCCAGGAAAAGAGATTGAGTAAATAGAAATTAATATATTGTAAACACAATTCTTGAGAAAATGAGAAGAGGAGGGAGTGAAAGCAGTAAGATTAATAGCGTAGTAGGGATGCACATTAAGGGGGACATGCAGTAGGTGGATCGGGAAGTCTGAACATTCCAGGTACCTCAGCCAGGGCAAAGGGAGAGGCAGATGCAAATGGGACAATGAGGACAAAAAGGAGGCTGTGTTTTAGAGACATATTCAAACATCTTAACACAGTTCCACCCCCATCCCACCTTTTTCAACTATGTGCAGTTGTCCCAGTTCTGATCATTTCTTACTTTGTTAAAACTTCTTTTACAAAATTCAACCTTGTAAAACACATAGTATTGATTGTAAAAATTGCTAAAGCCAACACTGTTTTTATCACATATTTATCACAGTGGCCTTGAGCTTAGAGCCAGGCTTGGGCTAGGGAGTGTGACTGGGGCTGCCGTTGGGCTTAGGTCCAAGAATGGTGTTGGCCTTAGGGCAGGAATTGGGGCTGAGTTTGGGAGTTCAAGCTAAAGCTGGCATTGGAGTGTGGGCTGGCACTCAAAGCTGCACTTAGGGCTTGAGACTGCCATGGAGGCTGGGCTTAGAATTGCAATTGGGGCTGGCTTTGGGCTTAGGGCTAAACGTGGCATTTGGTTTAGGGCTGAGTATTTGGCAAGAGGCTGGAATTGGGGCTGGGCTTTACAGTTAGGGCTGGTGTTGGAGGTTGAGTGTTTTTCTATTACTGTATCAATTCAAAGAATTTTTCCCACTATCATGCCAATGGAGCTGGCCAGGTTACACCCAGGACCTTTAACGACTTTAGACAAAAGTAGTAGGTGGGATCGGCTTCAGGAGGGGCACTCCGGAGGGGACTCGTGTTCCCAGGAGCTCGAAGGAGGATCCCCCATCTGCAGCCACACGGTCGAACGCAGGAGAGCCAGACCCTCTGCCATCACCTGCCCTGCATCTGCCCCACTGCAGCCTCCTGCCTCTGCAGACACAGCGAATCACCCGGACACATACGGTGAGCGAGGAGCTGCCCTCTCCAGCCCGCTCCCCCCTGAGACCGGCACAACCGCTGCCGCCCCCTCCCACCTCCGCTCCCGCCGAGAGAGAGTGTGCCCACAGCTAAAGAAAGGACTGGGACAGAGTTATCTGTTCTGTTTTGCTGGTAATTTTAACACTGCTGTTATTTGTTAACAATGCTGTTATCTGTTCTGTTTTGTTGGTAATTTTAACATTGCTGTTGTTTCTGCTTGTACGGTTAGATATATTAGTAAAAGAACTGTTATTCCTACCCCCTTATCTCTGCCTCAATCTCTGATTCAAATATTTTTAATACTTGGGGGAGTGGAATTAAGGTCTCTATTTCAAGGGAAAACTTCTGCCTTTATTGGCAGAAACCTGTCCTTCAAATAAGGACAGATTTTGGCGACCCAGACGTGGAACAGAGTTAAGACAGGAGGAACAGCTCTCTTGAGGGGCAACATGTTGTCCGGTTTAATCTGGTTTGGGCTCCATGTGGCCACAGATATCTCTCTCCCATTTGCAAGCCCTTATTTGAATATGGGCCCCCTCACCAAAGTTACTGTAGCTATTATCCGATTAGTTTGGTGGATTGATTATGTCAGGAATTAATGTTTTTTTAATTATCTGTGGGAAGTGGCCACATGGATCCAGAGCTATCGTACTCTAACTGCGTGTTTCTGGGGTTATTTCAATAACGGTACTTACTGTGAGGTAATGAATGCAATGGAAAATTTCTCCTAACCCATCACCCTGTTATTTGTGGCTACCCCACCAGTATTTAAGGATTTCAGATCTGTTTTAATTGCTAGTGTTATTTTACAGTGGCTGGCGTTGTTGATAGGCCTGTTCTACTTAGCATTCAGAAAGAAGGGAATATTGGCCTGGATAACAACCCTGATACATACCCCAGGAAATAGAGCTGCTGCCCCAGAACATGACCCTGCTCAAGGGACTAGGGATGTTGCCCCAGAGCCTGATGCTGCCTCACAGCCCACTGCAGAAATGAACCACCCAGAATGGGTGGGGGCTCTAGTGAAGGATATTGGCCAGATGTTGAAGGAGCAAAGCCAGATGTTGAAGGAGCACTTTTCTCCAGCTGGCGAGAAACCCTCCCCTTGCCCTAAAGAGGGAGAGTCGGATGGTGCTGCAGTGGAACCCAGAGATGTTGTATCTGTCCAGGTTCCAGCTGGATCACAGGAGCAGCCACAGCCAGCAGCGGTTGCCCCTGTGGAAACTAGAAAATCTAAGATTAAAACGAGACACCTAGATAATGGGGATCAGCCAGGAGGGTCCTCACAACCAGCAAGGGAGCCAGAGATTGAGATTGCCACTGAGTCCCTCTCATACGACAGTCTCCATAACCTGCGTAAAGACATTGCACGGCGAGGCCGTGAGCCTTTTACAACTTGGTTACTCCAGGTCTGGGACCTTATGGGAACAGGTGTGCAACTGGATGGAACTGAGGCCAGGAATTTGGGATCCTTGGCCCAGGACTCAGGTGTGGGCCAGATATTCGTAAGGGAGCAAGGCCTCCTTTCCCTCTGGGACCGGCTTTTACTGAGTGTGAGAGAGAGGTTTGTCCACAGAGAGAGAATGCACGAGCACCACCCAGAGAGGGTACACCCCATGAGCTGACCTGTGGTTCTTCCTGCAAGACCATGGGGAAGACATGGAAAAAGGGATGGGAAACCCACTTCTGTCCTGGCAGCACGGGTGCATCAGCTCAGGGAGGGAAATGCTAACCGAGAGAACTGCGCTAAAATGAAGGTAGCCTCAACCTCCCATAACCAAGGTGCAGGGTATTACAGAAGGGAGGATGATGTGTCAGATCCCCTGGAAGGAACCTCCACTATGTATGCCCAGGAAAGAAATAATAACCAGGGCTAGAGGGGCCCTGCCTCTAGCCAGGGAGAGGCATGGGATGACAGAGAGTATTGGATAGTGTGGGTGTGATGGCCTGGCACATCAAAGCCACAGGAACATAGAGTGCTAGTTGATACTGGCTCACAATGCACCCTGATACCATCAGAACATGTGGGGAAAGAACCTGTTTCCATTGTTGGGGTGACAAGAGGATCACAGGAATTCACTTTGCTGGAAGCTGAGATTAGCCTGACAGGGAAGGGATGGCAGAAACATCCTATTGTAACTGGCCCAGGGGCACCACGTATTCTAGGCATAGACTTCCTCAGGAATGGCTACTACAAAGACCCAAAGGGGTTCAGGTGGGCTTTTGGAATAGGTGCTGTAGCAACACAGAGCATTAAGCAGTTGAACACCTTGCCTGGACTATCAGAAAACCCATCTGCAGTGGGGCTGCTGAAAGTGACAGAGCAACAGGTACCAATTGCCACCATGACGCTGCACTGCCGGCAGTACCGGACAAATTGAGATGCTGTGATCCCCATCCACAAGATGATCCGTGAGCTGGAGATCCAAGGGGTGGTCAGCAAAACCCACTCACCCTTCAACAGCCCCATCTGGCCTGTGTACAAGTCTGATGGAGAATGGAGACTGACTGTGGACTATCGTGCATTGAATGTAGTGACTCCACTGCTGAGCGATGCTGTGCCAGATATGCTGGAACTCCAGTATGAGCTGGAGTCCAAGGCAGCAAGGTGGTATGCCACCATTGACATTGCCAATGTGTTTTTCTCCATTCCTCTGGCAGCAGAGTGCAGGCCTCAGTGTGCTTTCACCTGGAGAGGTGTGCATTACACCTGGAACCGACTGCCCCAGGGGTGGAAACACAGCCCCACCATCTGCCACAGACTGATCCAGGCTGCACTGGAAAAGGGTGAGGCTCCAGAACATTTGCAGTACATCGATGACATCATTGTGTGGGGGAACACGGCACTGGAGGTATTTGAGAAGGGAGAGAAGATCATCCAGATTTTGCTGGGAGCCGGTTTTGCCATTAAAAAGAGCAAAGTCAAAGGACCTGCCCGAGAGATCCAGTTCCTGGGAGTGAAGTGGCAAGATGGATGGCACCAGGTCCCCACTGAGGGCATCAATAAGATCACTGCAATGTCTCCACCAACAAGCAAGAAGGAAACACAGGCTTTCCTAGGTGCCATAGGCTTTTGGAGAATGCACATCCCTGAGTACAGCCAGATTGTGAGCCCTCTCTACCTGGTCACCCGCAAGAAGAACGATTTCCACTGGGGCCCTGAACAGCAGCAAGCCTTCGCCCAGATCAAACAGGAGATCGCTCATGCAGTAGCACTTGGCCCAGACAGGATGGGACCAGAGGTAAAGAATGTGCTCTACTCTGCAGCCGGGAACCATGGTCTGTCCTGGAGCCTGTGGCAGAAGGTGCCTGGTGAGACCCGAGGCTGACCCCTGGGATTCTGGAGCAGAAGTTACAAAGGGTCTGAAGCCAATTACACTCCCACAGAGAAGGAAATCCTGGCTGCCTATGAAGGAGTTGAAGCTGCCTCAGAGGTGATTGGCACAGAAGCACAGCTTCTCCTGGCACCCCGACTGCCAGTGCTGGGGTGGATGTTCAAAGGAAAGGTTCCCTCTACCCACCACGCCACCGACGCCACATGGAGCAAGTGGATTGCCCTCATCACGCAGCGCGCCCATATTGGCAACCCGAATCGCCCTGGGATTTTGGAGATAATTACAAACTGGCCAGAAGGGGAAGATTTTGGTCTCGCTGACGAAGAGGAGCAGAAGCAAGTGACCTGGGCTGAAGAAGCCCCACCATACAACCAACTGCCAGCAGATGAAAAATGCTACGCCCTTTTCACCGACGGTTCCTGTCGCATTGTGGGGATGAAACGGAAGTGGAAAGCAGCCGTATCGAGCCCCACACGACAGGTTGCACAAGCTACCAAAGGAGAAGGTGGATCAAGTCAACTTGCTGAGCTCAAAGCTGTTCAGCTGGCCTTGGACATTGCTGAGAGAGAGAAATGGCCAAAGCTCTACCTTTACACTGACTCCTGGATGGTAGCCAATGCTCTGTCGGGGTGGCTGGAGAGGTGGAAAAAGGTTGACTGGCAACGTAGAGGAAAACCAATCTGGGCTGCTGATGAGTGGAAAGACATTGCCACTCGGGTAGAGAAGCTACCCGTGAATGTCCGTTATGTGGATGCTCATGTTCCCAAGAGTCGGGCTAATGAAGAACACCAGCATAACGAGCAGGTTATCAGGCTGCACAGATAGAAGTCTCAAAGATAGACTTAGATTGGGAACACAAGGGAGAATTGTTCCTAGCTCAATGGGCCCATGATGCCACAGGTCATCAGGGCAGAGATGCCACCTACAAGTGGGCACGAGACCAAGGGGTGGATCTAACCATGGACAGCATCTCCCAGGTTATCCATGACTGTGACACGTGCGCTGCCATCAAGCAAGCCAAGCAGGTGAAACCCCTCTGGTATGGGGGCCGATGGTCCAAGTATAAGTACGGAGAGGCCTGGCAGATTGACTACATCACACTGCCTCAGACCCGCCAAGGCAAGTGCTACGTGCTGACCATGGTGGAAGCCACCACCGGGTGGTTGGAGACCTACCCTGTGCCTCACACCACTGCTCGGAACACCATCCTGGGCCTGGAAAAACAAGTCCTCTGGAGGCATGGTACCCCTGAGAGAATTGAATCAGACAACGGGACTCATTTCAAAAATAGCCTTATAAGCACCTGGGCTAGAGAACATGGCATTGAGTGGGTGTGTCATATTCCCTACCATGCACCAGCAGCTGGGAAAGTCGAACGGTGCAATGGCCTGCTTAAAACCACCTTAAAGGCTCTTGGTGGGGGGACTTTCAAAAACTGGTAGATCAATCTACCAAAGGCCACATAGTTAGTGAATACCCGAGGTTCCACTAACCGGGCAGGCCCTGCTCAATCTGAGCCCTTGGGAACACCAGATGGAGATAAGGTCCCAGTGGTACACCTGAGAGGCATATCAGGAAAACCTGTTTGGGTGAACTCTCCCTCCAGCAAAGACAATCCTGTTCGTAGGGTGGTTTTCGCTCAAGGACCAGGTTGCACTTGGTGGGTGATGCAAAAGGATGGAAAGACCCGATGCATACCCCAAGGAGACCTTGTTCTAGGGTAAGCTATCTATGATACTGTGCCTGTAACTGCATGTATGTATATGATATAAAAGTTTTAATTTGCTGTAGCATGTTGGCATGGGAAAAATTCGGGGTGGATAATGTTGGGGGTTGAGTGTTTTCCTATTACTGTGTCAATTTAAAGAATTTTTCCCATTGTCATGCCAATGGAGCTGCCGGTTACACCACGGATCTTTGATGACTCTGGACAAAAGGGGTAGGTAGGATCGTCTTGGAGAGGGGCGCCCGTGCTTCCAAAGGGGACGTGTGTTTCCGGCGAGCTGGGAGGAGGATCTCCTCCCTGGTCTTGGAGCCACGCAGCCGAAGACAGGAGAGCCAGACCCTCTGCCATCACCTGCTCTGCATCTGCCCTGCTCCAGCCTCCAGTCTCTGCGGATACAGCGAATCACCCAGACACATACGGTGAGCGAGGAGCTGCCCGCTCCAGCCTGCTCCCCCCTGAGACTGGCGCGGCTGCAGCCGCCCCTTCCCGCCTCTGCTCCCGCCGAGAGACAGCGTGCTTACAGGTAAAGAAAGGACTGGAACTGAGTAATCTGTTCTGTTTTGTTAGTAATTTTAACAACTGCTGTTGTTTCTGCTGGTACAGTTAGATATATTAGTAAAAGAGCTGTTATTCCTACCCCCTTATCTCTGCCTCAGAGTCCTTGATTCAAGCGTTTATAATATTTGGGGGGGAGTGGAATTCGGGTCTCTGTTTCAAAGGAAAACTTCTGCCTTTCTTGGTAGACACCTGTCCTTCAAACCAGGACATCCCCTTTCTTCCCTGCCTGGGTTAGGGGATCAAAAACTGCCTGGGAGGTTCTCTCCTCAACTACACCAAGCAGCTTAACAGCACATACACAACAAAAACACAAGTCCCATCTTTTGCACAGTTGAGATCCTCTACAAAAAATTCTCTGATAACTGAAATGGAGTTGATTCTCCACCTGGGTCTGTGTGCAGATTGCTGGAAGAACCCAATACCACCTCCCTTGCTTTCCAACACTGTTCAGTCTTTATGGTACTGACAGGCTGGGTGCGGCTGAAATGGCACAGGTCTTCCCCTGGTACAAAGTGCACAGAAAACCCCCAACTCCTCCAGTATCAGGGAATCCTGTCCGTGAGGCCAATTAAATGTCAGGGTCCACACCACATGCGGAGTCCTGATAGGTTCTTTTAGGGATCTCAAAGTGCAAAAGACACAGCAGGGGACAAAATCAGTTTATTTTGCAAAAAATGCACCTTTATTTAGTGCCAACAAAATGCTATAGAGGGACAGAGAGAGAGAGAGGGAGAGAGAGAAAAGGGGTTGGGATTATAGCTACCAAGACGGGCAGATGATCCTCGTGGAACCAGCCAATAGATGTCTGTTGCCGTCCGGGGAGATCTCGGGGTCTTTAGTTTGAGGGTGTCTTTTATAGTCTTTTCCAAGGCATCGGGCGACTGGCCAAAAGGTGGGAAGATTTATGGACTATTGTATGTGGAGATCGTTACTCGAAGAAACAGGTGGAAACAGGATGCTGCGCAAGTGGCCTGCGTAGGAGCAGCGCACCATGGCAAGCTCCAGGCACACCAACAGTCCTTGTGACCAGTTCTGCAGCAAGTAGCCTGCATAGGAGCAGCACACCATGGCCAGTTCATTGTTCTCACACCTGTGGGAGCAAACTGGCCCTGGTTGGAATGGGCACCACCTGAGAACAGTCACTTGGCATTGCTCTCATCCCTGGCCAGCGCCTTTAAACTGCAGTTCTTTAGGCCTCAGGCGAGGGTCGTTGGGCAGAACAAACGAGAGGATTTTAGATGGACTCTTACAACCATGGAGCAGGGGTCATCAGATGGGAACATCTGTTCTGGAGCTGAGCTGGTCTTGCAAGCACTGGCAGCCACCATCCAACATGGTTTTACTTGTCCTGCTTCAGTGATGGCTGAGTCCCTGGCAGAGCACTGACAGCCCGGTCTGGCCCCCAGGGAAGGAGAAGCAGCCCCTGGAGCTGTACCAGGTGGGGCTGCTGCAAGGACAATCTCAAGGATGACAACCTCTTCCTGGCCCTGGCCACTGGCAGCTGGAAATGATCAACTTCGATTCTGCCACCTTCTTCAAAGACACTCCATGCCCAATTTGCAGGTGAGTCCCCAACCAGGGGTATGCTCCCAGATTTGGGCATGGCACAGCCTGGCTGGGCACCAAAGGTTGCCTCCTTTGCTGGGGTGGATGCAAGGAACTCTTCAGTGGGCTGCCAAGCTGCTTTTTGGCTCTGGGCAGCTGCTGAGGGGCTGGATGTGTCATGGCTGGCTGCAGGCTGGGCACATGTACTGCCCTCCTGCTCTGCTCCCAGGGGCAGCAGTGATTGGGAGGTTTGTGCCCAGCTCTGGGCACAGTCAGCATGGCCTGGGCTCTGTGGGGTTGGGACAAGGGGGACAGAGCCTTCAGCTGACGGGCCGCTTCTGGTTTCTCTCCTTGCAGCCGGGCTCTGCGGATGCTGAGGAGCTCTGGGCTGTGCCAGGGCTCTGCTGGGCTCAGCCCTGGGCACAGGGCTCTGCCCTCACAGGGCTCTGACAGCTTTGCACCAGACGAGCCCGTTCCGAGCACACTGCCTGAGCTTTCTGCTTTTGCAGGTGAGGGAGACGCTCCTGCAGGCCAGGAGATTGCAGTAAGGGACACAGACCCAATTGGCAAGAACCCAAACTCTCCATGGTCCCAGCTGAACTCCTGGATCTCCACAGGATGTTTTGTCTGTCCCACTCTTTGTTCCTTCTTGTCTGGAATTGTGCAGTTGCACTTTCTTTCTCCTCTAGAAGTGCCATGAGTGGGCAAAACCTGGCAAGGGGTCGTGTTCCTAAGGCAGTGCAGCCTGGAGCTGATGGAGAATTGCCCTTCTGCACTTCCAAACCAGAGCAAAAGCTGTAAGTGGGAATTTCCATCTTTAAGAAACCACTGACAATTTAAAGGAAATGTGCACCTCATTTGAAGGGTGAGAAGGAAGGGCATCTTCTAAAGGGTTTGGGGGTTGTCAGAGTTTAGATTCCCAGTCCTGCTTGAAGCTGGCAGGGCACAAAGCAATTTCCTCTTGCTTCAACCACAATTTAAAATAACAATATTGGAAATAAACCCCAAAATTGTTTTAAAAAGTCTGCTGAGGTCAGTAAGATGGACCCATGCCATCAGCACATTTACAAAGTAAATAACCTAGTTCTTGTTTTTAAAAAATGTTACCCCTTTATCCAAAGCTATGAACTATTTTTCAGTAACACCTTCATTTTGTTTTTATCTTTCACATTTTTTCTGTGGTTTTTCCTTAAACCAGAAAACATGCCATAAAAAAGAGTGTCCTTGGCTCCTGGTTCCCGTGTGCAGCAGCTCCTTCCCGCTGGCTGAGCTGCTCAGGCAGAGCTCAGCAGCTCCTGGCCCTGCAGGGCTGAGGCTCTTCCCCAGTGCTGGGCACAGACTGATGGAGCAGCACTGCTGAACACGGGGACACACAGAGGGAGCAGGAGCAGCTGCCTTTGCCCACCTGCAGCTCCAAGGGCCAAACTCTGAGCAGACAGGGCTGGAGGAGACTCGCAGGCTCCCTGTTTGCTGTGCTGCCCCACTTGTGCCCAGCCCAGCTCTGTGTGGGGCGGAGGGAGAACAAGGGGCAGCTCCCTCCCAGCCCCCTGCCCAGGGACCCCTCTGGCCCTGGGGCTTGGGGCACTGACAGCACCCACTGCTCCAGCCACCGCTTCTGCTGGCACTGACAGCAACACCCAAACTGTGGCTGATCCCAAGGGACAGCAGCAGTGCCTGGATCTGATCCCTGACTCTGGGCAGGGCTGGACAAATGACCCCCACAGCAGCAGCAGCAGCAGCACATGGAGCTGACTTTCAGCACAGCCCCTGCCACTCTTCCCTCCCGTGTGCAGCGGTGTCACAGCAGCCTGGGGCACCTGGGAGCCCCCAGTGCCAGCAGGGGCTCGAGATGGCAGCCCTGGGCTCCTGGAGGCTGTGCAGAGAACAGAGGTGGGGACTGCCTGTCCATGTGGAGCTTCCAGATGGAAAAGCTGCTGTGAGCAGGCAGCTCCAAGTGCAGAGAAAGGAGGGGCTGGAGCCCTTGATCTGCACCAGTTCTACAGTCCTGGGCAGCAGCCACTGAGCACAGGGGAAACAGAGGGCACAGCAAGAGGGACAAAACCAGTCAAGATCAGAGACTGGGAAGAGCCAGAGCTGAGAGCAGGAACAGCTGCTTCCCTGCACCCTTGGAGAAAGCTCTTGGCTGGTTCAAAGTGCTGAAAGGTGTGAAGGGGAGGGAGGAGGCCACACCAAACAATGCTGCTGGTTCCACACCCTCCCCTCTCAGTGTCCCAGAAGGAATTGGATGAACTGCATTCTTCTCTCCGAGTTGTCTGGTCCAGCATGAGCAGCTGAGCACCAGGAGCTAAAGGAGCTGAAGCCTTAGGCCACAAGAGCAGAGCAAGAGGGAGCTTTTTGACCTAAGTAGTGCTGCCAACATGGACCTAACTGAGCCCAGCAGATGGAATCCTGGAATTACAGAATCTTTTCTTTGGGAAAGTCCTCCTGTTCACTGTCAAGCCCACCTCTGCAGGAGACTTCTGGATTCTTTGTATCAGGGTGGACAGCGTGGAACGAGACTCAAACGCTCTGTAAATACTAAAAGCTACAGCTGCAGTTTATTATAAGAGAGTCTGCTAGGAGCTGCCCTGCACAGCCACATGCAGATTAAAGAGATAAAAGGGGGGAAAGAAAGAGAGAAGGGAGAGGGTAGAGAGAGATGGTAAAGAAGCTAAAGAGCATAAAAGAAAAAGAGGAAGAAGAGCGAGCAGGGGGAGGGAGAGAGCAATGGGATAAAAGGGTATTGGGGTAATGGAAGAGGGAGAGGAGAGGAGAAGTGGGAGAAGGAAAGAAGAGCAAAGAGTAAAGAGAGGAAGAAGAGGATGACTTCCAGTTTGTAATACAATAAATCCTTTTCCATCATGAATATTCTGATCTGTAAGAACCAATCTAATACAAAATACTAATTCAATAGCATTTACATGCAGCTTATAGGAATCCTTATATTAGCATAGTGTGTGACATTCTAAACTCTAAGATCTAATCTTTGGGTGCTGGCTAGTCTTTTGTGTCTTTTGGCCTTGCCCTCTGGCCAAAAGCATTGTTTAATTAAGAGTGGATTAGCTTCAGCAAGCCATCCTATTGTGTACCTGGTTATTTTGTAACTAGGGCTTGGTATCTCAAATGTGGCTTTCATTTCAATTTCATTCATGGTTTCTATATTCCCACAATCTGAGCATTCATATTTGCAAGATTCCTCCCTTTCATCTTCTCCAACACCCCAACACCAGCACAAGCCTTTGCGACCAGCTCACAGCAAGGATAAGGAGACCAGCTGGCCTGGATGTTTACACCTCAGCCACAGTAACTATAAACTCATTAGGGGTGCATAGAGTCCACCTCTAGGCCCAGAGGCCCATAGGGAAAGGTCTAAGTGCCCTTCTCTTGGGAAGTTCCAGTGCTACACTGCAAGGTGTTTTTGTACACTCTGGAAATATCAGCATGGGGAGTCCGGGTGGGGACGGATTTTTGGCAGGGTCATTGTAATAGAGGGCAAACAATGTCCTAAATTCACTTTGAAATGGCTCACTATACAGCCAGTGTAGGTTCCACAGTGGCCCCTAACAGAAGAAAAATTAGAGGCCTTCAAAACCCTTTTCAAGAACAACTGGTTCAAGGGCCACAGAGCCATCTATCTGGCGTGATCCTTTGCATGTATTAGAATGGATGTTTTTGCCTCACCAGCCCAAAAAGATGGCTCCCACCATCTTTGAGTTAATTGCACAGTTAATTATCAAATGTCGTCACAGGAGTTTACAATTAAATGCAAGGGACTCCTCAAAAATCGTTATTCCTGTGACATGACAACAGTTTGAATGATGTTTTGCAAATTGCACAGCCTTGCAAAGTGCCTTGCAAGGTTTCTCAGGACAGATTTCTTATCATTTACCAAGCCATAGACTGCTTAAGCTAAGTGGGGAAACTGCACTCTCTCTTAGAAACCTCTGAGTAGCTGCGCACCATTAAAGGGTGTTACAGTGTTCACAGATGGCTCTGGAAGAACAGGAAAAGCCATTGCAACATGGAAAGAGGGAAGTGACTGGCAAACACTAGAGGGATATGAGAGTAAACCACCTCAAATGGTAGAGCTAAAAGCTGCAGCTATGGCTTTTCAACATTTTCCTCACACTCCTCTAAATGTGGTAACTGATTCTTCATACGTAGCTGATATCTCTCAAAGATTAGAATGAGCACTGTTGAAGGAAGTTGAAAATGCACAGCTATTTAAGTTGCTTAAAACTCTGTGCCTTGCTATATAAGCCAGAAATTGCTCTTATTAATGTCTTACACATTAGAAGTCACAAATTTACTAGGTTTCATCACAGAAGGCAATGCTCAAGCAGATAAGAAAGCGGCTCCTGCCTGGAGAGCACCACAGCCAGATATATTAACACAAGAATGTCACATGATTTCTTCCACCAAGGTGTCTGAGCCTTGCAGTGGCAGTTTCAGCTGTCAAACACAGAAGCTCATAACATTGTTAACAGCTGCACTGACTGCCAAGGCCACACTGCACCACTGCAGATGGAGGTAAACCCTCGTGGACTGCGTGCTTTGCAAATCTGGCAAACTGATATAACACACATACCTGAATCCGGCGGTTTAAAATATATACGTGTCTCAATGGACACATTCTCATCAGCAATATGGAAAACAGTTCACACAGGAGAAGAGGGTCGGGATGCCATTGCACATTGGCAATCTGCCTTTGCTTCTTTAGGTATTCCCCATATCATCCAAACCGATAACGGTCCTGCATATGTTTCACAAAAAACAAGACATTTCTTACAGCTCTGGGGTGTGTCACTCTGCACTGGCATTGCAAAAATAGCAACAGGAATAGCCATCGTGGAAAGAGCACATGGCACCTTAAAAATTACACTTGAAAAACAAAAGGGAGGAATGTGCGTTGAGACCCCATAGAGCAGGATAGCAAAACCTGTTTACACAATCATTTGAGACTAATAGAAAACTCCAAGAACCCAGTTATTTTAAATCACTTCCTGTCTTTATAATCATCTGGTGATGAACAGGTACCTAAATCCAAAGTGATGGTGCGAGACCTTGACACCAATAAGTGGGGGGGTCCTTGGAATCTCATCATCTGTGGACGGGAGTACGAGTGTTTAACCGCAGACACAGGAATGCATTGGGTGCCTGCCAGATGTGTTCATCCTGCATGAAACCATAGACAATATCCACCTGAGAGCTCCTAATCAGATGTAGTGGAACAAGATTTAGAACAATAATTAGAACAATTTACTCACCGACCTCACATAAGTACAGGACATTGAAATAACAGAGTTGTGTGGGGGTCCAGGGAGTCCCTCTGGACCTTCTGTGGGTGTGAGAACCCCCCTGTCAGACCCCTGAGAGACCCCCGAATAGAACCGGCGGGGTCCGAGAGCTGGATCCAGCTCCATGGGAGCATCTGCCTTTTCTCAGAGAAGAAATGCAACCTTTAAGGGAAACTAGAGCGTGAATTGGATAGTTAGCATGTAGAAAAGGTAATTTTCGGTATTGTTTATAGTATCAGCCACGAGGCCAAGATGGAGGAATTGGAGTGTGGTGTCTTCTTTCTTCTTCTTCTTCTTCTCGTTCTCCATGTTGGTGGGGGATGCTGGGAAGCACATATTGGTTGGGGACAAAACTGGACATAGTAATAAGATATTGTAGTATTGGAAAGCTATTGTAAACATAGAATACATAGTTTAGAGTATAAAAGGTAAGTCCTGCCTTTCGTCCTGGACACGGTGGTGACCAGACTGCTGCTCGCGAGCAAGAACACTTTAGAGATAACAAATAATAAACAAACCTTGAGACCGGACGACTGTCTCCTGCAGTCTTTCTTCGGCAGCTTCAGGAACACCCTGCGCCCTGAACCACCCTCCTATGTCCATCTGAGTGGTCTCGGGCACAAAGAGACCCTCAGACAGTGACAAGTTGTTTGTTTACAACATACTTTCCTGTTTACACATTGCCTGTTTTACTAAGTTGGAATTTTGCACAGTTCTAAAGTGGAAGGTTTTATTAAGTTATAATTCTAAAAGAAGAGGTGTAAAGTTTTACGGTTATAGAGTTATGATTCTATTTTCAAGCAGTCAAATTGTGACATATAAAACCAGAGGGTAGTAAATTTACTCAAGTGCTCATGAACATAAGCACTGCAGCTTCAGATACATGGAACTCATCACCATCCAAGAAAGCCAAATTAATAAAGCAAGGTAAAAGTCTCATTCCAATTGACCTTATGCTGTGCACGGCATCTTGCATTCAAAAGGATCCTTGCAGGTAAGATAACAGAGAACAAGCTGCATATTTGCATTTTGAATTTTTTTTTTTTTCAAATTATTCAAAAAGAAACAGGGAATTGTCACAGCACAAGCTGGCTTGTTGCTGGGCAATTCATTTGGCCACACATGGTAGAAGCAGCCTGGTCTGACAGACAGGCCTCCAGGGAGTAATGACAGGACAGATTTGGAACCAGACAGGAATTTTACCCAGTGAATTCCAGCCTAAGCTGCAGAAGCTATTGGTCAGAGAAATTTCAACCAATCCTAAGTGCTTGCCCAGGAACATTAAGATGGGTATTTAAAATGAAGTTGAGAACAATAAAGCGCTTTTTGTTGCCGTGTCTCTGTCTTGGACTTGGCACCAGTTGATATGATATTAGGCTGCTGGAATTTTAGCTAGATTTTAGGGCTTTTTACTCTCTTAAGGCACTTATAGTATATTCTTATTTAAAACTAAAACTCCTACTTCATATCTATGTGTAATGGTTTTGAAAGCAAAACCAGTGAGAGACACCAAGTCAGAAATACAATTTAATAGGAAAAAAGACAAAAATAAAATACATGCAATAGTACAAATGAAAAACCACTGACAGAGTCAGAATACAACCTGACACCCTGCTAGTTAGGGTGGTGGTAGCAGTCCAGATGAAGTGGTCTTGTTGAAGGAATGATCACTTAAAAAGTTCTGGTAACTCTTGGCCTCTGAAAACGAGTGGGTAAGGGCTGCCTTGGTGTTCCAAATCTCAGTTTTCAGGTAGGTAGGAATCGTTTGGCCCCTCCCCTTGGGTGGAGAATCTCACAATGGGATGATGCACTTTTATCAATCATGCAGTGGGACTCAACGGCCCATTAACAGAAGATACATTCTGGGAGAAAGGATGGCTCATGGAAAGATAAAGAACACTGCCCCACCTGGTTTTTAACAAATGGCCCAGCAGCAGGGGGTATCTCCCACAGAGATAAGAATCACGGCCCCACCTGGTTTCAGTAGATGGTGATATACTACAAACCTTTGTTCACATCTTTACATAATAACCTAGGACACCATGTGCTGTAATAATATTCCTACCTACGTAAAACTACAACTTACACTTCTACTTCATGTCTTAATGTGTGGCTTAATATATTTTAGTTTCTCTAAAAGCTTTAATTTAATCCCTGCATTCTTCTCTCTGAGGGACTCAGAGAAGCTTCTATTTTACACACTCCAACAGGCCCTGACATTGGAGTGGGGCCCCCACAGGAAAGGATATGGGGAGCCCGTATTAGAGAAGATCCTGGTGCTTTCCGCCAGTTTTGGGGGGTTATAAACTTTGGGGGCACTTTTGGGGGATTTCCTGGTTAGTTTATGAGCAGAGGTGGCCCCTTTTTTGGGAGAATCCTGATGATTTCCACCAATTTTGGATGTTCTAAGCAGATTGTGGTAGACTCACTTCCATGAGTTCTTATGTCATCTGCCCACTGATGCCATGGTCCGGAATGGTGCTCCCAGTGCTGCATGGGGTGGGGCAGCAAGGAGCCCCCCTCCACAGCACAGCGTGGCTGCTTCGGGGCTGGTGGCACTGCCCGACGCTGGGGCCGTACTGGTGGTACTGGTGGTGCTGGGAGCTCACCTGTCTGGGGACCAGCAGGACTTGGGCGAACGTGTGTGCTCCCCCTGGGGACCCCCAGCCCAGTGTCACTCTGCCCTCGAACAGCTGCTCCCAGTATTCTAAATAAAGCTTCAGTTTGTCTGGCCCTGTTTGTTGGGGGCCAGTGGAGAAGGAGTTGGAGGGACCCCGCAGGGGAGCCATGATTTGGGGGAACAGAATGGGCGCCGGCATGGATTGGGAATAGGGACCCTCAGGAAAGGTCATGTCCCCCCATTCTCACCATGCTCTGGGGGGCCTTTGGAGGAACCTGAACCCCAACATGGCACTGCACCAACCCCAAAGGTGCCAGGTCCCCCCTAAGCCTCCAAGGGGATCTGAGGAGGGGGCACATGGGGGTGCCCAGGCCTGGCCAAGAGCCCAGCGCTGCCCCAGCCCAACCTGCCCCGGCTCCATCCCAGCTCCTTTCATGGGATGACACGTTGGTAAAACGGAGGGGACAAGGGTGGGTGGTGGGCCCAGGGGGAGCAGGAGAAGGGACGGACGAGGAGGAGGAGGGCAAAGGAATGAGCAGAAGGGTCTGAAAGGAACAGAAAGAGGAGGCAGGACTAGAAAGGGGGAGGAGTGGGACCTCTACCAATGTCATTTGGGAATCTCAGCCCACCCTGCCCCCCCCGCGGCCCCCCCCAGCGCCATGGTTGTCCCAGCTTCTTTTTCCCATGCTCTTCCACCTATTCCCCACTGCCTCCCAACTCACCTCCTCCATCCCACATGCTTGGTTTCGGGAGCTCCACACCCCTCCTCCTTACTCTGGAGGTCCCATACCCCTATCTCAAAATACAGGCATTTCATTGCCACTTTTTCCTGGGAGAAATGCCTGAGGTTTGGGATTTTTGGGGTGCAGTTTTGGAGTGGGACAGCTCTGTCTGGATTTCACCTCCCTCTTGTGGCCTCTCAGCTGCCCCTGACACCCTTGAGGTGCTGGCATTTCCCTCCTGGGGACAAGGACGTTCATTCCTTTCCAGGAGCCCAATGTCCAGCTGGCGCTCCAGGGCAGGGGGTCCCTGAGCAGCTACCTCAGAACCTCCGCCAGGGTCTCCCAGCGCAGCTGGGGCCACTCGGCCTGGGGTCCCCAAAGCCCTCAGCAAGCCCCAAGTCCCTCCAAGGAACCCTTAACTCCCTCAAGCACAGCATCTCTTACAGCCCCTGCATGCTCCCCCCATGGCACTGGCCGTGGCCATGGCACTGGCCATGTCCCACCATGTCCTCACCCATGGCTGTCCCCCCATGTTTCCACTGCTGTCATTGTCCCACACATCTCCATCCATGCCCATGTCCCCACAAAAGGCTACCTCCTCCTCCATGTCCATTTGTTCCCAAGTCACTCTCCCTGTTGGTCTCTCGCCATGTCTCCGTCCCCCCATGTCCCCACCCATGCCTCAATTCAGTATCTTTATTTTAGTGTGGGATGTTTTAAAGAGATGAAGAGAAATCAAAAGAAAATCAAGGCCAAAAGAAAAGAATTTCTGTGTCTGTGCCAGCTGTCTACGTGCTAGGGTGGAATGGAAGAACATTTCCTGGAGGGGTTTCCACCCCACTGTCTCCAAAATCTTGGTCGTTGCCCCAGTCCATCACCATTTTCCTGAATAAGACACCCTTTAGTAATAGAAAATCAAAAACGTCAGATCACTGAGGTTGGAAAAGACCTCCTAGACCATTCAGCATCTGGATGCACACAGAAGACAGGACTGAACACAGAAGATTTTCTGGTGTTGAAAGCCAACAAATCCAATCTCCCCAATGAATTCCCATTGTCGCTTTGAATCCCAATGGATGTTCCTGCCCCTGCGTAAATCCAGGTGCCCATAGGGAGACAGGATGATGCAGAGCAGCCACAGCCAGCTGTCTTCCCAACATGGACCACCAGGGCTTTGCCTAACAGGGGTCACTGGGGATCATCCAACACGATCCTCCCATGGGGGATGGAGCTGGAGCAGAGCATGAAGCTCTTCCCACACTCGGGGCACTCACAGGGCTTCCCTTAGTGCTGTCTCCACTGGTGTTTGGTCAAGTTTGAGCTGTCTGAGAAGCTCTTTCCACACACAGGACACTTGTAGGGCCTCTCCCCAGTGTGGATGCGCTGGTGTCTTCTCAGGCTGGACATCCACCCAAAGCTCTTGCTACATTTCAAGCAGGAGTAGGGCTGTTCCCCAATGTGAATAACCTGGTGCTGCATCTGATCAGACATTGTCCAGAAACTCTTCCCGCATTTCCCACACTCGTAGGGCTTTTCACTACTGTGGATCCTCTGGTGCTGGATCAGGCTGGAGATGTCTCTGAATCTCTTCTCACACTCCCCACACTCGTAGGGCTTCTCCCCAGTGTGGATCCTCTGGTGCTGAATCAGATGGGAGCTCCGGATGAAACCCTTCCCACATTCCCCACACTCATGAGGCTTGTCCCCAGTGTGGATCCTCTGGTGCCGGATCAGGCTGGAGCTGTGACTGAAACCCTTCCCACATTCCAAGCACTTGTGGGGCTTCTCCCCTCCATGAAGCTTCTCCACCAGCTCTGAGCTCAGGCTGGATCTCCGGCTGCCGTCCCGGCTCAGAGAGGGTCTTTCCTCCTCACAGCCTCCTGCACTGGGTTTACAGCTCCTCCTCGTGAGGGATCTTCGGGACTTTTCCTCCTGCTCCATTCCCCCACAGCTTGGAAATGAAAAATCCTGGGATAGGGAAAAAACAAGAGGAGAGCGACTTGGGCTGGGGGTTTGTCCTTGCCCAAGTGCACATCAGGAAATCATTGGCAATCTCGTGTACGTAAGAGCCTCCAAAACACCAAGATTCAAACTAAAAATTCTCGAAATCTCAAGAGACAGATGAAAATCTCCCCAAACAGGAAGATTCGTCAAAAATCCCATCCAAAATATAGTCAGGACCTGCAAAAAAAAAAAACCAACAAAGACCAACATTTAACCTAAGAAAGCTCAGAATCACCAAGTTTCACCCCTGTGAAAATCGTGGATCCCCCTATCAATCCATATGGAGGGGGGGAGGTTGGGGGGGGGGAAAACGCTTCTGGGGCTGAGGCTGCAGATACAAGAAGGGGTGGAACCTTGTGCTGCTTCCCCTTTCTCCTCCTTCTGTATCCCTGCCCTTCTTCACACTCCTCTTCCTCCTACTATTCCTCCTTCTCCTGCACAATCCCACCTTCTCCTCCAATGTGCATCATTTGACCATCTTCTTCTTCAGCCCTGCTTCTCCTTCCTTTCTCCTGCTGCCCCCCAGGCCCAGCACCCACTGCCAGCTCCCTCTTCCCCCCAAACCCACAGCGCAGGGGCAGGGATGGAGCTGGGGCAGCTCGGGCTGGGGCAGCGCTGGGCTCTCGGCCGCTCCCGCCCGCACTCGGTCCCCACTGCAGCCGCTCCCACCACGACAGCGCGGGGGGGCCCGGCCTTGGCGCTGCCCCCCTCCCACCTCCCCAAATTCCCCTCATGTGAGGCGCTGGGGCCACGGGGGGTGCAGGTGGGGTCCAGGTGGGGAACGCTGGGAGCTGCGGCTCTGCCTGGACACTGCTGAGCCATCAGCGCCCCGCACCATCCGGGGCAGGGGCAGCGAGTGGAGCTGAAGGTGCCTCACCCAGTTTGGGGGATCGGCTCCCTTGGGGGGCGGCGGCACCGGGCATGGATTGGGCACCCGAGAGTGACCAGGAGACAGACGAGTGACAGATCAGGGGGGCTGGGAAGTGTCGGCAGCCAGAAAGCACTGAAAATCTCATCAGTGAGCACAGTGGGATCTTCAGGGACTAAACATGGCAGGGCATCCAAGAGGGGAGAACAGGAAAGCCAGGAAGGGCTGCCAGCAAAAGGGATGATAATCCCAAAATATCTCTGAAGGGTCCCTTGGGAGCACGTTGAGGGAGTTTGCACATTCTCCCAAAGGTTATCAAGGACGTGGACATCCCGGGGGGCAATAAGGGAAATCGAGAAAGGATTTAGACAGCAGCATTCAGGAGATAAGGGGGAAAGATGAGCTGGTGTGTTTTATTCCACCAGTGTTAGAAGATGTGGGGGACGGGTTTGAAATGCATGAGCTTTTAGTTGCTCCTAATTCTGATTGTAATTTACTGAGAAGGGATTTGAAGGCTAATTTGGGAATGCAAATTAATATTTTAAAGGTGATAGAGTTATGCCCTTGTCTGGCAAATGTCTGGAAAAGCCTATGCTGAAGTGAACACAAAAGTGTGGGTAGCTCCAGGAAAATAGAGAACATTAGACATGAAGCCTCTCCAAAGTACTTTGAAGCAACCAGGACAAGTGGTGTCTAAAGCAATACCCTATTCCAAGGGAGGGAAAGAAGGGCTCACAGCCTGTTATTGAGTCCCTGCTAAAGGCAGGGCTTTTGGAGCCAGGAATCTCTCCCTATAATGTTCTTATCCTGCCAGTCAAGAAATGAGATGGAATCCATAGAATGGTGCAGAAGAATAATAAATGAGATGAAATCCATAGAATGGTGCAGAAGAATAATAAATGAGATTATTAAACCCAGGCACCTCACAGTCTCAGATCCTTACACCACCTTGAACCAGGTTCCCTCCTCACACTGACACCATTCAGCATTTGATGTCAAAGATGCTTTCTGGGGATGCCCACTCACACAGGATGGCAAACTGTATTTTGCCTTTGAGTGGGAACATGAGGTAGAAGGGAAAGTGGTAAAGACGTGGACTGTTGGGAGGATAAGGAGTTGACAGGAAGGTCTCACAGATATGTATGTATAACAGAAAGATCTTTGAATGTAGAATCTGAAGAAGGTATAGAAATGATAGCAAGTTTTGATGTAGAAGAAAAGAATGAGTTTTAAAAAAAAGAGTGAGTTTTACTGGATAAATAAGAAGGCAAAGAGCAAGTGAACTGGAAGGGGCTTTTATCACTTAGAGCAAAGGATAAATCCACCTCAAACAAAAGATGTTTTTACCAAGCAAAAATAGTTTCACAGACAAACAAAAAGCCATATTGCAAGTAGAGAAAAGATCTCAGAATCTTCCACTGCAAGAAAACTGAAAAACAACTTCTAGGTTAAACTGTAACATACTAACCTTTTGTGATTGGAAATAGTAACATGAATATGGCAATGTGTGCGGGTTTTACATAAAAGTTCCAAGGAAGAGGCGATGAAAAAAAGAGATGAAGTAAACTTGTGCCTTTGAGCAGTCTGCCCTTAAAAGTAATACCCCATGAAAATTAGCATAACCTATAACACAGATCTGAAAAGACTGTGAAAATTAAAAAATTTCCACGATTTGCAGATTTTCCCAGGTGGATGCAAATTGTAAAAGTGTAGACACAAGAGAAATTTATTATTCTCTTAAAAAAAGAATTCTATGGCCAAAACAAAAAAGAACTTCCCTCTCTAGAGTGAACTGAAATGATTACTTAAGTGACAGACTGACTGAAGTGTCTCTGTATGTTGTTGTTAAGAAGCATGGAAGGTGGTGGGGGAGGAAGGATTGATCTGGAAATCTTATTCCAAATTTCTTAGTTTCCCTGTGTTATTAATAAATTTCTTCTTTATACCCTTTTAAGTTTTAGACCTGCCTTGTTTTTGCTCCAAAATCCCATCTCAAAGAAAAATTAAATATATTAAAATCAGCAAACCTAAATTAAACCAAGACATTTTTGATGGAGAATGCGGGCAAGAGAAAATCAATAAAGGTGTGAAATGGGATCAATTAAGAGGAGTAAAAGCAAGGCATGTATTAGATTATAAGGATGAAGTAGAAATTATGGTGAAATATCTAGGGGTGGTGGCTAATGTTAAATCTTTCTGTTTCAAGTAGTAAGTTAAGTGTAATTTTGATAGCAATTCTGAAATGTGATTCATGAATGTGAGGGGTGGAATGTGCTGGTTTTACATAGAAGTCCCAAGGAAGAGAAGTACAGACACACTCACACAAAGGTTTTTCGCTGAAAACTTTTTTCTGTGAGATGCTAGAACCAATCAGAAAGTTGATTTAGTAATTGGCAGCTTGGGTAACCAAGTAAAAAATTACTTTGCCTCCATTAATCACATGGGTAAAAGTGAAACTCTCTCTTTTGACTTCTGGTATCTGAAGATAAAGCCAGCCAGTCTGGCCTGGCCCGGCCCCCCTCCCCATGCGGCCTGGCCAGGCAGGGTGGGGGAGCCACTGAAGCCCCCCCGTTTTCAACTAAGGGCCCTGATGGCCAGGAGAAAGAGAAACCTTTGCGAAAATCTGAGTTTTCCCCCCTCTCCAGCGCAGTCACAGCTTGGCCAGGGCGCTGCCGCCATCTCAGAAGTTCAGAAGCTTTGCTTCCCTCCAGCCGCCCACGCAGCTTGAAGGAAATGCAGCTGGGCTCTGTTCCAGCCGAGCCTCCCTCCCCCATTTGCTTGCTGAGCTCTGCAGTTTCACACAGCCCACGCAGCCTAAAAATATCCTAGCACAGCTCCAAGATGACCGGGCCCAGCTCGTTCTCCGTGTGTGCAATTTTATCCCTTCCAATACTCAAATAACACTGCAGGAAATCTCAGAAGTAGCATTATCCAGTAGTAAAATGGATCTGGGACAATTCTGAGGATTAATAGAGAATTGCAGGACATGGATTCAAGATTCTCGGTTCTAGCAAAAATATTTTATTATATTTTAACCCCCAATAGCCTAAATGTTATGGTATGGACATGAGAAAAAGACTAAAACTTAAGAAAATTATAAAACAAAGTGATTGATGCCACAGCCTTGGGCCTTGCAGACTCAGAAAATAAATTTGAATTGCATCTGGATGTTAAAGAGGGACATACCAAAGGAATTCTCAAGCTAAAATGTTTAAACCACTGGACAGAGTGGTCTCACTGTCTGCAGAATTGTGCAGCCACAGCTTTAATGGGACAAGAGGCCCAAAAAACTGATGGCAGGAGGATCTTCTATTGTTCAAGTCTGGCACCAAGTTAAAGCTCTGATAACCAAAAGAGCCTCTACATGGATGAGCAGTGCTCGGTGATTACAGAATGAAACTTGTTCAGTGGCACAGAAGGATTTAGAATTGAGGACAGGGGAAGGGTTTAACCCAGCCTCCTGTTTGAACAGCCTGCACAGGGGCTGGGAACAAATCCATGGCTGCATTCAAGTGACAGAGCTCTGGAGCTAGAACAGGAGAGCAGAGAAGCACCACTGGTGGCCAAGTGCCGTGGCCCATCCCAAGTGTCCCTGAGCACAGAAACAGCCCCAGCACAGCTCAGCACGGGGGGACCCCTCACCCTGGGCTCAGGGGCTCTCAAGCCCCGCAGATTTGCACTTCCCGGCTGCAGCACCAGCATGGGAAGCCCCACTGAGCCTGCACTGAAGGCAACGCAGCAGCAGCCAGGGCTCCACAGCGGGGGAAGCCCCTGGGCCTGCCCACACATCCTCTGCTCAAATCCTCTGCCTGGGCACCCTCCTTTGGCATCTCCAGCCACTGGGGCCAATCCTTGCTGCCACTGCTGCAGCTTCACTGCTTTCTGTGCCTGCACTCCCACAGCTGCTGGGGAACACAACGGCACAATTCTACTCTGGCTCTCAATTGCACTCACATACTGGGCTGGGGGAGATTGGAAAATCACAAAAAAGCTGGGCTGGTACTGGAAAGTACAGCAACTTAAAATTTTTTTAAATTTCATTTCCATACTCGGGCTTGGTTTGCCTTTCCCTTGGGGAAAGGAATCTTAAAGGCTTTTTTTAAAGGGATATTGCACCATCCAACAGAGATGAGTTTAACATCTCAACAGACTGGAAATGGCCCAAAAGATGCCTACAAAGATAACAACCATCAACAAAAAAATCAGCGACCATCAGGAAACATCAAGGAGCACCCACCTCAGAGATCGCTCTGGGTAGTGCTGGAGAGACCTTGTCTGGGAAAAGTTGAGATGGAAAATCAGGAGTGTGGACCTAATTCATATGAGATGGACAGAATCAGAGGCAAAGAAACCCGGGTCCAATAGTAAACCAAATACTAAGAACTACACAATTTGGAAGTAATCCACACCAAACCAGTGGATTTCAATGGCTTCCGAGTGGATGAAATTTAGGAAAAATCTAGTACAACTCACGTGCCATGGAATGATTTTCTCTGCACACTCGGCCCATGTGTGGATGAAATGATTTCTGTTGCACATCCTGGCAAGAATCAAGTAATGCCTTCACTATCTAGCATTAAAGGTATCAAGTTAAAAGCAGATTGTGGGGGGACCACATGAGTAATCCAATGGCTCTGCAAGAGAAGCAGCGGTTTCTGGAGCCAGGAGAGGAGCTTTAGAAATGGTAATTAACAGTGCTGGGGCAAAAGCATCCATTTATCATTGGAATTACAGAATTAGGTTGCAAGGACAGGCAGTGAGGTCACTGAGAATGTCAGGAAAATTAATCCACAAACACCACAGGTTTATGCCCAAAAATGAGACAGAGGAGTCCTTCTTTGCTTTATTCGAATAAAGGGAGAGGCCATGGGCCATTCCTCTGTGATCTCATAGATTTCTGGAGGACGCAGCCTCCTTTTTATCCCACTTTCCCGGTCACATTTCCCTCTCTCTTTCTCCACTGGCTAAGGTACTTGAGAGCTACAGACTTCCCGGAACACCTGATACTTGAGATTTCCCTCTAATGCCTAACCCTCCCTTTTAGTTCTTAGAGAATTTATTGTTTTTCCCCATTACTTCTTTCATCTTTACATATCCAATTTCACTTATCAGCCAAACTACAGTTTGTTTGTAAAGGCAAAAATAGTTCTCCATTCAACAATCAGTGGAATCCATCCCGTTGTTTCTTTTATCTCTCAGCCTGGTCTTAGCTACCAGAACATTCACAGCCCGTCTGTAAAGACAAATGCAACATTCCTCGAAGAATAATCCCAAAAGCAAAGAGGAACCAGGAAAAGAAATAGAGATCATAGTTATTAAAATATTGCAAAGACATTTCTTGAGGAAATAATAAGAGAACGGAGTGAAAGCAGTAAGATTAACATCGTAGTAGGGGTGCATATTAAGGGGGACATGCAGCAGGAGGATCGGGAAGTCTGAACCTTCCAAGTACCTCAGCCAGTGGAGAAAGGGAGAGGGAGATGCGGCCAGGAAAATGAGGATAAAAAGGAGGCTGCGTTTTAGAGACACCGCATGGAAAATGCCGCATGGCCTCTCCCTTTGTTTATCAATAAAGTCACGGTTCCAGGACTCCTCTGTCTCCTTTGGACACACAAAACTCTGGCCACGTGAATTTTCCCGTACAGCCCCGGGGCCTCTCTCAAACATCCCTTGCCCGCCTCGGGCTCCTGCCGGGGCTACACGTGGCTCCCGGCTCCATCTCGGACTCATCCCCACCTCCCACCGCCCTCAGCTCCTGCTCACCCCGAGCTCCCGCCGGTTCAGGGCAGCAGCGGTTCCTGGGCCCGATGCCCGGGCCGGGCCCAGCGCGTGAGCCGCTCCTCAGGCGAGGTTTCCGAGAAATGGCGGAGCTCGGGGAAAGGGAGGGGAGTTCGTTCCATGTGCAGAGCCCGCCCCTCGCTGCGATTGGCCACAACACCTGGGCTAGAGAACACGGCATTGAGTGGGTGTACCACATCCCTTACCATGCACCAGCTGCAGGTAAAGTGGAAAGGTACAATGGATTACTGAAAACCACCTTGAAGGCATTAGGTGGGGGGTCTTTTAAGAACTGGGAACAACATCTAGCAAAGGCTACTTGGTTAGTTAACACCAGAGGTTCCATCAACCGGGCAGGTCCTGCCCAGTCTGACTCCCTTAATATAGTGGATGGAGATAAAGTCCCAGTGGCCCATGTCAGAGGTCTGTTAGGAAAGGCAGTATGGGTTAATCCTGCCTCGAGTACAGGCAAACCCATTCGTGGGATTGTCTTTGCTCAAGGACCAGGATGCACGTGGTGGATAATGCAGGAAGATGGAACAACACAGTGTATACCACAGGGAGAACTGATTGTAGGATGAGACAGAAAGACATATGTAAGTGTTGAAGGTCTGAGTAAGTGAAATGAGAGGAAATGTGTAAGTGATGAAGGTTTGCGGAAGTCGGATGAAAGCTTTTACGTTGTAGTGAGTGGGTGTACATCCCAATCGTGTGTAACGTTCACGATGTGGGATAAGGGGTGGAATGTCCTGGGTTGGTGTTTTGTCTGCTCCTCTCCCGCTCCCACACCTCGCTGTCTGCATGGAGCTGCCGCCGGTGCCCTTTCTCCCCCCCTGGGGGGGTGGTGCCCCGGGGGCTGTGCTTGCTTGGCTTGCCCTGCTGCCCCGGCTGCTGCTGCTGCTTGCTGCGCTAGCTACCCCGGCCGCTGCTTCTGCCCCGCTGCTTTTGCCCTATTGCTTCTGCCCGCTGCTGCTGCTGCTGCTGCTGCCCCGGCTCTGCCCTGGCTGCTGCTGCCTTCCCCTCCCCCTTTCTCTCCTTCAGCTCCAAGATCTGTACCGGCTCCGGACGGGACCTGAGCATCAGAGACTGCCTCCGGAGCCTGCCCAAGAAGCTTCTCGTCCTTCCCAGCAGCGACCGTCTCTCACTTTGGTGAAAACAGTTCTTTTGTCATCTGGGATTGTACTTTCCTGTTGCTGGGAAGTGTTTTTCTTGTGTTTGTTAATAAACAAGTTTTTTCCACTTTTCCCCCCGAGTAAAATTCTCTCCGAGCCCAGTGGGGGGGGGGGGGAATCGTGAGGGGGGTTTATTTTGGGGGACTCCTTTGGAGGCTTTCGCCCAGTTTTGTCCTAAACTTGGACAAATAATTTAATTGGCTGATTGTTCTGTCACTTCTAGTTGTCTGCGCTGATTGGGCAAAACCGGAACAAGCCAGGCCCAATGCCGCCGTTAGAGCACTCCTGGCGCAGCAAATGAGCAAGGGGCAGAGCATTTGTACAGGCCAGGGAGCGGCGGCAGCGGCCGGAGCCCGGTGAGGCGCGGCGGACCTCGGAGGAGGCGACAGCGCAGCATGCCGGGCACAGGGCAGCCATCTCTGTGCTACCCACAGGAACTGGGACGAACCAGCGCTGCTCCGGCCGCGGGTCCCGCCTTGTCGCCAGCGGGAAGGAGACCGCGGGCAGGCGCTCCCGCAGTGCCGTCAGCCCAGGGGATCACGGGCCGGGCACGGCATAGCGAACTCGCCAGAGTCCCCTGCCGCCCCCAGCGAGCCCCGAGCGCCCGCAGAACCGAGCGCGGTTCCCACCTGCGCTGGTGCCGCCTCCGAGCTCCGCCGCCGCCTCACCGGGCTCCGGCCGCTGCCGCCGCTCCTGGGAAACACAGAACCTCTGAAAATGGCGCCCCGGCGGCGGCACCGGGGCCGGGCTTGTCCCCGCTCTGCCCAATCAGCGCGCTAGATCAAGGAGTGACAGCACAATCAGCCAATCGCAGCGAGGGGCGGGCTCTGTACACGGCACGGGCTCCCCTCCCTTTCCCCGAGCTCCGCCATTTCTCGGAAACCTCGCCTGAGGAGCGGCTCACGCGCTGGGCCCGGCCCGGGCATCGGGCCCAGGAACCGCTGCTGTCCTGAACCGCCGGGAGCTCGGGGTGAGCAGGAGCTGAGGGCGGTGGGAGGTGGGGATGAGTCCGAGATGGAGCCGGGAGCCACGTGTAGCCCCGGCAGGAGCCCGAGGCGGGCAAGGGATGTTTGAGAGAGGCCCCGGGGCTGTGCAGGAAAATTCACGTGGCCAGAGTTTTGTGTGTCCAAAGGAGACAGAGGAGTCCTGGAACCGTGACTTTATTGATAAACAAAGGGAGAGGCCATGCGGCATTTTCCATGCGGTGTCTCTAAAACGCAGCCTCCTTTTTATCCTCATTTTCCTGGCCGCATCTCCCTCTCCCTTTCTCCACTGGCTGAGGCACTTTAGAGGTTCAGACTTCCCGATCCGCCTGCTGCGTGTCCCCCTTAATATGCACCCCTTCTTTAGTATAACATCCGATATTCACGGCTGTGTTAAGTGATTCTCCTTCTTGTTGTTCAGGAATTGAGCAGCAGTCCTTGTCAATTAGTAACATTTTCTGAAACTGAAGATTTCTCCCATTGCTTTCTCATGTGCAAGTCCCTGGCCCTATCTCCAAGCAGATTCACTCATTGATTCTGTTTTTTCTTCCTGGGTCCTCTTTGATTTTTGGATTATTCTCAGTGCCCTCACTCCCTGTCCTTTTGTAGCCGTTTCTGGATCAGGAGGCCTGGCTGCCACCTGCATCCCCTTGCTCAGCTGCTGAATGAGCTGCACTCAGCAAGGTGTCGTGCATGGGAAAAAGATGAGAGTTGCTGCAGCTCATCAGAGGAGGAACTGCATTCGTTTATGGTCATGGTCTGCCAGGAGCAACCAGAACGAGTCCTATTCCCATCCTTTCTACATTTGGAGTGGAATATGAGCTAATTACTTACTTTGTTTTTTTATCTTTTTCACCACTCTTCAGTTATTATCTATTTGTAAACAGCATCTGGAGTAATTTCAATTTTTACAAATGTCCCGTGTTTTTTGGTGTAGCTTGTTTGGGAACAAGATCAGGAGGTGCATCTGTCGGGTTGATTATTATTTCACAGACAGCTTCTAATCTAATTCTGTAATTCAAATGGTAGATGTGTACTTTACTCCAGCAGTGTTAATATGCATTTCTGAAGCTCCTCCCCTGCCCCACTAGAACCTGTGCTTCTCATCCTGAGCAGCCATTGGATGATTCACATGTGTCGCTCCACAAATCTGCTTTGAACTTGATAGCTTTAGTGTCAGAGAGTCAAGTCATTATTGTATTCGGGCCAGGATGTGTGACAGAAATAATTTCATCTATACATTGCCCAAGTGTGCAGAGAAAATAATTTCATGACAGGTGAGTTTTACTAGAATTTTCCTAAACTTTATACAGTTTGATCCCACTGAAGCCCATTGGTTTAATGTACATTGCTTCCAATGTGCATCGTCCTCACTATGTGGTTTCCGATTGCACCCGGATTTCTCCTCTTCTGATGTTAATTAGGTCTTCACTCCTGGATGTCCTTCTTAGCGTTTTCCACACCAGGTGTCTCCAGCTATACCATGGGGCTGTGTCTGGGGTGGATGTTGCTTGGTGTTTCCAGATGGTCCTTGATGTTTTGTTAATGGTTGTTATCTTGGTGAGTATCTTTTGGGCCATTCCCAGTCTGTTGAGATGTTAAACTCATCTCTGTTGAGTGTGTAACATCCCATAAAAAAAACTTCTTTAAAATTCCTTTCCCCAAGGCTAAGGCAAACAAAGCCAGCTTAGGGAAAGAAAATTTTTAAAAAATTAAACTAGGTATGTTTTCCATTACCTGCCCGGTTTTTTTGTGTTTTTCCCCGTCTCCCCCAGCCCAGTGTGTGAGTGTAATTGAGAGCCAGAGTGGAATTGTGCCATTGTGTTCCCCAGCAGCTGTGGGAGTGCAGGCACAGAAAGCAGCGAAGCTGCAGCAGTGGCAGCAAGGATTGGCCCCAGTGGCTGGAGATGCCAAAGGAGGGTGCCCAGGCAGAGGATTTGAGCAGAGGATGTGGGCAGGCCCAGGGGCTTCCCCCGCTGTGGAGCCCTGGCTGCTGCTGCGTTGCCTTCAGTGCAGGCTCAGTGGGGCCTCCCATGCTGGTGCTGCAGCCGGGAAGTGCAAATCTGTGGGGCTTGAGAGCCCCTGAGCCCAGGGTGAGGGGTCCCCCCGTGCTGAGCTGTGCTGGGGCTGTTTCTGTGCTCAGGGACACTTGGAATGGGCCACGGCACTTGGCCACCAGTGGTGCTTCTCTGCACTCCTTAGGCAGAGTGTAAGTCTTGGTGTAATTCCCTTTCCTTAATCAGAGTGTGTCTTGGAACTGTTTTCCGTTCTCCTGCCCTTGCAGCCGCATCCATAAACACATTTTTTCCCTCAGGCCAGGGAATGTCTCATCAATCTCTCCTGTCCTGGCTCTGGAGCTCTGTCACTTGAATGCAGCCATGGGTTTGTTCCCAGCCCCTGTGCAGGCTGTTCAAACAGGAGGCTGGGTTAAACCCTTCCCCTGTCCTCAATTCTAAATCCTTCTGTGCCACTGAACAAGTTTCATTCTGTAATTACTGAGCACTGCTCATCTATGTAGAGGCACTTTTCATTATCAGAGCTTTAACTTGGTGTCAGACTTGAACCACAGGAGATCCTCCTGCCTTCAGTTTTTGGGCCTCTTGTCCTATTAAAGATGTGGCTGCACAATTCTACCGAAAAAGAGGCCAATTTGGCCACTGGGTTAAATATTTGCGCACAATACTTCATTGGGCATGGCCCTGTTTATGATCCACTTATAATTCTTATTTATTTTCTGAGTCTGGTAGAGCCACTGCTGCAGCATCAATCATTTGTTTTTTTAATTTTCTGAAATTGTGGTTTTTTTCTCCCATCTTTACCACAGCATGGAGGCTATCTGGGCTCAAGAAGTCATTCAGTGTTCTGGCTAGAACAGTGCATCTTCAATCCATGTCCTGCAATTTCTTATCAATTCGTAGACTTCTTGCAACTCGTTTTTAGTTTTGGATTGCTTCTGAGATTCCCTGCTCCCTCTCTGGGTCAATACATCACAGAATTCAGTCAAAATATTTTCCAAATATTTAAACTTTTTCTTCACCATTTGTGCTTTTTTTTTTTTAAATACTCAAAGATGCTTTTTAGCCTAAACATTCAGCCATTTCACAGAAGCTTCTTCTACCACTTCTTCTTGTCCTCCTGATTGGAGCAAGTCATCCATATCCTGCATTAATGCAATGGGTTAATGGGGTGGGGTAAATTCTTGTGATATTTTCTGCAAGGCTTGCCCCAGTAAGGCTGGTGCTTCTGTGCATCCCTGCCGAAGAAGCGTCCACATCTTCATCATTTTCCCTTCTACCTCTTGTTCCCACTAAAAGGCAAAATACAGTTTTCCATGCTGTGTGAGTGGGCATCTCCAGAAAGCATCTTTGACATCAAACACTGAATGGTGTCAGTGTGAGGAGGGAACCTGGTTCAAGATGGTGTAAGGATCTGAGACTGATGGGTGCTGGAGCCCCCTTAATGTGCACCCCTCTTTTGTATAGCTTACGGTATCCATGGCTCTGTTAAGTCTTTGTTGTCCTGGGAGCTCATGAATTTAGCAGGACCTTGGCTAGGCAGCAGTCTGTGTGGTCAGTTAATAACATTTTCTGAACCCGATGGCTTCTGCTGTCACTTCCTTATGTACACGTCCCTGGCCCTATCTCCAAGCGGATTCCCAGCATCTGTTTGTAAAGACACTTTCTGTTCTTCCTTCCTTTGTGGTGCCCCGTTTTTGGGCCCTCCATTTTGGTGCGGCCCCGCCCCTCGGGCAGCGCTCAGCCAATGAGAGCGCGCGGTGCTGATGACTCAGCAGTGTCCAGGCAGAGCCGCAGCTCCCAGCATTCCCCACCTGGACCCCACCTGCACCCCCCGGGCCCAGCGCCCCCCGCGAGGGGAATTTGGGGAGGTGGGAGGGGGCAGCGCCAAGGCCGGGCTCCCCCGCGCTGTCGTGGTGGGAGCGGCTGCAGTGGGGACCGAGTGCGGGCGGGAGCGGCCGAGAGCCCAGCGCTGCCCCAGCCCGAGCTGCCCCAGCTCCATCCCTGCCCCTGCGCTGGGATGCTGTGGGTTTGGGGGGAAGAGGGAGCTGGCAGTGGGTGCTGGGCCTGGGGGCAGCAGGAGAAGGGAAGGAGAAGCAGGGTTGCAGGACAAAATGGTCAAATGCTGGACATTGGAGGAGAAGGTGGGATTGTGCAGGAGAAGGAGGAAGAGTACGAGGAAGAGGAGTGGGAGAAATAGTAGGGACACAGGAGGAGGAGAAGAAGCAGGAAGCAGCAAAAGGTTCCACTCCTTGCTGTATCTGCAGCTGCCCCCCAACCCCAGGAGCATTGCCCTCCCCACATGCAGCCGGTGACAGAGGTGGGGGATCCATGACTCACAGTGGTGAATTTTGTTGTTTCTGAGCTTTATTTGGCTTTTTATGAGACCTGAATCTTTAATATTTTGCAGTAGCTTTTGGCTGAATCTGGCTGTTAGGGAGTTTTTCTTCTGTGTTATTATGTTTGGAGGATTTTTGGGCCGAGTGTTGGTGTTTGTGAGGTTCTTAGAGATACAAGATGCCCAGTGATTCCCTAAGATGAACTTGTGCAAGGAGGGAACCCTAGTCCAAGGCATTTTCTTCTTATTTTTTTCCCAAACCAGGCTTTTTCGTTTTCAAGGTGTGGGCAGATGGAGCAGGAGGAAAAGCCCCGGAGATCCCTCAGGAGGAGGGGCTGCAAACCCAGCCCAGGGAGCTGCGAGGAGGAGAGACCCTCCCTGAGCCGGGAAGGCGGCCGGAGATCCAGGCAGAGCTCAGAGCTGGTGGAGCAGCCTCATGGAGGGGAGAAGCCCCACAAGTGCCTGGAATTTTGGAAGGATTTCTGCCATAACTCCCAGCTGATGCAAGACCAGAGGATGCACACTGGGGAACGGTCCTACAAGTGTGGGGAATGTGGAAAGAGCTTCAGTGACATCTCCATCCTGATGCAGCACCAGTGACCCACACAGGGGAAGGTTCGTACACCTGCTTGGAATTTGGGAAGAGCTTTGAATGGAGCAAAAACCTGAGAGTCCACCAGCACATCCACTGGGGAGAAGCCCTATGAGTGTCCTGATTGTGGGAAGAGGTTTCAGACCAGCTCCAGTCTCCTCAAACACAAGCAGATTCACACAGAGGAGAGGCCCTTCTGCTGCCCCGACTGTGGGAAAGGATTCAAGCAGAACTCCCACCTCATCAGACACCGGCGCATCCACACTGGGGAGAGACCCTATGAGTGTCCTGAGTGTGGGAAGAGCTTCACCACGAGCTCTAACTTGACCCGACACAAATGGAGGCTTCACTAAGGGAAGCCCTGTGAGTGCCCCGAGTGTGGGAAGAGCTTTGTGCTCTGCTCCAGCTCCATCCCCCATGGGAGGATTGTTGTTGGATGATCCCCAGTGACCCCTGTTGGGCAGATCCCTGGTGATCCGTGGTCCTGGTGACCACCATTGGGTGGGGGGATGGGGTTTGAAGAGATTTTTTTCCCTTCTCCTTGTCCTGCTGTGATTTGGTTGCTAATAAATTCATTCGCTGTGTCCAGGCTGGGTCTGTTGTTCCCGTTTCGCTGTTTGGTGAGGATCTCTCCCCATCTTAATCTGATCCAGGATCTCTTGGTTAAATTTTCTCTCTACTATTCCAGCTTGAGAGGGGCAGGGTCAGAGTGGCTTTGGTGGGTGTCTGGCATCGGGCCAACATCACCCAGGCCATGGGCACCCCTGAGATCCCAGTGTGGTGATGCATTCCCCCACTTCTAGAGAAAGTGCCAACCCAAACTGTAGCTGGGATGAAATATTGTTATGACTGGAGCCCACTCTCTTTTGACTCTATCAACAGAAGTCCAAAAGGAGACCTTTGAGCTCCCCTGGGCCACCGTGGGCTGTGACCAGCAGTGTCCCACTGAGGGGGCCTCTCAGAGCCAGCAAACTTTGCTGTGCCTGGAGGATCATGGAAACACGTGTCCTGGGCCGATCCCCTTACTCTCCAAGGCCCGATCCTTTGGCCAGCAGGAGATGCAAAAACATCTGAAGGGAGGATTTCACTGAGCTCTGAGGGGAATTTTTCACAGGTACCTTGCTTGCACTGACTGTTCCTATCTGTGTGTATGCCCCTGCACATAAGCTATAGCAAACACTGCTTTCCTAGATGTGGAAGTACCTTGGATATCTCAGGCCTGTAAGCAAGGTTCATTTCTAGTTATGGACTTATTTAAATGCTTCTAGTTGTTCTTTTGCTAAGCTGTTGAATGTGAGTCACAAGCTGACTGTTGTTTTTCAGTTAAGTTGCTAAATACAACTTGAAAGTAATAGCTGTAAGTTAGGTTAAATGCTGTTAAGTGTTATTCCTCTGTTGAATTGTTAAGATTAAGTTATAAGTTAAGTTAGATATAAGTTCAGTGTTGTTCCTCTGTTGAATTGCTGGGCCTAAGGTACAAGTTAAGTTACTGATTAAGGTAGAAGTTAAAGTGCTGTTCAGTGTTGTTAAGTTTTTAGTCCATGTTCCTTTTAATCCTTGCCCACACTGCCTTTTGTCCAATGCACCTGAACACAGCACACACCCACCCACAGTTCCCCAGAGAGTTCTCAGTTCATTTCTGTTTTGGTTGCCTGGATTTTGTTGATGCTTGTTTTCCCTTGTGCCTTAGCTCTCCTGTAGGCAGTAGAGTGAATCTTGCCAATGAATCGGTTATGCTTTGTTGCTTAATATTAAAACTGGCTTTTGTTCATGCCCTTGCCAGCAACTTTTAAGCGATCTCAAACATTCTCATTCATGACAGCACCACAATGTCCCGCATCACCGAGGGCCGAGGGCCGACACACACCCGTGTCACAAAGGGCCACACCCAGCACCCAACAGCAGAGGGGACAGCCTGGAAGCAGCACGGAGCAGCCCCGGACTCGTGGCCTTGTAGCCGCTGCCGTGCCCAGAGCCCCGGGAGGCTTTGGCCACGGTGCCAGGCGACAGCCCCAGCCCCGCCCTGCAGAGCCCTGGGGCTGCAGCCTGGGCTGGCCGGGGCAGGAGGAATTGGCCGGCCGGACGTGCCAGGGCCTTGTGGGCAGTGGCTCCGTGTCCCGCGGGAGGCCGGGGACGAGGGGTGTCCCTCAGGGCTCTGCCTGGGCCCCGGGGCTCGTCACTGCCTCGCTCAGTGACACCCAGGGGCACCGAGAGCAGCCTGGGCGCCTTTGCAGGGCACAGGGAGCTGAGCGGGGCAGGGGCACCACGGAAACACCGAGTGCCTGCCCGGGGCAGAGCTGGGGAAAGCCGGGCTAGAAAGCCGGGGGGAGGCTGCTGAGAGCTGGACCTGGGGACTTGGGCACCTGGGAGACTGTCCTGGTTTGGAGGAGAGGTATTTGCCAAGAAAGGCAGGAACTCCTCCCGAGATGGAGAATGTAAACCCTCTCCCTCCCGAGTATTATAATTTTTGAATCAGGAACTCTCAGGCAGAGTTATGGGGGTAGGAATAACAGCTGTTTACTAATATATCTAACCAGACAAACAGAAACAACAGCAGCTATGAAAATTAACAACAAACAGAACAAATAACTCTGTTCAGTCCCTTTTCAGCCGCAGACACTCTCTGCCTGCGCTCGGTACCGGTGCTGGAGGGCGGGTCAGGGCCCGCGCAGCTGCGGAGGTGGCAGGCTGGAGCGGAGGCGGGGGAAGGCGGCAGTGAAGTGTTCCAGGTGGGAGAAGGGTGGAGGAAGGGCTCCCTGCTCATCGTGCGAGTCCTGGTGCTCAGCTGCGTGCTCGGAGGTATCACACTGGAGTGGAGAAGATGGCAGTGAAGTGTCCCACAACAGAGAGACCTGGCTCCTGGCGTGGGGCAGCTGAAGAGCAGCCCCTGGACTGCGCCTCTGACCCCACCGGTGAGTGAAAGAGGGAGACAGCCTCCACCCATCCCTTTGTCTTGAGCCATCAAGATAGGGTGCAGCCCGGCTGGCTTCCTTGGCATACTAATGGGAAAAATTCTCCAGAGAGGAAAAAAAGGTAAGGGAACAAACCCTAACCCCCAACACCAGCACAAGCCTTTGTGACCAGCTCACAGCAATGATAAGGAGATCAGCTGGCCTGGATGTTTACACCTCAGCCATAGTAACCATAAACTCATTAGGGGTACATAGAGTCCACCTCTAGGCCCAGGGGCCCATAGGGAAAGGTCTAAGTGCCCTTCTCTTGGGAAGTTCCAGTGCTACATTACAAGGTGTTTTTGTACACTCTGGAAATATCAGCATGGGGAGTCCGGGTGGGGACGGATTTTTGGCAGGGCCATTGTAATAGAGGGCAAACAGTATCCCACATTCACTTTGAAATGGCTCACTCTACAGCCAGTGTAGGTTCCAGTGGCCCCTAACAGAAAAAAAATTAGAAGCCTTCAAAACCCTTGTTCAAGGACAACTGGTTCAAGGGCACATAGAACCATCTATGAGTCCTTGGAACACTCCAGTATTCGTCATAAAAAAGAAATCTAAAAGGTCGAGGTTACTCCATCATCTAAGAAAAATTAATGCTGTAATGGAAAGCATGGATGCTTTGCAACCAGGTATGCCATCCCCACAATGATACCTGGTTCTTGGGACATCCTAATTGTATACTTGAAAGATTGTTTTTTCACCATTCCGTTACACCCAGATGATGCCACAAAGTTTGATTTTACATTGCTTTCCATTAATAATGATGCACCTGGGCAACCTTATCAATGTCATGTGCTTCCACAGGGCATGTGAAATAGTCCAAATATCTGACAGTGGTATGTGGTTCAAGCACTGTCATCAGTGAGAGAGCAATTTCCAGGGGCATGTTGCCACCATTACATCGATGGTATTTTGGTAGCAACCCAAACCAAAGAAGAACTTATAGAAATTCAGCCAATCTTATTAAAGGCACTGAAAACATTTGGGTTGCAAGTAGCTCCTGAAAAGGTGCAGCAGCAAGCACCATGGAAATATTTGGGGCTAAAAATTCTAGATCAGACCATACAGTAACAAACCATTCAATTTTCAACTAAAATTGAAACCTTAAATGAGGCACAGAAACTTTTGGCCTCTATCAATTGGGTCAGACAGTATTTAAGATTAACTGATTCACAATTGGCACCATTATTCCATCTTTTAAAGGGTGATCCAGTGTTAACTTCACCTAGAAAGCTGAATTCGGCAGCAAAAGCTGCTCTTGAGATAGTAAAGCAAGCCATAACAAACAAACAAGTCCACCAAATATGCCCAGAGGTGTGTATAACTGTATTTATCATCATCATTAAGTTTCATCTGACTGGAACTATTGGGTAGTGGAATTCACACTGGCGTGATCCTTTGCATGTATTAGAATGGATGTTTTTGCCTCACCAGCCCAAAAAGATGGCTCCCACCATCTTTGAGTTAATTGCACAGTTAATTATCAAATGTCATCACAGGAGTTTACAATTAAATGCAAGGGACTCCTCAAAAATCGTTATTCCTGTGACATGACAACAGTTTGAATGATGTTTTGCAAATTGCACAGCCTTGCAAAGTGCCTTGCAAGGTTTCTCAGGACAGATTTCTTATCATTTACCAAGCCATAGACTGCTTAAGCTAAGTGGGGAAACTGCACTCTCTCTTAGAAACCTCTGAGTAGCTGCGCACCATTAAAGGGTGTTACAGTGTTCACAGATGGCTCTGGAAGAACAGGAAAAGCCATTGCAACATGGAAAGAGGGAAGTGACTGGCAAACACTAGAGGGATATGAGAGTAAACCACCTCAAATGGTAGAGCTAAAAGCTGCAGCTATGGCTTTTCAACATTTTCCTCACACTCCTCTAAATGTGGTAACTGATTCTTCATACGTAGCTGATATCTCTCAAAGATTAGAATGAGCACTGTTGAAGGAAGTTGAAAATGCACAGCTATTTAAGTTGCTTAAAACTCTGTGCCTTGCTATATAAGCCAGAAATTGCTCTTATTAATGTCTTACACATTAGAAGTCACAAATTTACTAGGTTTCATCACAGAAGGCAATGCTCAAGCAGATAAGAAAGCGGCTCCTGCCTGGAGAGCACCACAGCCAGATATGTTAACACAAGAATGTCACATGATTTCTTCCACCAAGGTGTCTGAGCCTTGCAGTGGCAGTTTCAGCTGTCAAACACAGAAGCTCATAACATTGTTAACAGCTGCACTGACTGCCAAGGCCACACTGCACCACTGCAGATGGAGGTAAACCCTCGTGGACTGCGTGCTTTGCAAATCTGGCAAACTGATATAACACACATACCTGAATCCGGCAGTTTAAAATATATACGTGTCTCAATGGACACATTCTCATCAGCAATATGGAAAACAGTTCACACAGGAGAAGAGGGTCGGGATGCCATTGCACATTGGCAATCTGCCTTTGCTTCTTTAGGTATTCCCCATATCATCCAAACCGATAACGGTCCTGCATATGTTTCACAAAAAACAAGACATTTCTTACAGCTCTGGGGTGTGTCACTCTGCACTGGCATTGCAAAAATAGCAACAGGACAAGCCATCGTGGAAAGAGCACATGGCACCTTAAAAATTACACTTGAAAAACAAAAGGGAGGAATGTGCGTTGAGACCCCATAGAGCAGGATAGCAAAACCTGTTTACACAATCATTTGAGATTAATAGAAAACTTCAAGAACTCAGTTATTTTAAATCACTTCCTGACATTATAATCATCTGGTGATGAACAGTTACCTAAATCCAAAGTGATGGTGCGAGACCTTGACACCAATAAGTGGGGGGGTCCTTGGAATCTCATCACCTGTGGACGGGGGTACGAGTGTTTAACCGCAGACACAGGAATGCATTGGGTGCCTGCCAGATGTGTTCATCCTGCATAAAACCATAGACGATATCCTCCTGAGAGCTCCTAATCAGATGTGGTGGAACAAGGTTTAGAACAATAATTGGGACAATTTACTCACCTCCCTCACAGAGTTACAGGACAGTGAAATAACAGAGTTGTTTGTTTACAAAATACTTTCCTGTTTACACATTGTCTGTTTTACTAAGTTGGAATTTTGCACAGTTCTAAAGTGGAAGGTTTTATTAAGTTATAATTCTAAAAGAAGAGGTGTAAAGTTTTACGGTTATAGAGTTATGATTCTATATTCAAGCAGTCAAATTGTGACATATAAAACCAGAGGGTAGTAAATTTACTCAAGTGCTCATGAACATAAGCACTGCAGCTTCAGATACATGGAACTCATCACCATCCAAGAAAGCCAAATTAATAAAGCAAGGTAAAAGTCTCATTCCAATTGACCTTATGCTGTGCACGGCATCTTGCATTCAAAAGGATCCTTGCAGGTAAGATAACAGAGAACAAGCTGCATATTTGCATTTTGAATTTTTTTTTTTTTCAAATTATTCAAAAAGAAACAGGGAATTGTCACAGCACAAGCTGGCTTGTTGCTGGGCAATTCATTTGGCCACACATGGTAGAAGCAGCCTGGTCTGACAGACAGGCCTCCAGGGAGTAATGACAGGACAGATTTGGAACCAGACAGGAATTTTACCCAGTGAGTTCCAGCCTAAGCTGCAGAAGCTATTGGTCAGAGAAATTTCAACCAATCCTAAGTGCTTGCCCAGGAACATTAAGATGGGTATTTAAAATGAAGTTGAGAACAATAAAGCGCTTTTTGTTGCCGTGTCTCTGTCTTGGACTTGGCACCAGTTGATATGATATTAGGCTGCTGGAATTTTAGCTAGATTTTAGGGCTTTTTACTCTCTTAAGGCACTTATAGTATATTCTTATTTAAAACTAAAACTCCTACTTCATATCTATGTGTAATGGTTTTGAAAGCAAAACCAGTGAGAGACTCCAAGCCAGAAATGCAATTTAATAGGAAAAAGACAAAAATAAAATACATGCAGTAGTACAAAAGAAAACCCCTGACAGAGTCAGAATACAGCCTGACACCCCACTAGTTACGGTGCTTGTAGCAGTCCAGATGAAGTCGTCTTGTTGGTGTAGTGATCCTGTAGAAAGGTCTGGTAGCTGTTGTCCTCTGGAAACTGGTGGGTAAGGGCTGCTTTGGTGTTCCAAATCTCATTTTTTATCTATGTAGGAATTCTTTGGCTCCTTCCCCTGGATGGAGCATCTCACAATGGGATGATGTAATTTTATCAGTCATGCAGTGGGACTCAATGGCCCATTAACAGAAGCTATCTTCCTGGATGAAGTATGGGTCATGGGAAAGATACAGAACATTGCCCATCTGGTTTTTAACAGATGGCCCATTAGCAGAGAATATCTCCCACGGAGATAAGAATCACTGCCCCACCTGGTTTCAGTGGTTGGTGACAGATTACATACTTTTGGGCATATATTTACATTGTAGCCTAAGACACCTATTTCATAATTCCTACTTATTTAAAAATAAAACTTACACTTCTACATCATATCTGAGTGGCTTAATATATTTTAATTTTTCTAAAGGCTTTAATTCAATCCCTGCATCCTCTCTTTCTGCAGGACTCAGAGAGGCTTCTATTTTACACACTCTAACAAGCTCTGACAATGGAGTGGGACCCCACAGGGAAGGATCTGGTGATCCCATATTAGGGAAGATCCTGATACTTTCTGCCAGTTTCAGGGCTTCTGGACAGCTTGTGATGGACTGACTTCCATGGGTTCTGATGCCCCCCGCCTACTCTTCCAACTGGTCCGGACTGGTGCTCCCAGTGCTGCATGGGGTGGGGCGTCAGGGACCCCCCCCATGGCTCAATGCGGCTGCTTTGGGGCAGGAGGCACCGCCCGGTGCTGGGGATGGGGCGTGTCGGGGGAGCTGGGGCTGTACTGGTGATACTGGTGGGACTGGGAGCTCACCTGTCTGGGGACCAGCAGGACTTGGGTGAACGTGTGCTCCCCCTGGGGACCCCCAGCCCGCTGTCACTGCCCTTGAACAGCTGCTCCCAGTATTCCAAATAAAGCCTCCCAGTTCACCTGGTCCTATTTATTGGGGGCCAGGTGGGAAGAAGTTGGATAGACTCTGTGGGGGCAGCCATGATTGGAGGGGGGCAGAACGGGCCCTGGAATGGATCAGGAATGGGAACCCCCAGGAAAGGTCGTGTCCTCCCCATTCTCACCGTGCTCTGTGGGGCCTTGGAAGCAACCTGAACCCCAACACGGCACCACGCCAACCCCAAAGGTGCTGGAAACCCCCTAAGCTGCCAGGTGAATTTGGGTAGGGGGCACATGGGGGGCGACCAAGCCGTGCCAAGAGCCCAGCGCTGCCCAAGCCCGACCTGCCCCACTCCATCCCAGCTCCTCCTGCTGGATGCGATGGTTTTGGGAAAACAGGGAGGCCAAAAGTGGGCACTGGGCCCAGGGGGAGCAGGAGAAGGGATGGAGGAGGAGGAGGATGGCCAAAGCAGGAGCAGAAGAAGAGCTTGAAAGAATAGGAAGAGGAGGCAAGACTAGAAAGGAGGAGAAGTGGGACCCCTACGAATGCAATTTGGGAGTCCCAGCCCCTTCTCCCACTCTTTGGGGATCCCAGCTCCTCTTTTCCCCTGCTCTTCCACCCTTCCCCACAGCCCCCCCAACTTACCACCTTCATTGTACATCCTTGGATTTGGGGTTCCAGGACCCTCCTCCTTACTCTGGAAGTGCCATACTCCCTATCTCATGATTCAGGCACCTCATTGCCACTTTTTCAAGGGAGGAATGCCTGAGATTTGTGATTTCTGCAGTGTAGTTTTGGAGTGGGACAGCTCTATCTGGCTTTCCCCTCCTTGTTGTGGCCTCTGAGCTTCCCCCGACACCCTGGGGGTGCTGGGATTTCCCTCCTGGGCACAAGGACTTTCATTCCCGTTTAGGAGCCCAATGCCCGGCTGGGGCGCCAGGCAAGGGGGACCTTGGGTCCTCACCCATCATGTTTCCATTCTTCTCATTGTCCCCCACATCTCCATCCATGTCCCCTCTATGTCCCCACAAATGGCAACATCCCCGTTCATGTCCACTTGTCCCCATGTCACTCTCTGTGTCTATGTCCCACCATGTCCCCACCCATGTCTCTGTTCAGTGTCTTTATTTTTAGTGTTGGATATTTTAAAGGGACAAAGAGAAATCAAAAGCAATTCAAGTCCAGAAGAAAAGCATTTCCTTGTCCATGCCAACTGAGGATCCATGTGCATGGCAGGGATGGAAGAACCTTTTCTGGAGGAGTTTCCACCCCACTGTGTCCAAAATCTTGGTCTTGACAACAGTCCATCACCATTTTGCTATGCCAGACACCCATTAGTAATAAAAAATAAAAATTTTGCAATCACTGAGGTTGGAATAGACCTCAAAGAATATTCAGTGTTCCTGGATGCTACCAGAAGACAGGATTGAACACAGACATTTCCTGGGGTTGAAAGCCAACAAATCCACTCTTCCCAAGGAATTCCCGATGTCAGTTTGTGTCCCAATGGATGTTCCTGTCCCTGCATACATCCAGGTACCCACAGGAAGACAGGATGATGTACAGCTCCCCCAGCCAGGTGTCTTTCCAATAGGGATCACCAGGACCACAGATCACCAGGGCTCTGCCCAACAGGGGTCACTGGGGATCATCCAACACTGATCCTCCCATAGAGGATGGAGCTGGAGCAGAGCACAAAGCTCTTCCCACACTCGGGGCACTCACAGGGCTTCCCTTAGTGGTGCCTCCGTTGGTGTTGGGTCAAGGTTGAGCTCTGTGAGAAGCTCTTCCCATACTCGGGACACTCATAGGGCCTCTCCCCAGAATTGATGCGCTGGTGTTGGGTGAGAGTGGAGTTGTGCTTGAATCCCTTCCCACAGTCGGGACAGCAGAAGGGCCTCTCCTCTGTGTGAATCCGCTCATGTCTGAGGAGTTTGGAGCTGGTCTGAAACCTCTTATCACACTCAGGACACTCATAGGACCTTTCCCCTGCGTGGATACGCTGGCGGTGTCTTCTCAGGGCGGACATCCACCCAAAGCTCTTCCCACATTCCAAGCAGGTGTAGGCCCTTCCCCTGTGTGCACCACCTGGTGCTGCATCAGATTAGATATTGTCTGGAAACTCTTCTCACATTCCCCACACTCATAGGGCCGTTCACTAGTGTGGATTCTCTGATGCCGGATCAAATCAGACCTGTAGCTGAAACCCTTCCCACATTCCAGGCACTTGTGGGACTTCTCCTCTCCATGAGGCTTCTCCACCAGCTCTGAGCTCTGCCTGGATCTCCGGCCGCCTTCCCGGCTCAGGGAGGGTCTTTCCTCCTCACAGCTCCCTGGGCTGGGTTTCCTGCTCCTCTTCATGAGAGATCTCAGGGGCTTTTCCTCCTCCTCCATCCACCCACGTCTGGGGAATGAAAATCTCTGGTTAGGGGAAAAAACAAGAGCAGATGGTGTTGGGGTGGGGGGGATTCATCCTTGCCCAAGTTCATCTCAGGAAGTCATTGGGCATCTTGTGTCTGTAAGAATCTTCAAAACAGCAAGACTCAGCCCAAAAATCCTCCAAACATCAAAACACAGACAAAAAATCCTGCAAACAGCAAGATTTAGCCATAACACGCTCGGAAATATAAAGTTTCATCCCCCCCCCCAAAAAAACCCAAAGCACCAATATTTAGACCAATAAAGCTCAGAGACAGCAAAACTCACCCGTCTGAAAATTGTGGATCCCTCTCCCCTGTCTTGCTGCATGTGGGGGGAGAAACACTCCTGGGGCTGAGGGGAGGTGGCAGAGAGAGGGAGAGATAAAACCCTGTGCTGCTTCCCATTCATCCTCCTCCTCCTCCTGTGTCCCTCCTCTTCCTCACACTCCTCTTCCTCCTACTATTCCTCCTTCTCCTGCACAATCCCACCTTCTCCTCCAATGTCCATCATTTGACCATTTTGTTCTTCAGTGCTTCTCTTTCCCTTCTCCTGCTGCCCCCAGGTCCAGCACCCACTACCGGCTCCCTCTTCCCCCCAAACCCACAGCATCCCAGCGCAGGGGCAGGGATGGAGCTGGGGCAGCTCGGGCTGGGGCAGCGCTGGGCTCTCGGCCGCTCCCGCCCGCACTCGGTCCCCACTGCAGCCGCTCCCGCCACGACAGCACGGGGGGGCCCGGCCTTGGCACTGCCCCCATGGCTGCATTCCAGTGACAGAGCTCCAGAGCCAGGACAGGAGAGATTAATGAGACATTCCTTGGCCTGAGGGACAAAATGTGTTTATGGATGGGGCTGCAAGGGCAGGAGAAGGGAAAAGAGTTCCAAGACACGCTCTGGTTAAGGAAAGGGAATTAGAGCAAGCGCAGGTTACCGCCCGCATGGTCAGCTCAACCGGCGGAGCTGTGTGTGCTTGGAAGAGCCTGGTATTGAAATGCCCTGAGCAGGAAGACTCAAATATCTGCTGGTGACAGCATGGCAGCTAACAGGGTGGCAAAAGTAATTCTGACCTCTTCAGCAATCACTGGATCGATCATTAAGGTATTTCTAAAACGAATAATTCCAAGAAAAGAGATTGTGAAAGCAACAGGCTCAGATGGGAAACCCATTTTACAGCAAAGATCCTCCAGGGGGATATGGCTGCTTTAGGAATACAACGGAACCTCCGCAAACCCTGGTAACTGTAGAGCCCAGGTCAGGCAGAGAGAATGAATGGGGAAATAAAGAAACACCCTTTGGAAGCTGGTATAGAAACTAAGATGCCATGGATATGGCTTTTGCTATTGGCTTTGGCGAGAATAAGAGCCAGACCCAGAACAGATATTCAATTACCTCCCTTGGAATTGGTGTTAGGAATTCCTTACCCTGGAAATTCTCCACCTAGTGGGGTGTGCAGATAAGGGATGTATATTTCAAACAGTCTGTGGCCACAGTCCTGTCTCCTGTGAAATCTCTCCCACGGGAAGCTGGGCTGGCACAGAGCCTGCCTTGGCACTTTGCTGTTCCCAACATCCAACCAGGACATCGGGTCCTGCCTGAGGAGTGCAAAGAAGCACCAGTGGTGGCCAAGTGCCGTGGCCCATCCCAAGTGTCCCTGAGCACAGAAACAGCCCCAGCACAGCTCAGCACGGGGGGACCCCTCACCCTGGGCTCAGGGGCTCTCAAGCCCCGCAGATTTGCACTTCCCGGCTGCAGCACCAGCATGGGAGGCCCCACTGAGCCTGCACTGAAGGCAACGCAGCAGCAGCCAGGGCTCCACAGCGGGGGAAGCCCCTGGGCCTGCCCACACATCCTCTGCTCAAATCCTCTGCCTGGGCACCCTCCTTTGGCATCTCCAGCCACTGGGGCCAATCCTTGCTGCCACTGCTGCAGCTTTGCTGCTTTCTGTGCCTGCACTGCCACAGCTGCTGGGGAACACAACGGCACAATTCCACTCTGGCTCTAAATATACCAAGTTTAAATTTCTTTAAAAATCTCATTTCACTTCTCAGGTTTGGTTTGGTTTGCCTCGGGGAAAGGAATTTTAAAGGCTTGTTTTTAAGGGATGTTACACCATTCAACAGAGACGACTTTAACATCTCAACAGACTGGGAATAGCCCAAAAGATCCCCACAAAGATAACAACCATCAACAAAACATCACTGACCATCAGCAAACATCAAGGAACACCCATCCCAGACACCTTCCCGGGAACAATTGGAGACACCTGGTCAGGAAAAGGCTGAGAAGGAAATCCAGGAGTGGGACCTAATTAACATCAGAGGAGGAGAAATCCGGGTCCGATAGGAAAGCAAATATTAAGAACTACACAACTTGGAAGTAATGAACAATAAAGGAAGGGATTTCAATGGGTTCAGACTGTATAAATTTATGAAAAATCTAGTAAAACTCACGTGCCATTGAATGATTGTCTCTGCACACAGGGGGGATGTGTGGAAGAAATTATTTCCTTCACACACCTTGGCCAGAATCAAATAATGTCTTGACTCTCTAACACTAAAGATATCAAGTTAAAACCAGATTGTCGTGGGGGGGGGGGCCATATCTGAGTCATCCAATGGCTGCTCTGGAAGTGAAGGATCGGTTCCAGGCAGCTAGGAGAGGAGCTTTAGAAATTAAATTAACACTGCTAATGAAAAGCACCCATTTATCATTTGAATTATGGGATCAAATTACAAGCTGTCCTCCAAATAATAACCAACCAGACAAATCCAGCTCCACACCTTCCTGCAAACCCAACCACGCCAAACAAGAAGGCGAGAGTTGTGGAAAACTAAATGACTCTAGGAGCTGTATGCAAACAAATGATAACTGAAAAGTGGTGAACCAGATAAAAACGAAAGCAAGAAAGTAGATTATATTTCAGTCGAAATGTAGAAAGGATGGGAATGGGACACGTTTTCATGGTTCCCTGGCAGACCATGGCCATAAACGAATGCTCTTCCTCCTCTGATGTGCTGCAGCAACTCTCATCTTTTTCCCATGCACGACACCTTGCTGAGTGCAGCTCATTCAGCAGCTGAGCAAGAGGATGCAGGTGGCAGCCAGGCCTCCTGACCCAGAAACGGCTACAAAAGGACAGGGAGTGAGGGAACTGAGAATAATCCAAAAATCAAAGAGGACAGAAGAAGAACAAAGAGAGTCAACGCGTGAATCTGCTTGGAGATAGGGCCAGGGACTTGTACATGAGAAAGCATTGGGAGAAATCTTCCGTTTCAGAAAATGTTACTAACTGACACAGACTGCTGCTCAGCCAAGATCCTGCTCAATTCCTGAACTCTGAAAAGGAGAAACACTACACACAGCCGTGAAAATCGGATGTGATACTAAAGGAGGGGTACATATTAAGGAGGACATGCAGCAGGCTGATCGGGAAATCTGAACCTTCCAAGTAGCTTTCCTTTTTTTCGGGAAAGGGAGATGCGGCCGGGAAAATGAGGATAAAAAGGAGGCTGCATTTTAGAGACCCCATGGCAAATGCCGCAGGGCCTCCCCCGATGCTCATTGATAAAGTCACTTGTACAGAACTCCTCTGTCTCCTTTGGTCACAAAAAACTCTGGCCACGTGAATTTTCCCGCACAGCCCCGCGGCCTCTCTCAAACATCCCGTGCCCGCCTTCGGCTCCTGCCGGGGCTCCACGTGGGACCCGGCTCCATCCCGGACTCACCCTCAGCTCCCACCGCCCTCAGCACTTGCTCACCCCGAGCTCCCGGCGGTTCAGGGCAGCAGCGGTTCCTTGGCCCGATGCCCGGGCCGGGCACAGCGCGGGAGCCACTCCTCAGGCGAGCTTTCCGAGAAATGGCGGAGCTCGGGGAAAGAGAGAGGAGTCCGTGCCGAGTGCAGAGCCCGCACCTCGCTGCGATTGGCTAATTATGCTGTCACTCGTCTTTCTGCCGCGCTGATTGGGCAGAGCGGGAAGAAGCCCGGCCCCGGGGCCAAAGGCGCCATTGCGGCAGCGTCTGTGCGGGCTCGGGAGTGGCGGCAGCGGCCGGAGCCCGGTGAGGCGGCGGCAGAGCTTGGAGGCGGCCCCAGCGCAGGTGGGAGCCGCATTCGGTTCTGCGGGGGCTCGAGGTTCGCTGTGGGCTGAGGGGGCGGTAGGGGGCCCTGGCGGATTCGTTGTGCCGTGCCCGGCCCGTGTTCCCCCTGGGCTGAGGGCGCTGCGGGAGCGGCTGCCCGCGGTCTCCTTCTCGCTGGGGCCTCGGCAGGAGCCGGTGCCGGAGCAGCGACTCACCGCGCTCCGGTCGCTGCCGCTCCCGAGGCTGCACAGGCGCTCCGGTAATGGCGTCTTTACTGTGGCGCGATCGCCTTGGGGGCGCTACCGGGACCGGGCTTGTTTCCGCTCTGCCCAATCAGCGCGCAAAATCGAGGAGTGACGGCAGAATCAGCCAATCGCAGCAAGGGGCGTGCTCCGCACCCGGCACGGAGTCCCCTCCCTCTGATTGTAAGAGCCTGAAATGAGGGATGCGGAACTCCAGGCGGGCTCTTTAAAATGCTGTTTATTATATCCAAATGATGCGGCAATTTATTTATAATTTAAAATGCTGCTTATTGTATCCAAATGATGCAGCAATTCACGGGCCGTGGGTGACAAGAGCCCAGCCCGCAGCCTGACAGCCACATCTGTGGGTTCGTCTGAAAGCTTCCTCTAGTTCTGGTTACAATGCATTAAATAATTTTCATTACAGAGCATCCTAAAACATGACAACCAATCAATCCCTTCACTATCATCTGTAGCCTATCATGCCTACTGACATTACTATATTCTTATTGCTATTTTCCAGTCAGAAAATGTTAGTGTGTTCCAGTTTAAGCTAGAAGTTGTTTTACAGTTTTCTTGCAGTGGAAAATCCTGAGATCTTTTCTCTACTTGCAACGTGGTATTTTTGTTTGCCTGTGAAAATTCTTTTCATTGGTAAAAACATCTTTTGTTTGAGGTGGATTTATCCTTTGCTCGGAGTCATAAAAGCCCCTTCCAACTCACTGCCCTTTGCCTTCTTAGTTACCCAGTAAGACTGGCTCAGCAACTCTTTTCTTCTCCATCAAAATTTGCTCTCATCTCTATTCCTTCTTCAGATTCTACATTCAAAAATCTTTCTGTTATACACACACATGTGTGAGACCTTCCTGTCAACACCTCATCCTTCCTAACACATGGGACTGTGTCCTATAGGGGATGGAGGTCCTGCCCTATAGAGGATGGGGGTTGTGCGCTATAGGGGATGGGGCTCTGCCCTATAGGGGATGGGGTCCTGCTCTATAGGGAATGAGGTCCTGCCCTATTGGGGATGGGGTCCTGCCCTATAGAGGATGGGGGCTGTGGCCTATAGGGGATGGGTCTGTGGCCTATAGGGGATGGGTCTGTGGCCTATAGGGGATGGGGCTGTGTCCTATAGGGGATAGAGTTCCTGCCCTATAGAGGATGGGAGTTGTGCCCTATAGGGGATGGGTCTGTGGCCTATAGGCGATGGGGTTCTGCCCTATAGGGAATGAGGTCCTGCCCTGTATGGAATTGGGGCTGTGCCCTATAGGGGATGGGGTCCTGCCCTATAGGGCACAGCCCCGGCAGGAACAAACTGGACTTCTGGACAGCCGATCAATATGATTTTGCAGAAGCCGATTTATTGTTTATAATTCACCCTAATTATCCATTTCTAGAACCATCACTCATGTGGGGACACACTCTACAATTGGTAATTTTAGGGTATTGATCCACCCATTCAAACCCCTCAGGGTCAGTAATTGGTGGTCGCATTCAGTTTCGCCGCCTCCTGTTATCTTGAATCTTCTAATCTTGGTGTTCTGTGTTTTCAACGTCTTCTCTCCTAATTTAGCATAGTTTATCTTCCAGCGGCCTTGGGGGATTTCAAACAAGTTATTGAAAAGCTCCCAAAACTTTCTCATGCTGTGCACCTGTTAAAAACGCTGGTCTACACTAAGAAATACACGAAACCAGCTAGCATGTGAAAGAAGCATGTGAACAAACAGCAAAATATGCAGAAAGAAATGAACAGCTGAACATAGCAACCAAATATGGTTTTTGGCTGGTGCACACCACACAAGGCCCAGATTTGTACAGGCATGTCCACTGGTGTCTCAACCTTGTTCAGCATTACTACAATTCCCCTTCTTTTTCTGCACCAGCCAAATCGTCTTTGTAATCTTATCCTTATCTTATCTTGTCTTGTCTTATCTTATCCTAGCCTTATATTATCTTATCTTTATACTATGTTATATTTTATAATATTCTACATATTATCTTATTCTTTCATATCTTATCATATCTTATTCTATCTTATTTTATCAAGGGAATCACTAACTTTATTTATAGAAAAAACTATGTGCTAATAACGAACAAAAATATCCAAACCCCTTGATTATATCTTTCAACCATGCGGGTATTCCCCATCCTTCTAACCATTCATCCAAACCTCAATAATCCACAGTTAACGTCCTCATATTATCTTGCAGTTGTTTGATCTTCTGGTGAATGGATGCAGAATGATCAGAAAGATACATACAACACATCCCATCAAAATCCTCACACCCGTGCCCATGTGCTGATAGCAAAAAATCTATAGCAGCTCTATCTGCAGTGGGGTGTGTCTAATACTATTTACATCCGTAAGAATTTGGTTCAAAACAGTGGAAGTGATATTCAGCTGTTCATTCACTCAACATCTCAGCTTCTCACGCGTAGTCAATGCCTGAGCAGCAGCAACACCTGGGGAAAGAATTGATGGTATTATTTGTGCCAGAGCACCCCAGAATTTCAAACAATTGTAAAAATTAGGCTCCAAATCCCCAATTTCTCTTTTAGCTCTTTTCCTGTGCCCTGCTCTCCAAAGGGTCTGATTCAACAACTCCTGTGTGCCAGGAGCAAACAGTTAACTTTTGGGGGATATTCGGGGAGAATTTGGGGTTTTTTGGGAGTTCTGAGGGGTGTTATAAATGTTTATTTGGTGTGTTCACGTTTCAACTCTTGGCCATATGCATTTGCCTCTCGCTTGATGGAAGCTGCTGTGGGCCAGGGCCAGCACCGAGCTGGGCTGTGTGGGCCAGGCAACATGGAGAGTCTTGGCTGATCTTGATGTGTCCCGGCCTCAGCAAAGGCGTGGAAGATTTGCCTCCCAAGGCATCCTGCTCATTGGCTCGTCCTGTGCACCTTGGAGAGAACAAGGATGGCATTTCTGGCAGCTGGGCATTAGCAGGCCTTCAAACAGGGGCGTTTTGTGGAGCAAGCCCAGCTGAGACACCCTGCGAGGAGCCAGCCCAGTGCTCCTTGCTCCTCTCTGCTGACACCAGATCGTTTGTCTGGTTTTGGGATGAGCCCAGCTCCGTGAAGGGGTGCTACGTGGACACGAGACAGCTGCCCCTGTCCCGCTGGGTCCCAGCAGTGCCTCGCAGCAGTCCTGCACACACATCAGGATGCTGGCCAAGAGAGGTCCTGGAAGCTGAGGCAGCTGATTTTAAGCTTTTGCAGGTGCCTACAGGTCAAGGCCAACGGTGTTCCCTCAGGATACAGCAGTCCTGAGCGTTCCCCCCAGAGCTACCTGATGCCGCCCATTCCTTGTGGCACCAGTTGTTTTCCTGTGGAATGTTCTACCTCCACCAAGAGTAAAGAGGGAGCTGGAGAAAGAGCTTGCCAGGCCACTCCCGATCCTTTCCCAGCAGTCCTGCTTAAGTGCAGCAGCCTGAGCTGAGCGCCAAAGTGCGAATGTAAGAGCCGTGCGCAGGAAGGGTTGGTGGGAAGGGTGATCCAGGAACTACAGGCCTGGCAGCCTGAGCTTGCTGCCGGGGAAGGCCTTGGAGCAGATCCTCCTGAGGGCCGACTCACGGCACCTGCAGGGAACCAGGGCGTCTGCTGGAGGGTGGGAAAGCTCTGTGGAGGGATGGGGACAGCTGGGGGTCCTGGCAGGCTGTTGAGGGCTTCTGTGCGGCTGTTTTAGGGGGGTTGGTGTTGGTGGGCGTTGTGGGGAAGGAGTTGCCTGGTAGGTGAGAGGTTTAGGCTGGAATTTGAGTCAGCTTGAATGCAGGTTTGGCACAGCCTTGCTTATAAAGGGCAGAAGGACTAGCTGTGATTTTTTCTGTTAGTGGTCCTGATTCTCCCCCAGGGAAGAAGAGGGGAGAGCTGTACTTTATAAGCCACTGAAATATCTGTAGCAGAAGGAGGATTAGCCATTTTGCAATCTACTCATTTGTTTGGGCTAACTCAGTAACATTGAGTGGACTTCCATTCCTTGTGAGCTTTTATTCCTTCACAGAATTAGGATATTATCATCTCTTCATTGTAAACCATTTGCAAACCAAAAGGCCTTGTTTTTGCCTCTGTGTAGTGTTGTCTTGGAGAGTGACTCTCAAGGGATGATGTTAAGGCAAATGAGTTGCTGCTTTGAGATGGGAAGCAAACTTCCAAGTCTATCACATTCTCAGGCCATGCCAATGAATTTGGGAAGTTTGCAACTTTTTGGAACTACTTGAGTTGAGCAATTGGGAAGTAAAGCTTTCCTGAATTGAGGATTCTTAAATGCCCTGAGCCCACACAGCAAGACAGCGTTTGCTTGTGGTTTGAGCCATTCCTAACATTTCTGTTGCACTGTCTTAGACATTTGGGCCAAGGGATTCCTTCCAACCTGGGCCACACTGGGAGGGCTCAGGGCGTCCCCAGGGCAGGCGGCAATGTGTGCAAGGGCCCTTTGTGACACGGTGCAGCATGGTCAACGGTGCCCAAGGATCCTTTGTGACGTGTGGTCATTGGCCTGTCCAATGGGGTCTGCCAGACAGGCGGAGACATCCAGGACCCTCAGGCCCCACTGTTTCCTGAGCTCTGTTTCCTTCCCCGCCCCTCAGGGCACTGGGGCTCTGTCACCTGGGCCCCAGGGCTGTACAGGGCATGGTACTGTGTCTGAGACGCCCCTGACACAGAGCTCCGATCCCACAGAGCTGCTGCAAGGATGTGGAGAGCCATAGCTTCATCGGGACCCATAGTGGAGAAGGTGCTGCCAGTCCTGCTCTGTGTGATGAAGGGTTGGCCTGTGCACAGCATGTGCACCTCTGATGGGGACAACAAAGACATTTTTGCCCTGGCTGTGAGTTTCTGGAACTGGCCTCTGCTCGCTCCCCAGCCACGTCTCCAGCAGCTCTCCATCCTCTCCATGCCTCAGGCACTGGGCTGAAACCTGGGCTAGGGACAGGCCCGCTGCTCCCCCTGCCTCTCCCCTCGGGCCCTGCCCCATGGACACCTCGGCACTGAGCGCTGTCTCGGGCTGCTTCTTTGGCAGGCAACTCTGGTCATCTGGCTAATTGTGCCTCAGTGCCACAAGGCAATGATCCTTTATTCCTCCCACCTCTTTGTGGCTCTGCTCTTCCACATTGTCATCACCACACAGGAGATGCCAGAGGAAGTCGATAACTTCTGGAGAGCGTGCCAGGAGCAACACCGCCTTCCCAGCAAGCCCAACAGGTCCCAGTCCTCCTGTCCTTCCCACGCACTTGCAGCTAGCACCAGTGCTCCCAGTGTGACCTGGACTTTGCTCTGCACACAGGTTTGCAGTGCAGGCCATGAAGGCTCTGCTCTTCTGTCTGCAGTATGAGCCTGAAGTGATGGCCATGGAGCACAAGCGTGGCTGGGACACGCTGCTCTGTGCTGACACCCAGCACTATGCTGCGGGTCTGCTGGCCAGGTGAGACCTCCCCCATTTCCCCTCTGCCCCCAACATTTGTGCTCTGTTCCTGGGGTTGCCCCACACAGTCCCTGTGGTCATAGGCCACAGAGCCTTGTCTCCAACAGACAGCCAAGCAGACTGGAAAAGGCTGGGAGAGGAGGTGCCCAGAAGGGGCAGCCTCCCAAAGTGAGCACATCCCCTCCAGGGATGCTGGGCAAAGACTGGATCTCTGTGAATCAGTCCTGAGAGAGCTATGCCTGCCCACCTCAGTGTCTTGGTGCCTTTCCCCCTGCCAGGGAGATGCGCCGTGTCTCCCTCTCCTTGTGTTCTGGGATTGCACGCCGCCTGCTTGGGCAGCTCAGCAGGGAAGAGCTACGCTGGGATCTGCCTTTCCTGGCATTCCTTGTGGAGGTGAGCCTGATGGCCAGTGCTGCCTCGCTGAGCTGCCTCTCAGCTCTCTGCCCTCTCCTAGACACAGCTGCCTGGGACAGTGCCCGTGCCCTGTGCTGCTGCCTGGGCCCAGCCCTGAGCACTTCCGGGCTCCTGCCGCCTGGTCCCCTGTCACTGCCCTGTGCCTTCCAGGTCCTGGACTGCTTGGATTTGACTAAATGTGCTGACAGCATCATTGAAATCATGTCAAGGCATGTGCAGGGCAAGTGCAGGGAAAGGCGTCACCTGGCGCTCAGAGGCCTTGTGGTGCTCAGCAAGGATCCCTCGATGGTGAGAAGGGGGCAGCGGCTGAAGCTGCGCTGGGGAAAGCAGCCCCTTGGGTTGGCTGGGCTTCAGGAGCTGAGGCAGATGCTCCCAGTTCTCCTGCCTCACCTCCCCGAGTTCTTCGGGACAAGCCTTTGTCCTGTGGGCCCTGTGGCAGTTGGGTGGGGTTGTAGTGCCAGGGCAATGGTGGTGGTGCAGCCGTTCATGGCTTCACAGCACAGCCTTGTGTTCCACACAGGCCAGAAAAATGTGTAGCCTCTCTCAAAGCCTTCTGGAGCTGCTGCGTGATGCAGATGGAGAGGTGGTTGGCACGACCCTCCGCGTGTGCTTCAGGACAAAGACATCCTGATATCCAGCACCACTGCCCTGAAGCTGGCTGAGGCGCTCCTGGCACTCTTTAACAACGTAAGGCTCTGTGTCCTCAGCCACAGACATTGGCTGCTGCCCAGAAACTTTGTGCCCTGTGGGTTATTTGAGCCATTGTTCAGGAGGCTGGAGTAGTTGGTGCCAAGGTTTTTCCTTTCCTCCAGGACAACAGACATGTGCAGCTGCTCTCCTTTATCCTCTTCTGCAAGGTGATGGAATTGGTAGTAGATGAGGGGAAAAAGCCTCTGAAGTCAAGTGTGTGCCAAAGCCTACCCCCACTTTTATTCCACTGCCATGATGAAAATCGGCGTGTGGCTGAGGTGAGGACTCGTGGGCTGCTGGTGCATCCCTGGCAGGGGGCTCGGCTGCCTCCCGCTCTGGTGCCTGGCGGCTGCAGCCTCTCCAGGCCTTGGCACAGGGACGCGGGTCCTGTGCCCTGGGTTGCGGTGCCATCTCCACATCTCTGCTGCTCTCCAGGCCTCTCGGGAAACGCTGCATTGTGCGGCCAAATTCCTGAAGAGGAAGAATCTCGTACAACTGCTGAAGACAGAGAAGCTGTGGCAATTCGCCGAGCGCCTGGTAAGGCCGGCCTGGAAGGCGCTGCCTCAGCCGGGAGATGCCCCCTGAGCGCGGCGCTCACTGTGTGCGGCCGGCAGCTGTGGCCCTGCCCAGCGCTGCACCCAGGGGCCGCACGGGCTCTGCTCCCGGCTCCTGCTGCCCCGAGCCGGGTGCCGATGGAGCCCCGGCCCAGCGGGGCTGCAGGGCGGGGCGGGCCGGCACCGCGGCTCCCCGGGCACAGCCGGCCCTGTGCCCCTGCAGAGCCCGGCGCAGCGGCTGCTGGCCGCGCCTCAGGGCCGTGCGGGCAGGGGAGGCCGGGGCCGGGCGCGGGCAGCGCCGGGCAAAGGGGCAGAGCCCGCCCCGACCCTTCCCTCCCGCCGCTCTCCGCAGGTGGCAGAGGACAGGAGCCGAGCGGCCGAGCACCTGCGCCAGGCGCTGCCGTACCTGGACAGCCCGCAGGAGCTCCTGCGAGAGGCGGCCATCAGGTTCATAGGTGAGCCCGGGCTCCCTCCCCTCCCCGCCCCGCCGCAGCTCGGCCCCAGCCCCGCCTGCTGCCCCGGCAGCTTCTGCCGTCCGCGCCCGGCGCCGCGGAGCCCCGCCTGGCCTCGGGCTGCTGCCGCCCTCCCGCAGCCGTGCCCTGGGGCGGCAGCGTGCGGCAAGGGCCGGGCTGAGTCCTGCGGGCCACGAGGGCGAGTGGCCGCAGGGCTGGCAGCGCCGCGGGCAGGGAGCTGTGCCGCTGGGCAGAGCCGTGACAGGCTCTGTGTTCCCAGGGCTCGCCGGACGGAGCTTGAGAGGGCAGAAGGAAGAGCTGCAGGTGATCAGCGAGGGTGAGTGAGGGCAGCGGGCTGTTAGCGGGGGCTGCCGGGGGGAGCTGCAATCCCTGGGCAGGGAGCTGCAATCCCTGGCCCGGCTACGGAGGGCTTCGCTCCCTGTGTGGACGGGGGGTGTCGTGGATGGAGCACAGGGAGATTTCAGGGACGTGGGCGGGGGGATTCGTGGGCCAGCACCTTGCAGCTGATCCCCTTGGCCCCTCCTCTCTTGTGGCCATGGCAAGAGCTGGCTGGGATGGCCCTGGCAGGAAGGTCTCCCAGGATTCCCACAGATCCGGGCTCTGTTCCTCTCTCTTCCAGCCCTTCAATCCCTGAGGAGAGATGACAGCCCTTCCCAGACAAACACAGGAGATCAAGAGATATTCAACAGAAGAGCTGCAGGACCACACTCATCTGCTGCCTTAGAAGAACCAGCATCTCTTCAAGACTTGCAGATGCCATGGAAGATGAGGCTACCTTGAGACCAGAAGAGACCAGCTGGAACTCCAGGCACAGCTGATGATTGCCACAGCTGAGCCTGTGGGAAGTTTGTGTGGCTTCAGCCCTCTCCCTGCCTATAGATAGCTCTATCCCTCCAGCCTTCAGACACTGCCCATCCTCTCTTCTTCCCTCCAGTATTCCTCCCTTTTGACTGCTATCTCCCTCCAGTCCTCAGATTGTGCCCATCCCTTTTGTTCCCCTTCAGCTCATCCCTTTGCTTTGCTTTCCATCAATAAAGTTTGGCTTCTTCACTTTGCCTGCATCTCTGTGGAGCTCAAGCGGTGCAAATCCAGAGCCCTGGGACACACAGGCCCCTCCTGCCATTCTGTTCCGCGCCGTGTTCTGTGCAGAGACTCAGAGGAACGAGGGCAGATCAGGCTGGAAAGGTCTCTGTGCTGAAGCTTCAGTTCCGCAGCACTGTGAAGTTCAAGGTCTTGTCACAAGGCTGATGGCTGCTGCCAGCTTGGCCCCATGCCACCCACTGTGGACGTGGCCAGGGACAGGACGGAAGATGGGCAGGGCAGACACCCCACAGCGGCCGTGCTCCATCCTCTGGGGCATCCCGGGGCTTTCCCTGCCTGGGGAGTGCAGGGCTGGCCTGTGTTCTCAGACAGGAACGGTTGATCTTATCCACAGGAAACAAAATCAGCATCCCCGTTTCCAGATGTCAGTTAGGAGGAGGCATTTGGTGCACCAAAGGCAGCCGGGCTTCTAGGTGGTGGCAGCTTTGGTCTAGCAGAAGTCTTGTGCCGTATGGAGTTTTAGCTGGCAGAAACCCAGTACCGGCCAAGGCCCCTGAATAAGAATGGTGGCTATTTTCCACAGGAAATTAATCTCAACTTCCCAGTTTCCAGATGTCACTTAGGAGAAGGCATTTGACAGTCCAATGGCAGCCATGGTACGAGCATATGGCATCTTTGGTCTGGGAGAAATCCTGCACCCTATGAAATTTTAGCAGGTCTCAGTTAGAGGCCCCTGGATATCAACATTGGCTCTTTTCCATGGGAAACAAAACTCACCATCCCAGTTTCCTGATGTCAGTTTAGAGGAAACATTTGGTGCACCAAAGGCAGCCACTGTCCTAGGAGGTGGCATCTTTACAGGGCACACGCCCACAGATTTTTCTCTCTCGAGGCTTCAGAGAGTGCAACCTCCTTTTATCCTTAACTCCCGGCCACACTTTGCCCTCTTCCCTTCCCCGTTGGCCAAGGTACTCGGAAGATACAGCCTTCCCAACCCATGTACCCCATATTCCCCCTTGAATCTGGCATTTCTCCCCGAAGTTCAGAAGTTCAGCCTTGTGCAGACTCTTGTCTGGTTCAGGAGCCAAGCTGTCTGGGCCCAGTAACAAACCTGCTGCCCAAAGCTGGTAGAAACTTTGCAACCCATTTCAAAGACCCTAACAGCCATCCCTTCACCCATGAAATGATTTGTAAAGACGTTAGCACACATCTTTCCTCTCACATTGATGTTTCCTCTGCTGGTAACAGACTTTTAAACCCAGCCTTTGGTCTGACCTCTCTGCTGTAGTTCCGTGGACAGAGCCTGTTGTCTCTTCCCCCTTCCATGGGCAGACCAGTGTTCAGCCATCTCCAGGACAGCAGGGCCCCACCCCACATCACTGTGACCTAGGAAGACAAAAACCATCACTCCAAATGTCCCCCATCCTCCTTCTTCCCAGGCATGTGGCTCTGCCAGTGGGGTTTGCTGCTGGTTGCCACAGGAAAAAGAAGACCACTGTGATACTGTGGGGCTCAACATCCATTGTGTCACTACAGAGCCTCACAGAACCAAAAGTCCATGGTGACACAACAAGGCCTTGTGGAACCAAGAAGTCCAAAGGCCTAAAACAGATCTTGTATGGCTCTGCCTTGGAAAGAGAAACCTCCTTGGCACACACTTAAGGAGGGTGTCTGTTTGTAATGGGGAAACCCAGGAGTTTTAGATTGCTTCCAAAAGAGAAAAGGAAGAAAACCCCTGTTTCCCTGAATGCTGCCAGTTCTCCAACCAAAGCAGATCCCAGGTGAGTTAGGACAGGCAGGATGGGGCTGGGCAATGTGGAGCAAGGTTGTCCACACTGGATCAGACCTCAAGGTAGAGCTTCTCTGAGCAGGCCAGACCTCTTGAGGAGAGACCTTGGACCAATACCAATCACAGAACGCTGCAATCAACTCTGCTCTGAAGAGAAACAGACACTCTTTAAAATAGGAACATTTATTTCTAAGAAGTTTTTTGAAATATTTCTCCATTTATTCTCTAGAATAAAACCTTCCTAATCAACTGCACTGGACCAGAGGGAAAAGAAAGGCAGAGCCATGGTTTGTCAGGACTTACTTGATCCCAGTGAGCCCCGTGGTGCATTTGGTGCTGAGTCCTGGAACCTCAGGGCCTGAGAGGAGATGGCACAAACCTTTCCAGGAGCCCCAGTCAGAAGAAAAACCTAAAGTAGCTCGAGGCATTAATGGGTCCCACTGAGGTCCATGCCCAACACAGGCTCCTCATGGACTCCTTGAAGGTGAGAACTGGAGGCCATAACTGCCCAAAAACCTCTCAGAGACTCAGAAAATGTTATAAATAGATATGTCAGATTTGTCCAATTAATCAAAACAACAAGGTTAAATTTAGCAGCAATTTATTAATAACAGCAATTGTATATAAATTAATACAATCAAAATATATTAGTTACATATATTTAAGAAAATAAAAAATCTGGCAGTGAGTAATTTAGTCTAATTGAGGTTTGGTTCAAATAAAGCAAAAGCAACACTGACCGGGGCTACGGGTGTGGCCCTTCCTCTCACACCGTACCAAACCAATTAAGCTAAAAATCTCACTTATATACTGTTTACTAATACATATTAATACAGAAGCTTCTAGAAAGCTCCTCCTCGTTTCTATTCCTAAAATCTACGTCACTATGTTGTGTTGCACATGCTGCACCAGCGGTCGGGGGTCTCTCTCCTTTTGGGGTCTTGTTTCTGATGAAGGCTCTGGGTCTTCCTCAGTGTTCGCTGTTTGACCTTGCAGGTAGCGCAGGCACATTAAGCTTAGGGTTATATAATTAAATATATGTTCCCACAACAGGCCTTAGTCCAGCGTCCAGTGCCTGGAATGATCCCAATTTGGCCCAATTCAAGGTCAAAAGTTTTATTTCTAGATGCTGTTCTTAGACCAATATCCTTACTATCCTCACTCCCACTAAACATGTGGAGGATGATTTCATCTGCTTTGTTTAACCGTTTCCTTTATCCTTTCTCCTTTATAACAATTAAATACAATTTTTCTATTAATTATAAGGCAACAACTTTGCTAATGTAGTTGCAATTTAACTAGCACAAATCACATATATAACAATCCCCCATTTTCTCTTTTTATCATATTGATCCGTGCTTTAAAAAGCTACATCTTGGTATTTTCTATATCTCAAATAACTCTGACTTTTAGGTTTTTTTATATCAACTTCTAATTCCAATTCTATGGCAATTTCTTGCATCAAATTTAGAAAAAGGTTTTTATTTGAAGTTGGCAAATCCCAGTTGCCATAGTGCTGTTTTTAATTGTTTACATAGCTCATTTAGTTCCCTTAACTCTTTCCCTCTGAACTTTTCTTTATCCCTTTTTATTTCTTTTTGGTTTTCAATTATTTTCTTATTGGGCCCCTTTTCATTCTCATCTTTTTCAAAACAAAAGAAATTTTCATATCTAGAATAAAACTAAAAACTGTTAGGATAAGGAGCTCACCTCTTAAATCCTAAATTCCTTTTTACTCAATACATAGCACATATTCCTAAAAAAAACTTTTGTGATCGTAACAGGCAGTACTAACATATCGATGTGCCACAAAAACTGATTCCATCTTATCCCTGACTCACATAGAGCGATTGCATTTGTCATAGGGATCGGGAATAGTATGTTTCTTTATTGCTGGCTCTTGTGCTGCTTGTTTTGGATTCTGTTCCATGCAGTCTTATGGCTTTGGCCAGTTGCCAGGGGTGAGCACAGTGAAAATCCTCAGGACCTTTAACCTTCTACCTTTTCCTCAAGGCCCCTTGGGTTGCAGCTAAGGGCCGAGATGTCCATCTTCTCGGTAGCAAAGTTTTTTATCCTGGGATTCATTTGGCACCCTTGGCCTCATAAAGTTTGTATGAGCCGTTTTAACTTTTTCTCTTCCAAGGATGGCACAAATTATTTGTAGTTTTGCAGCACTGTCCTGTCTTATTTCTTTCCCTAAATTGATCAGTTATACTTTTTTCTTAATCCACTAAAGCTCCGGAGATATTCCAACTACAACAAAATTTGTTTTCATATACAGTTCAGTTAACAGTTAAAAAAAAATCACTAAAATATCTTTCTAAAGTTAACTGTTGACATACACAACCTAAACAAACTAAACAAATCAATTGTCTCTCTTTTTCTTTAGCCTTAGTTATTTTCTACCATGAATTAAAACAACACGTACCAACAACACAAATGCTTTAAGTCACAGTTAGTACAATCCCAGTGTGTTAACTGTTTTTGGACCCTCTTAATAACAGGTGTTACCAGTCCCTTTTTCTGGAGTTGCAGTTCCTCAAATAAATCAGTTAGTGTTGACTGCCAGAGGCTCCTGAGGAGTTTTTCAATTCACCTGGGCCATTTTCATTGATCAAACAGGCATCTAATTCTTTTTCATCAGCGCTGTTCTTCCTCCAGGCTCAACGAGGTTGCCGTCGGCAGTTAATTCAAAACGTCTGAATTTCAATCATGCAGCTCTCAAAACAATTTTAAATTAATATTTCAAACAGTAATGCCATAGAATAACATTTTTCACCATATATATAAAAGCTACATCCCCCTTTGGTCCCAAGGTACAGTGGTTTTATGCCAATTTCATATAGACTGTAGCCTTTGGGCACCAAATAACTTCTTTAGCCTTTAAATGAATTCATTACAATTTTTAAATATGTTTTTAAACCCAAATGAAAAGGTTTTAATCAATTTTTTAGTTCTTTTTAATTTTGTATTTAGGTGTTGAAATAACTTTTCAATCTTTATTTTGTATCAGCCCTTTTACCCATGAAGCATGAGTTCAGGGGTTTTTTTGGTTTGTTTTTTTTTTTCTCCTTTTAACATTTTACCAACACATACTGTCCTGGTCAGATAGAATGTATTGAAAAATCAAGAGAAGTTGTTTGAGCTGAAATGTCTTTTTCTTTTAATTCTTTCAAATTGTTTGCAGTGGTTATAATATACCCCTGTTTAAGCTGTAGCCAAAGCCACAGAAAATGCTTTTACCTACTGAGTTATGATATACTAGAACTAGCAGATATTTTCTCCTGCCTATTCTGGGTAACTTGGTAAAATGAACTTGGATTTCTTTCTTTTTCTAGCGGCCTATAGGCTGTTCAACTGCCTCCAAAGGGAGGACTCCTTAGCCCTTTTTTGTTCACTTTCTGACATATAAGACATTTTTGACTAATTTGTCTCCTAATTTCAAATATTCCTATACACTCATAAAATTTTAAAAAGGGCTCACAAAGTGCCCTTTTTCCCCAGTGAGTCTTTCTATGTATGTTGCTTAGGATCTGTCGTCAAAAGATTTTGGTACTACTATTCTACCATCGGACAAAATCCATTCTCCTTCTGTCAGAGTTTCTCCTAGCTCTTTAATAGCTTCTATCTCTGCTAAGAAAAGTATGGGGTTTCATTTTGTGTTTCTGCCTCCTGAAAAGTTATCATTGCACTGTTGTTTTCTCTTAGGGCATCCCTTTCTACTTTATTCTCAGCCAAACTATTTCTGCTTACTTCAATCTCTCTTTGTTTGCGGTTGTGTTTTCTGGACTGCTGCCATTAGAATCCTGGCTTCTATTTTTCTGTCTCTTCTTATCTCTTCTAACATATCCTTTTTGCGCTTCCCTTATGTTGCCTGGCGGCCTGGTTCAAGTCCTGGATGGTGGCCCTAACCCAGGGTCACTCGGTCTATCAGCTCCAGGACACCAATATGGTGGACAGCAAATGGCGTTTATTGAGGGGTTGCAAGGGTCTTTATAGCCTAGATAGTGGTGGTCATTTCCTCTAGCTCACGTCCAGCTGTGAGCTCAGATCCAGAGCAGCGGATCTCTGAGGGAGAGGGTGTCCCTATCTACCCGTACATCCCGATTTCTTCCGCACGCTTTTCCCTAACTCTCCACAGTTCCCCCCTCTCTCATGATTAGTAGGATTTATATGAAATTATAAAGTGTAGACATTACAAAATTTTCGTGGGTTAGTAAAGTTAGTATAAAATTGTAAATGTGTTAGTAACAGGCACACTTTAAAGCAGTTGTCGGCGTTCGACGAGCATAATGTTAACTGTTTCTAAACGCTTTTTGACAAATAGCACCAGTTTGTTAAATATGCAAGGCCCAAAGATTAGTGTTAGTAGGATTATAGTGACCGGGCCGATTAGGGTAGAAATGAGGGTGGTGAGCCATGGGGACTGGTTGAACCACGATTCGAACCAGCCTTGTTGAGCTTCTCTGTCCATTTTTCTCAGGTTCAGTCGTTCCCTCAGCTCGGCCATGGAGTCTCTAACGACTCCGGTGTGGTCTGCATAGAAGCAGCATTCTTCTTTCAAGGCGGCACACAGGCCTCCTCACTGCATGAGCAGAAGGTCCAGTCCTCGCCTGTTTTGGAGGATGACTTCTGAGAGTGAGGAAAGGGATTTTTCCAGGGAAGAAATGGATTTCTCAGTTCTCTGCAAGTCCTCGTCTACTGTCATCTGCAGTTGGGCCAGGCCTTGATGTTGTGTTGCAAGGGCTGAGACGCCTGTGGCAGCACCGGTAGCTCCTAAACCCAGGAGCATTGCGATGATGATGCCTGTTATCACTTCTCGCTTGTGGAGCTGGCCTGGATCCTCAAGCAGGTGGTGCACTTCTTCTTCCTGGCGATACAGAACTCTGGGGACAATTAAAACTTGGACACAGAAGTCGGTAGAATGATTGAATTTGTCAAGAAGCACACACGGGCTCACCCCGGATTGTTGACAGACCCACATCCCCGATGCAGCTGGGATCACCCACTGGAACTTCCCCCCTTTTAGTTTGACGAATTCCCGGCAGACTTTGCCCACCTGCACTGCCAGGGTTGCATTGCCAAAGCATTTGCCTCGGCCTGTGATTTGGCTTAGGGTAATGCTTCTCCGGGGGGTGCCCCATCTGCATTGGCGTGGACTGTCTGACTTGGAAAAGATGAGTGGGAGATCAAGGGCAACACCTTGGTAAAAAGGGGGTTGTGCATCATAGCATAACCAGCATGATTCTGTGAGGTTTGGATTGGACTGATTTAATGATATAAAGGTTGCATTTAACACACTTAGGAATGGATTGGAGAGGGTTGGTTTGGTTAAGAGATTGGATAGGGAGGAGGTAGATTTTTGCATTTGTGTTTTGTGACTGGAGCTGTGGTTAGCTGTGATCTCCTTCCCGAGTCTACTCAGTGCAAGAATCGGATTGGGTCTGAGTGATTGGGATATTGAAGGTGGGAGTCTGATAATTTGTATGTTTGCCCAGATGCAGCGAGCAACGTGAACAAACGCTGTCCACACTTTGCCCGTGGTCCAACCATCATGGGTTAGTTGCAGGATTGTCATTATGTAGCCTGTGCAGGTATTCTGTTTTCTGCCTTGGGGCAAGATCACACGCCCATCCATATCAAATTTTGGTTCGAGACAGCCGTGGGGAGCAAACTTAACTTGCAAGAACTTATCAGGCTGTTGTGGTTTCCACCTATTGCCTGTTACAATTGTTTCACAGCCCCAATATCCACAATATCCATACCCTGGGTAATTACAGTAACTTTTTCCAGGGTTGGAAGCAGGGCACCAATAAGTCTGAAACAGTGCTGTCTCTTCAAATTTGGGGAACCCCGTATGTGAGGGAAAAATGTCTTTTAGTCTGAAATTAAAAACTGGAGTGTCAGCTATAACCATTTCTTTGATGACCCTCTCACCTGAGAGACTGCGTAGAACCCACCTGAATGGCTGATGAGGGTAATGCTTTGTGTCTGCCTGTCCTCCGCCCACTAACCCTAGGAACAAGATAACACAGAGATACCGTTGCTGCTTTGATTTTGACGGTGTGAGCTTCTCAGGTGATGCCGGGTTGCTTGGTGGTCCCTCTCTCTTTCCTGGTAGTGGGGTGTACGGGTTGCAGGGGCGTCCGATGATCCAGTCCTGCAAACAAAGTCTCACAATTCTCATTATCTCCACTCTGAAGGTCTGGTTTGATAAATTTGAGTGGACACCATTTAATGTCCCCATCTTTTTTAACTGCTGCGTACCTCCACCCCGTGAGTACTAGCTTCCAACCTTGTTCCCACTCCCCTAGTTCATTTCTGATCACAACCCGTGGGCCTTTCTCAAGTGCTCGAGTGGCCCAGTGTCTCTGGGCTGGACTGTTTGTCTCATCCCCCCTAGGGAATTGATTCAAAGCTAGCAGCGTAGTTGCTAGTAACCACGCTTGGTCGCTTGAGGGAATGGCATTGGTGAAGCCTTCTGCCTTTCCTAGTACTTCCAGTTTAGTTTTTAGAGTCTGATTTGCTCTTTCGACGATGGCTTGTCCGGTGCTGTTGTGCGGGATGCCATGTATCAAGGCGATGTTCCATTTCGAGACAAATGCTTGAACTGTCTCTTCCGACCACTCCTCTGACCGGTTGTCCCAGCTCCAGTCAGAGTCAGAGCCGGAAGTCGACTGACTGGACGTTGCCGGGCTGCTCAGCCTTTTTCTCAGGCTCTTACCCTGCCCCTTCCCCCGGGGGCCGGGCAGTCCCCAGCCCCTGTGCTTCTTCCGCCTCCTGCTGGGGGAGGTTCTTGCCCTATAAGGACCTGATTTAAAATGAGCTCTGTGATTGGTCTCACGCTCCACCTCGGGGGCTGTCCCTCCTCCCTGCTCGTCTGCACTTGCGCTGTTCAGCGAGCTCTCTGCATGTTCGCCCCCCGCGTCAGCGCCCCTCCCCCCGCCACGAGGCTCGGTGCCATTTTTAAACTCATATGGCGGAGGTGACCTTTTTTCTGCTGCTGTGAGCTCCGATATTATAGCAGCACTCTGTGCCTCCTCCATTAGGCCCTGCCACAATGTCCGCGCGCGTTTCCCCACCTCCGGTGGCGGTGAGTTTGAACTGGGAGGGTGAGGAGGGGGCTCCGGGGACCACACGTTCGCATGGTCGGCTGGGTCCGCGGTTTGAGTAGCCGCCCTGATCCCCAGCTGCGGCGTGGCTAATAAACAAGTTCGAGCGGCTTTCCAGGTTTCCTGCTCCTGCCGGGCAGCCCGCAAAGCCTGGATAACTTTGCCCCACGATTTAAGGGATTTCCCTGAGCCGGAGGACATGGTGTCCTCAGCCAGGGCTGTGGTGCATTTATCCCATACCTCCAGATGGAGAATTTCTACCGGGCTCTCTATAGCCCCCAGCTTAACCAACCTCGGCACTGCTAGAATAAAATCCTTAAGCTTACAATCAGTATTCCACTGAGCGTGGATCTCACTTATGACCTTCGTGACAGCTTCCATGCTCCTTGCAGGTCCAGGGGATGTCACCCTCACTGCACTCGCCAGCGGTGCAGTCGCCGAGTCCTGGTCAGGCGAACCCCGAAATCCGGGCGATCGGTTCCCGATGTTTTCCCGCGTTTCGGCACCAGATGTTGCCTGGCAACCTGGTCCAAGTCCAGCACGGTGGCCCTAACCCAGGGTCACTCGGTCTATCAGCTCCAGGACACCAATGTGATGGACAGCAAATGGCATTTATTGAGGGGTTGCAAGGGTCTTTATAGCCTAGATAGTGGTGGTCATTTCCTCTAGCTCACGTCCAGCTGTGAGCTCAGATCCAGAGCAGCGGATCTCTGAGGGAGAGGGGGTCCCTATCTACCTGTACATCCCGATTTCTTCCGCACGCTTTTCCCTAACTCTCCACACCTTAACAACTCCTGAAATCCCCTATCCTGCCCATTTTCTAATTTTTCCAGCTTCTTCCTGATGTCCTTCCAAGACTTAGTTATGAATTGTGTTTTTAAAAAAACCTGCCCTGCTGCTGAATCAGGGTCTATACCTGAGTATAATTGTAAATTATTTCTTAGTCTTTTTAGCCATTTTATTGTGTATTCATCCTTTTCTTGGTGCTCACTCAGGGCTTTCCCCATAGTATTTAGTCACCTGGGCACTGTTCTTTGCATTTCTTGGATAATTATCCACCCAAAATCCCTTATATTCTGCCTATGTTCTGGCCTCTGACGATCTTTATTTCGAGCTCTCATTCTTAATGGTCTCATTATTTCTTCCTCTTTCTTTATAAATAATATTCCTAAAATAGCCTGCAATTTTTTCTCCTGGCTAAGAGGTTCTTTAAAATGTAGGTTTAAAGCCTGACAAATCCAATTTTCAAATGATTCAAGTTCTGTCAAGTATAAATTTTTTGCATGAATTTTTTCCTTTGTTCATGCAATCATACAATAATTGATCAGTTTCTGCTTGCTTTTTTCTCTTTGGGATTCCCTTGTATTCCTGTACCGTAACATGATCCCCAGTGGACTGTTCCTGAGGAATACTGCTCAGCTTCTGGGAGCCCCCCTCTTGGTTCCCAGGCACACCAGGTTCTCGCGAATTTTTCACATAATTTGCAACCCCTGGATCAGAGGTCTTACTCTTCCCTTGACCCATCTCTGGCAGCAACACACTAAGAAATCCCCTATTCCTTAGTCTCCTTCACTCTCTCTCACTCGTGTCGTGGTTCAACTCCCTCACTCAATATTTGCAGTATTTCATCCTTTACCAACTACCAGCTCCACTCTTAAGTCCTTAATTTCCCTTTTTATTCTCCCTCCCTTCTCTTTCTGGCTACTTTCTGTGAACCTTCTAATTACTTACTATTTTCCATCTATTTTTCCTCTTCCAAAAGATAAGTGAACAACTCAGTCACTCCCTTCCTAGTTAACTCCTTCAAGCATTAGCTCCCTTTTCTTTAAAACCTTTCACACAGCCGCCCACCTTACCCAACCCCGCGGCACTTACAGCCCCTTTTCCCACGCGGTTCTTGTGCACAAGATATTTTACGGGTACTCCACCACTTGCCAGCACTCCTCCTGGAGCCTTCCTTTTTACACACCTCCTTTCACTAGCTTATTTTGCTTATGCTTTACTTTAATTTGGAGCTCCTTCTCCACAAGAGCTTGGTCTAGTCTCAGGACCACCTTAACAGCTGGTGGGGAGCTCCTTCCCAAAACAAGCCACTCTTCCCTTGGACTGGAGTTCCCGGCCAATGCACCAAATTTTTATAAATGGATAAGTTTGATTTGTCCAATTAATCGAAACAACAAGGTTAAATTTAGCAGCAATTTATTAATAATAACAGCAATTGTATATAAATGAATACAATCAAAGTATATTAGTTACATATATAATGTAGTAAATACAACATCTTGCCAGTGCCACTCTCAGTCCCAGTCCCAGAATTCTCCCGGTGCTGGTCCCAGTGTTGGTGCTGGTCTCAGTCTTGGTCCCAGTGCCAGTTCTGGAGCCCATTTTGGTCTCGGTCTTTATACCAAAGATTTTAGGCCTGTTTGGGTGATTTTAGTATAAACTGGGCAGTTTAAGGTTGGATTTTAGGCATCATTTGGATAATGTAAGGTCCATTTTCAGATTTTAGACCCCTTTTGTGTGGATTTGAGGTCCCTTTGGCTGACTTTAGGCCAAACCTCGTGGATTTAGGCTGCATTTGGGGCCCTTTCGAGTGATTTTCGGCCAAACCAGGCCCTTTCAAGACCGTGCGGCCGCCCTGGCCCCACCCCTTTTCCCTCACTGTTCCCGCCCTTCTCTTGGCCCCGCCCCCTTTCTCTCACAGTTCCCGCCCTTTCCTTGGCCACGCCCCTTTCCCCTCACGGTTCCCGCCGTTCCGCTGACCCATCCCCTCCCAGTTCGGGGCGCAGAATGGGGGAGGAGGAGGGAGGAAGAGGCGGAGCGGCAGCAGAAGCAGGAGGAGACAAGGAACGAATCAACTGCGCTAACCCGGAGCTCCATGAACTCGCAGCCCCCTCAGGACCATCGCCCCACATCGCAGGTGCCCGGGGAGGGGGAGCTCGCCCCAAATATCCCGGGGGATTCCCTGGGTTTGGGGATTTTTGGGGGGATGTTTGGATCTTGCCGGGCTCCAGAGGCGCAGATGGCCCTCGGGGGGACACCGGGAGGTCCCCGGGAGGTGTTTTTGGAGGTCCCGGTGGGTGCGGGCAGAGCCCCGTTGGGGGGCGGGGGGATGGGGGTCCCCCCGTGGTGGGGTTGGGCTTCCCGGGCCGGGACCTGCGAGCTCTGCCGGAGCCACGTGGGGAGCGCGCGGGAGCGGCGGGAGCAGCGGGATCGGCGGGGGGAGAGCGGTTTTGGGGAGCCCCGGGAGAGCCGCGGCTTCCCTGAGCGGGACCCCAGAGAGAGGAGAGCCCCAGAACCCCAAAGTGGGGAGCCCGAGAGTGGGGGAGGAACCCCTGGGATTGCCGGGACCCGGCGGGGGGTGCTGGGGCTGGAGGGGCGGCATGGCCGGAAAGGGGTTCGGGGGTCCTGGTGCCGGAAATGGCTGCTCCCAGTATGAGGCCAGGTGCTTCTTCAGTGTCGTTGCAGTTTCCTCGGTACTCCCAGTATGAGCCCAGTCACTCCCAGTCATTCCCTGTTATGATGCAACTTGCCCCCAGCACAGTCCCAGTTGCTCCCAGTTCCTCCCATTTTCATCCAGTGTGTTCCCAGTTCTCTCAGTTACCCCTAGCATAGTCCCAGTCACTCCCAGTATGAGGCCCAGTTGTTCCTTGTCAATGCCAGCATGACCTCAGTAGTCTCCAGTATAATCCCTGTCTCTCCCAGTATAACCTAGTAACCCCCAGCATGCTCTCAGTCACTCTCAGTCACTTCCCAGATCACCACGATTCCAGTTGTTCACAGCCACTCCCAGCCAATCCCAGTATGATTCCAGTCACTCAGCCACCTCAGCGGTGGCGCTGCTGGGCGGGCATCAGTGCCTGGGGCTGGGACGGTATCGCCTCCCTTTGGCTCCGCCTGTCCTGAGCCCGGCCCCGGCTCCGGCTCCTCCCGGGCCCATGGAGCACACACGCGGCGCGGCCGCTCCCGCCGCCTCCGCTGTGGCTCCCCCGGCCCGAGCTCCGCCGCTCGGCAGCGCGGCCGCCGGCCCCGAGCCGCCGCTGTCCCGTTCCAAAGAGCGAACGCCTGGGGCTGCCCGGCCCGGGGCGGCTGAGGGGCGCTCGCGGGCCGAGCGCTGACAGCCGCGTCTCGCCGGCAGGGAAGGCGCAGCAGGGCCTGAAGGAGCGGAACCGGCTGGGTTCGCTGCTGGGGCGCGGCGGCTGCGGCAGCGTCTGGGCGGCGACGCGGCTCTCGGAGAGTGCCCGGGGAGTGGCGGGGCCGGCGGCGGGCGCAGGAGGAGGAGGAGGAGAAGGAGGATGGGGTTCGGCAAGGCGGATGGCGAGCTCAGCCCGCTGCTGCCCTTGGCTTGCAGGTGGCCATCAAAAGGGTGCCACGAAACCACGTCCAGCACTGGGGCGAGCTGGTGAGTGAGCGGGGCCAGGGGGAGAAGCTGGGGCATGCCGGGCGGGGATGAGCCGAGGCCCGGAAGGGTGGGAGTCACCGGGAACCTTGAGGGAGAGCGGGTGTGGGGCCAGCAGGGCATCCTGGGCTTCCCGATATCAGCCCTGCTGACAGCATCGTGCTCCTCCCCCAGCCCAATGGCACCAGAGCACCACTGGAGATCATGCTGCTGAACAAGGTGTCCACTGGCTTCCCTGGTGTCATCTGACTGCTGGAGTGGCTTGAGCTCTCCAACAACATCGTGATGGTACTGGAGCCCCCGGAGCGGTGAAAGGACCTGCAGCATTCAATTTGGGCACAGGGGTTCCCGTCTGAGGAGTGGTGTGGGAGCTGTTCCACCAGGTGCTGGAGGCCGTGGGGCACTGCAGCAGCTGTGGGGTCCTACACAGAGACATCAAACCAGAGAACATCCCGCTCGACCTGGCCACTGGGCAGGCAAAATTGATCGACTCTGGCTGAGGCGCCTTCCTCCGAGACAGCCTGCACCCAGTTTGTAGGTGAGCCCTCCTAGGGGATGCTCAGCCTCATGGCTCAGCCTGGGTGTAGCACCGGGACTTCCCCCTATTTTGGCTGGGATGGGATTAATGCTTGAGCCAAGTTGATTTGGGTAGGAGTGTGAGAGGGGCCAGCTTCCAGCCCTGCTGACAGCCTTCAGCACCCACTCTGCCCTGGGCTGAGGCTGGAACTGGGGCAGCCAGGCAGACAAAAACCCCATTGGGGTAGCAGAGAGGGGGGGGTCTGACCCCATGCCCTGGCCAGTTTGGTGTGCAGGCAAGGAAGGGCTTGAACTGCTCATGTGCCCTTGTTTGCCTTGCCTTATTAACATTTTTTTTGGCTATGCAAGCAGGGAGAAGAGTGGTTTTCCCCACCACTGGGTGGGTTTTTGTTTTGTGGGTCATGGTCGGGCCCTCCCAGGGCTTCCGCTGGCCTCTTCCAGCACCATGGACTCCGCTGGCCTCTTCCAACACCATGGACTCTTTTCCAACTCCAAGTTTGTACACAAGTCCCAGGTGCTGGCAAGAGGGCAGTGGTCACACTCTGTGCCACTGGGGCAGTCCCCACCATGCCCAGGGATGCTGGGGCCAGGCTCTGGGAGCAGCAGCATCCCCCTGATGAGCTCCATCTGTATTCCATAGGAACACCATCATACAGCTCCCCGGAATGGACCCACTTTGGCTGGTACTATGGCAAGCCAGCTACCCTCTGGTCCCTGGGCATCCTGCTGCATCACATGGTTTGTGGGGAGCACCTTTCAGGAGGGGCCAGAACATCAGCTGGGACCAGCAGCTCTCACTGCCACAATGGCTCTCTGAAGGTGGATCCTCATCTCTGGGCACGGGGGGAATATCAGTGCTGGGAGACAGCAGTGGGCTCGTAAGCATCCTGCTCTGGCAGCTGCTGAGGGGGTGGCACATGTGTTTGCTCTCCTGCTCTCCTGCTCTCCTCCAAAACAAAGAACTGATGGGAAGGTTTAGGCCCAGCTCTGAGCACACGCAGCATGGCCTGGGCAGGGGAACGGTGGAAAAAAGGGGGATGGAGCCTTCTCCAACTGACCAGTGGTTTCTGGTTTCCCTCCCCAGAGTGCCCAGATCTGATCAGGTGGTGTTTATCCATGTACTCCTTGGAAAGGCCCTTGTTAGAAGACCTGTTCTGTGGTCCCTGGATGCAGAATATTCATCTGCCATAGAAGAAGGGAGAGAGGCACAGGCACACTTGATGCAGGCTCCTGGTAAGTTACAGCTCCACACAGCCTTGGCAATCAGAAGCAAAGAACCCCAGACTACTTTGTCCTGCCTGTGTCACTGCACAGGGGTCATCAGATGGAAACATGCAGCCCTTGTGCTGGAGCTGAGCTGCTCTGCCCAGCACTGGTGGCCACCATCCAAGCTGGTTTGGCTTGTCCTGGTTCACTGACAGCTGGGGCCCTGGTCAGAACACTGACAGCCTGGTCTCAGGGAAGGAGAAGGAGAAGCTGTACTGGGTGAGGCTGCTGCTGCTGGAGACAGTGAGGACAGCAAGGATGAGAACCTCTTGCTCCACCTGGCCACTGGCAAGCTGAAAATAATGGACTTGGATTCTGGCACCTTCTTCAAAGCCAGGCTGCACAGCAAATTTGCAGATGAGTCCAGACCCAGGGGCATCCTCCCAGATTTGGGCATTGCACAGCCTGGACAGGAACCAAAGGTTCCCGCTTTGCTGGGAGGATAAAACTGATTCTTCAGTCGGCTGCCAAGGTGCTTTTTGTCAGGCCTGGGGGGATGGGCTGGGGTGGGTATGAAATGGGAGTCAGCTCCTGCCCCCAGCACCCACTGTGCCCAGCTGGGGCTGGGGCTGGGGCTGGGGCTGGGGCTGGGGCTGGGGCAGCCAGCCCGACACAAACAAACCCCATGGTGAGAGCAGAGGTGGGACTCCAGAACCTGTGCACAGCTGCTTTGCTTTGCAGGCAAGGAAGGGCTTGGGTTACTCCACTGCCCTTGTTTGCTTTGGGATCACCATTACTTTTGGGGGCAGTGCAGGGGGAAAGGGAGAAAGCATGGGCTTCCCTCACCTGTGAGTGGGTTTTTCACTGTCATGTAGAGGTTCAGCCTTGATCAAGCCCCTGACAGAGATAAAATATTTTACCTTTTTTCTTGTTTCTCCTTTTTGTCTGTAATCAATTTTTATTAATTTGTTGTTTGTTTCTCTAAAGGAAGCATTCTAAATGCTGTCCAGTGTGGATGTCAGGGTCCACACCACATGCAGAGTCCTGATAGGTTCTTTTAGGGATCTCAAAGCGCAAAAGACACAGCAGGGGACAAAACCACTTTACTTTTGCAAAAATGCACCTTTACTTAGTGCCAACCAAATGCGATAGAGGGACAGGAAATAAAAGAGAGAGAGAGAGAAAGAAAGAGAGAGAGAGTTTGAATTTTGTTTCATGTTGCAAAGAATGTATCCTGTCAATCACATTTTCTAAATTAAACCAGTTACTGTATGCCCAATCTTCTCCCCCTTGGGAGGGTCTGGCATTATACTTAGCTAGCAAAGCGAAAAATGCAGCTTTATCTTTTTCAGGCATTTTTACGAAGGGACTAAAACCACTCTCAGGGAGACACGCTTAAAGTTACACAAAAAGCACAGCTAAAACTGTGTTTCCTTTCTTGTCCCTGGAGCGGGTGAAGAGACCACACTACTTGGGAGGTACTACCTTAGTAACTAAACAGCTTGTGTCTTCACGATCCCAGGTAGTCAAAAACAGCAGCAAACACCCAGCCTCTTAGCTGAGGACAATCCCTTTTCTTCCATGCCTGGGTTAGGGGAGAAAAAACTGCCTAGGAGGTTCTCTCTTCAACTATAACAAGCAGCTCAGCAACACATACACAACAAAAACACAAGTCCCATCTTTTGCATAGTTCAGATCCTTTACAAAAAATTATCCGATAACTGAAATGGAGTTGATTCTCCACCTGGGTCTGTGTGCAGATTGCACGAAGAACCCAATGCCACCTCCCTTGTTTTCCAACACTGTTCAGTCCTCACGGTACTGACAGGCTGGGTGCGGCTGAAATGGCACAGGTCTTCCCCTGGTACGAAGTACACAGAAACAACTCCTCCAGTATCAGGGAATCCTGCCGACTACGCCAATTAAATGTCAGGGTCCACACCACGTGCGGAGTCCTGATAGGTTCTTTTAGGGATCTCAAAGCGCAAAAGACACAGCATGTACGCGGACGGTCTCACCTCCCTTTCCCCGAGCTCCGCCATTTCTCGGGAACCTCGCCTGAGGAATGGCTCCCGCGCTGGGCCGGGCCCGGGCATCGGGCCAAGGAACCGCTGCTGCCCTTAACCGGCGGGAGCTCGGGGTGAGCAGGAGCTGAGGGCGGTGGGAGCTGGGGATGAGTCTGGGATGGAGCCGGGACCCACGTGGAGCCCTGGCAGGAGCCCGAGGCGGGCAAGGGATGTTTGAGAGAGGCCCCGGGGCTGTGCGGGAAAATTCACGTGGCCAGAGGTTTGTGTGTCCAAAGGAGACGGAGGAGTCCTGTAAAAGTGACTTTATTGATGAACAAAGGGAGAGGCCATGCGGCATTTTCCATGCGGTGTCTCTAAAACGCAGCCTCCTTTTTATCCTCGTTTTCCCGGCCGCATCTCCCTCTTCCTTTCTCCACTGGATGAGGCACTTTAAAGGTTCAGATTTCCCGATCCGCCTGCTGCATGTCCCCCTTAATATGCACCCCTCCTTTAGTATCACATCCGATATTCACGGCTGTGTTAAGTGTTTCTCCTTCTTGTTGTGCAGGAATTGAGCAGGATCTTTGCTGAGCAGCAGTCTCTGTCAATTGGTAACATTTTCTGAAACTGAAGATTTCTCCCATTGCTTTCTCGTGTACAAGTCCCTGGCCCTATCTCCAAGCAGATTCACGCGTTGACTCTCTTTGTTCTTCCTCTGTCCTCTTTGGTTTTGGTATTATTCTTAGTGCCCTCACTCCCTGACCTTTTGTAGCCGTTTCTGGATCAGGAGGCCTGGCTGCCACCTGCATCCCCTTGCTCAGCTGCTGAATGAGCTGCACTCAGCAAGGTGTCGTGCATGGGAAAAAAATGAGAGTTGCTGCAGCACATCTGAGGACGAACAGCATTTGTTTATGGTCATGGTCTGCCAGGAACAACCAGAACGAGTCCTATTCCCATCCTTTCTACATTTGGAGTGGAATATGAGCTAATTACTTACTTTGTTTTTTTTTATCTGTTTCACCACTCTTCAGTTATTATCTATTTGCAAACAGCACCTGGAGTAATTTCACTTTTTATCAATGTCCCGTGTTTTTTAGTGTAGCTTCTTTGGGAACAAGATCAGGAGGTGCATCTGTTGGGTTGATTATTATTTCATGGACAGCTTCTAATCTAATTCTGTAATTCAAATGGTAGATGTGTACTTTTCTCCAGCAGTGTTAATGTACATTTCTAAAGCTCCTCTCCTGGCCCACTGGAACCTGAGCTTCTCATCCTGAGCAGCCATTGGATGATTCACATGTGTCGCTCCACAAATCTGCTTTGAACTTGATAGCTTTAGTGTCAGAGAGTCAAGACATTATTTGATTCTTGCCAGGATGTGTGACGGAAATAATTTCATCTATACATTGCCCAAGTGTGCAGAGAAAATAATTTCATGACAGGTGAGCTTTACTAGAATTTTCCTAAACTTTATACAGTTTGATCCCACTGAAGCCCATTGGTTTAATGTACATTGCTTCCAATGTGCATCGTCCTCACTATGTGGTTTCCTATTGCACCCAGATTTCTCCTCTTCTGATGTTTATTAGGTCTGCACTCCTGGATGTCCTTCTTAGCATTTTCCAGACCAGATGTCTCCAGCTATACCTTGGGGCTGTGTCTGGGGTGGATGTTGCTTGGTGTTTCCAGATGGTCCTTGATGTTTTGTTAATGGTTGTTATCTTGGTGGGGATCTTTTGGGCCATTCTCAGTCTGTTGAGATTTTAAACTCATCTCTGTTGGATGGTGCAATACCTCTTTAAAAAAACTTCTTTAAAATTCCTTTCCCCAAGGGAAAGGCAAACCAAGCCTGCTTAGGGAAAGAAAAATTTTTAAAAATTAAACTAGGTATATTTTCCATCACCTTCCCATTTTTTTTGTGATTTTCCCATCTCCCCCAGCCCAGTGTGTGAATGCAATTTAGAGCCAGAGTGGAATTGTGCCGTTGTGTTCCCCAGCTGCTGTGGGAGTCTGTCACATCCCGAGGTGTCTCCTTAGACCTGAGATCACCTCTGGAGGACATGCAGGTGGTTTGGAACCCAGCTCTTTCCAATGCCCGTCGATGAGAGACTGCAGGAGGCTGTTCTTAGAGGTTTTCATGTTCGTTTATTCTTCCTTATCTCAGGAATGCTTTGTCCAGCGAACAGCGGTCTGCTCGCCAGATGTCCAGGGCAGAGTCTGCGTGGTAGAGGCAGGACTTATCTTTTATAGTCTAAATTACATACTAGGTATTTACAAATGACCCCAAATACAATACAATCTTGTTACATGGTCCAGCTCTGGCCTTATCCAATCTACAAGTGCCAGCATGTCACCCAGCATGGATGACATGGAGAAGAAGGAGGAAGAGTATCCACACCCCCAATTCTCCATGTTGGCCACGTGTCCCTTATCACAAACATTCTAGAAATCTGCTAATTCTACATTCTAACAGTCTAATTTACACTCTATTTATTTTTGCAGCTTGCATTTTTTCTCTCAATGTTGGTAAATTGTTCCAAGCAGCTAAATCCAGCCCCTGAGACACCTGGGTCTCATTCGAGGGTTTTTGGGGACCCTGCCAGGGGGGTCTTAAACCTTCCAGGGAAGCCATAGGAATACTCTGGACTCCCACAGGAGTGCAGGCACAGAAAGCAGCGAAGCTGCAGCAGTGGCAACAAGGATTGGCCCCAGTGGCTGGAGATGCCAAAGGAGGGTGCCCAGGCAGAGGATTTGAGCAGAGGATGTGTGGGCAGGCCCAGGGGCTTCCCCCGCTGTGGAGCCCTGAGCTTCTGCGTTGCCTTCAGTGCAGGCTCAGTGGGGCCTCCCATGCTGGTGCTGCAGCTGGGAAGTGCAAATCTGCGGGGCTTGAGAGCCCCTGAGCCCAGGGTGAGGAGTCCCCCCGTGCTGAGCTGTGCTGGGGCTGTTTCTGTGCTCAGGGACACTTGGGATGGGCCACGGCACTTGGCCACCAGTGGTACTTCTCTGCACTCCTTAGGCAGAGTGTAAGTCTTGGTCTAATTCCCTTTCCTTAATAAGAGCATGTCTTGGAACTGTTTTCCGTTCTCCTGCCCTTGCAGCCCCATCCATGAACACATTTTGTCCCTCAGGCCAGGGAATGTCTCATCAATCTCTTCTGTTCTAGCTCCAGAACTCTGTCACTTGAATGCGGCCATGGGTTTGCTCCCAGCCCCTGTGCAGGCTGTTCAAACAGGAGGCTGGGTTAAACCCTTCCCCTGTCCTCAATTCTAAATCCTTCTGTGCAACTGGACAAGTTTCGTTCTATAAGCACCGAGCACTGCTCATCCATGTAGAGGATCTTTGGTTATCAGAGCTTTAACTTGGTGCCAGACTTGAACAATAGAAGATCCTCCTGCCATCAGTTTTTATGCCTCAGGTCCCATTAAAGCTGTGGCTGCACAATTCTGCAGACAGTGAGACCACTCTGTCCAGTGGTTTAAACATTTTAGCTTGAGAATTCCTTTGGTATGTCCCTGTTTAACATCCAGATGCAATTCAAATTTATTTTCTGAGTCTGCAAGGCCCAAGGCTGTGGCATCAATCACTTTGTTTTATAATTTTCTTAAGTTTTAGTCTTTTTCTTATGTCCATACTATAACATTTAGGCTATTGGGGGTTAAAATATAATAAAATATTTTTGCTAGAACTGAGAATCTTGAATCCATGTCCTGCAATTCTCTGTTAATCCTCAGAATTGTCTCAGCTCCATTTTAGTGCTGGAAAATGCTACTTCTGAGATTTCCTGCAGTGTTATTTGAGTATTGGAAGGGATAAAATTGCACACACGGAGAACGAGCTGGGCCCGGTCATCTTGGAGCTGTGCTAGGATTTTTTTAAGCTGCGCGGGCTGTGTGAAACTGCAGAGCTCAGCAAGCAAATGAGGGAGGGAGGCTCGGCTGGAACAGAGCCCAGCTGCATTTCCTTCAAGCTGTGTGGGCGGCTGGAGGGAAGCAAAGCTTCTGAACTTCTGAGATGGCGGCAGCGCCCTGGCCAAGCTGTGACTGCGCTGGAGAGGGGGGAAAACTCAGATTTTCGCAAAGGTTTCTCTTTCTCCTGGCCATCAGGGCCCTTAGTTGAAAACGGGGGGGCTTCAGTGGCTCCCCCACCCTGCCTGGCCAGGCCGCATGGGGAGGGGGCCGGGCCAGGCCAGACTGGTTGGCTTTATCTTCAGATACCAGAAGTCAAAAGAGAAAGTTTCACTTTTACCCATGTGATTAATGGAGGCAAAGTAACTTTTTACTTGGTTACCCAAGCTGCCAATTACTAAATCAGCTTTCTGATTGGTTCTAGCATCTCACAGAAAAAAGTTTTCAGCGAAAAAACCTTTGTGTGTGTGTGTCTGTACTCCTCTTCCTTGGGACTTCTATGTAAAACCAGCACATTCCACCCCTCACAATCATGAATCACATTTCACAATTACCATCAAAATTACACTTAACTTACTACTTGAAACAGAAAAATTTAATGTTAGCCACCACCCCTAGATATTTCACCATTATTTCTACTTCATCCTTATAATCTAATACATGCCTTGCTTATACTCCTCTTAATTGATCCCATTTAACACCTTTATTAATTTTCTCTTGCCTGAATTCTCCACCAAAAATGTCTTGGTTTAATTTAGGTTTGCTGATTTTAATATATTTAATTTTTCTTTGAGATAGGATTTAGGAGCAAAAACAAGGCAGGTCTAAAATTTAAAAGGGTATGAAGAAGAAATTTATTACTAACACAGGGAAACTAAGAAATTTGGAATAAAATTTCAAGATCAATCCTTCCTCCCCTATCACCTTCCATATTTCTTAACAACAACATACAGAGACACTTCAGTCAATCTGTCACTTAAATAATAATTTCAGTTCACTCTAGAGAGGGAAGTTCTTTTTTGTTTTGTCCATAGGATTCTTTTTTAAGAGAATAATAAATTTCTCTTGTGTCTACACTTTTACAATTTGCATCCACCTGGGAAAATCTGCAAATCGTGGAAATTTTTTAATTTTCACAGTCTTTTTAGATCTGTGTTATGGGTTATGCTAATTCTCATGGGGTATTACTTTTAAGGGCAGACTGTTCAAAGGCACAAGTTTACTTCATCTCTTTTTTTCATCTCCTCTTCCTTGGAACTTTTATGTAAAACCAGCACACATTACAATATTCATGTTACTATTTCCAATCACAAAAGGTTATTATGTTACAGTTTAACCTAGAAGTTGTTTTTCAGTTTTCTTGCAGTGGAAGATTCTGAGATCTTTTCTCTACTTGCAATATGGCTTTTTGTTTGTCTGTGAAAATATTTTTGCTTGGTAAAAACATCTTTTGTTTGAGGTGGATTTATCCTCTGCTCTAAGTGATAAAAGCCCCTTCCAGTTCACTTGCTCTTTGCCTTCTTATTTATCCAGTAAAACTCACTCAGCAATTCTTTTCTTCTACATCAAAACTTGCTATCATTTCTATACCTTCTTCAGATTCTACATTCAAAGATCTTTCTGTTATACATACATATCTGTGAGACCTTCCTGTCAACTCCTTATCCTCCCAACAGTCCACGTCTTTACCACTTTTCCTTTCTACCTCATGTTCCTGAAGCGCGGAAAATAGACTTCACAACCCGTAAAGTTGTGGAGTAGGTACGTATTTTATTCAGCGCTGGACGCAGGGGGAGAGCATCCTCCCAAATCCTGTGTACCTTACATGTTTCTAACCTTCTATTTATCTAGGAAGTACGTGCATATTCTAAATCGCCTATACATATTGATTATCTGCCCCGCCTGTTTCCCCGCTTCGTATGGAAATTAGCTGCATATTCATTGCGGCTGCGTAGTTTATTGAGTCGGTGGTCTTCAAATGAGTCTGTGGGCAGAAAACGATGAAGTAAAAGTCTTCCTCACTCGTTGAACTTTTCACCTTGTCTTTCCACGCATGCGCTTGTAGTCTCTTGGTCGCAGACTTTGCACTTTTATGGAGAGGTACACTTTCCTATACTTCAGGGGTCTCTTATCGTGCATTCCTTTCTTTATTTAAGCACACAGTAACTGATACTATATGTTATACATCGTGCATTCCTTTCCTTATAAGCACACAGTGACTGGTACTATATATGTTATCTCTTCATTCTATGTAACCCTTAAATCCCCTGTTTCAGTCCCCCCTTTTCTAGAAAATTAATAAATTCTTTTACTTAATACAAGATTTCTCTTTCTCCATCCTTAAGATATGTATCTCTTAATGCCTTACCATTTACTCTCGACAATGAAGTTAGTATTGCCATTCGTTGCAACATCTTCCAATTCCAAATAAATAGTACAAAAGACAGCAGTAAGCTTAGACTAACTAAAACCAATAACACAATTACTGGATGACATAATCTATTCACAATTCCAGTTGCAGTTGGGGACCACCCGAAAAGGGCATCCCACCAATTGTGGCTTGCATCCTGCGTAACCCTTTGTAAGACTCTATTTATTTCTTGGACATCATGGTGAACAGTGACTAAAGTCTTTTGCCCGCTCTCTTTGATTTCTTCCAAAATTTTTACTAAGTCTTGATGTTTTATCAGTTGCTTTACCAATGTAAGGTTCATTCCAATGGGCGTAGGTGATAGTTTGTGGTATGTCGTGTAGTTAGACCTTATCAGCTGGTGGTATGTAACTGGTGACAAATATGAAAAATCACATCCCATAATTTTAACGAAATTACAAATACAGAAATTAGAGTTATTCTTAACAGGCAGAGTTACATTCTCATTGTCTATGTTCACAAAAACACAAGTGGTTCTTAAACATACACATCCTTGACCAGTATATATAAGCATAGTCTTTTGATCAGCATCTGGATGAATTTCAAAGTGGCATACACCCTGCTCGGTGTCAAGGCATACGTCTTGAGCATCAATTGTATTGCTTTCACAGATTAACCCTTGTTGTTCTCGAGTAACACAAGATTCTACATTCACAGTTTGCCATTTACCATTTACTGTCTGGGCCCATGCCCTATGCTCTGAGGGATACAACACCATCGCCTCATGATTGAGTCCCAATGCAATGATGGGATGAATATCATAAACTGTGGCATTACGTATGGTAAGCACGAAGGTAGTGGCCATATTAGTAACAGGATCATAGGTGAAATTTACTAGAGTCCACCAGGATTGGAATTTTCTTTCAAAATCATTAGCATTGTCCCAAACAACTTTTCGAACCTCAGTCGGAAAAGTGCCTTCACTCCCTTCTCTTATAGCCAAGGCAGCTGTGGATTGGATCCATAACTGTGCTTGTACACAACTGAAAGCTAAAGACACATTATCTTGAACCGTGCTAAGTGCGTCTATTATTAACTTATGGTCCTGGTCCTCAGTCTTTGCCCAGTTCGGTAACACCTTTGAAACCTGCCACTGACTATTTCCTAATGCCAATAAAGATGATTGTAGAGGTTGTCCCAGTTTTGTCAAATCATTTGTTGCAGTTGCTAGCTTATTTGCTAGTATTTCAGAGTCAATGCCATTCAATACTCCTAATCCTGTTCCAAACATTCCCGTTAAATCTCTTCGCATCCTATCCCTAAGGTGTACTTGCTTCTGTAACCATGTTGTCCACCCTTCTAGGGATGGTTTTAGGAAGGAGGAACAGGCTGGTTGAATCTCTGAAATATTGGTTTGTATTAGCAATTCAACACGCTTGAGAGACCATTCTGGGTTGAATAATAATTGCTGTTGTCCTGTATTTCTCACTATATATGGGCCTACCTCATAAATCATAAGTTTAAGTTCGAGTGGTGTACTCCGAGTCTGAATCTGAACAGGTTCGGTTATGGCATTTATTCTAAATTTAAATGAGAGCCCAAGACCTCTATGAGACCAAAGGCATACCACCTCAACAGTCCTATCTAATGTAAAATTATACCAACAATCTGGCTCACTGCGTTGCTTACAAATCTCATTATGTCCGTTTTCAGGGGGAGATGACACACTAATTTGAGCTGGTTTCTCATGGGTAGTTCCATTAATCATTCGACATCCTATTCTAATGGTCTCTCCTACAGTCCCTTGAAGTGACCACAACCCTTGTTTCTGCCATTCTTGCTTTTCATATACCTGGTTTCCATGCATGACTATAGTTGACAAGTTCAAATTTTGTACCTTCCCCATATATCCAGTAGACTTAACAAAAGCCTGGGACCAAGGCCATTCAACATTGCTCTGGCTAAAGGTACTTTTCAATTCTTGGAATATAATTATATTTACAAACAAAACAATTAAATTTCTACGTCCTGAATCACCGAATACCCCTAACTGTAATATGCTCATTTTGTTCGTGTAAACTTGAGCTTTAGTCCGTTATCACCAGATATTACTTTCCAAGGAGCTTCTGGAGCTTTCTTCACCCGAGAATGGTGGATCCAAGCGCTCTGTTCCTTGATCTTAATTGCAGTGAAGGTAGTGAGTAGCACCTGGAATGGTCCTTCCCACTGTGGTTCGAGGGTTTTTTCTGTAAAAGACTTAACATATACATAATCTCCAGGCTGTATATTATGCACTGGTCCATCCAAACCTCTGCCCCGAGTTCCAGCCACATGTTTTTCAATTTTTCTGAGCTGTTTGCTCAAAGCCACCATATAGGTGGCCAGTGTCTCCTCTCCAACTTGGGTAGAAGTTCCCCTTTGCACTCCATATGGCCTCCCGTAAAGCATTTCAAAAGGACTTAACTTTTCTTTAGTCCTTGGCTTAGTTCGAATTCGCATCAATGCCAATGGGAGTGATTGGGGCCAGGGCAAATTAACTTCTTGTCCTAACCTCACAATTTGCTGTTTAATTAAATGATTCATTTTCTCTACTTGGTCCACTGGACTGAGGATGATATGGGGTGTGAAGTTCCCAATCTACTGCCCAAGTGACGACTAATTTGTTGCACTATCTTTGAAATAAAGTGTGGTCCTCTATCTGAGGATATAGTGGCTGGAACTCCAAAGCGTGGTATTATTTCTTGTAACAGCACTCTAGTTACCTCCCGGGCTTTGGCAGTTCTAGTTGGGAAGGCTTCTGGCCACCCTGAAAAGGTATCTGTCATCACCAATAAGTACCTATACCCCCCTTTTCTTGGAAGTTCTGAAAAATCAATTTGCCACTGCTGCCCAGGCCCTCTGGCCTCTTCCAATTTGACCAAGTTTTGGTTTAGGGGTATTCTTAGGATTAGTCTGGAGGCAAAGGTCACACTGCCGAGTAACCTGGGTAACAACAGTATATAAATTTCTAGCAGTAATCTTTTCAATTAGATGGGTATATAGAGCATCTGCTCCCCAGTGTGTTTTCTGATGTTCCTTTTTAACTAGGGACCATAGTATGTGGGAGGGGATAACCAGTCTCCCTTCTGTAGTGACAGCCCATCCTTCCTCATTATATGCTCCCTTCTGATCCTCAATTAATTCCTTATCTTTTTTATCGTATATTGGCTTACCTTCAAGGGATATCTGTCCGTCTGGAATCAAGGTTGCCTCAATTACTATCTCACCCTTTGCTGCCTCTTTTGCCTCTCTGTCCGCCAGCTCATTTCCTTCTTCCGATTCTGAGCTCACCTTCTGGTGTGCCTTAATGTGCATAATTGCTACCTTCTCAGGCATCTGGACTGCTTCTAATAATCGCATTATTTCTTGTGCATGTTTTATGTTCTTTCCTTGTGAATTTAACAGTCCTCTTTCTTTCCAGAGAGCTCCATGTGCATGCACAACCCCAAATGCATATCTTGAGTCTGTATATATATTTATTCTCTTCCCTTTTGCCATTTCCAAGGCACGGATCAGGGCAACTATCTCAGCCTTCTGTGCAGAGGTATCTGTTGGCAAAGATCCAGATTCTAGTACCTCTTTACTGGTGGTAACTGCATACCCAGCATATCGCTTCCCACTGATGACGTAGCTGCTTCCATCAGTAAACCAGGTTTCTGCGTCGTCAAAAGGGGTGTCTTTCAAGTCTGGTCGGCTGGAGTAGGTGGCTTCGATAGTCTCCAAACAATCATGGTGTACTGGTTCTCCTTGATTTCCACTGAGAAAAGAAGCTGGGTTAACAATATTAGTCACCACTATTTCCACATCATCTTGTTCCACCATAATAGCTTGGTATTTCAAGAATCTTTGTGGGGAAAGCCAGTGCCCCCCTTTTACCTCCAATACTGCAGATACTGTGTGAGACACCAATACAGTCATTTTCTGGCCCAGGGTGAATTTGCGTGCCTCTTGGATATTCATCACAACTGCTGCCACCGCTCTGAGGCACTCTGGCCATCCTTTGGCTGTTGCATCCAGCTGCTTAGAGATGTAAGCAACTGCCCTTCGGTATGGCCCGAGGTTCTGTGCTAGTATTCCCAGGGCAATCCCCTGTTTCTCATGGGAGAACAAAAAGAATGGTTTACTTACATCAGGAAGTCCTAGGGCTGGGGCTGACATAAGAGCATCCTTTAATCGACGAAAGGCTTGAGTGGCCTCTTTAGTCCACTTGAGATCTCTGCTGCCATTTGCCATAAGCGTGTACAGAGGTTTAACAAGCAACCCATAGTTGTAGATCCACAACCTACACCATCCTGTCATTCCTAAAAAGGTTTGCAGTTCCTTTATTGTCTGGGGTTGTGGAGTTTGGCATATTGTTTCTTTACGCTGTTGCCCTAAGGTCCGTTGTCCAGCACTAACTTCATATCCCAGGTAGATAACCTTCTGCTTCACCACCTGAGCCTTTTTCTTTGATACTCTATACCCCTGGAGTCCCAAAAAGTTTAAGAGACTCACCGTCCAGGCCACACATGCTTCTTCCATCTTAGTGGCTATTAGAAGATCGTCTACGTACTGCAGCAGCTTTCCTTCTTCTGTGGGGGCCTCCCAGGCCTCTAAGTCCTTGGCAAGCTGTTCCCCAAACAAAGTAGGAGAATTTTTAAACCCTTGGGGAAGTACTGTCCATGTGAGTTGAGTTCTCCGTCCAGTTCTAGGATTTTCCCATTCAAATGCAAAAATTTTCTGAATGGCTTCATGGAGAGGGAGGCAAAAGAAGGCATCTTTCAGGTCTAAAACAGTAAACCAAGTAAACTCTGGTGTTAAGCATGTTAATAAAGTATATGGGTTTGCCACTACTGGATAAAGATCTTCAGTTATCTTATTAACAGCCTGCAAATCTTGCACCACCCGGTATGATCCATCAGGTTTCTGAACGGGTAAAATAGGAGTATTAAACTCAGATTGGCATTCTTTTAGTAATCCTAATTGTAAAAAGTTCTCAATCACTGGCCTAATTCCTTCCCTGTCCTCTTTTCTCAAAGGATACTGCTTGATCCTAACTGGTTGTTTCCCTTCTTTGAGTTTAATTATTATAGGAGGTGCATTTTTCGCTCTCCCTGGCACATTGGAAGCCCATACTCCAGGGAACACCTAATTATTTCTTCTCTAATTTCTTCTTCAATTTCAATGATTGTCAATATTAAGCTCAACACTTCTATATATTTTTGGTCATTTACCTCCAAAGTAATCTCCCCATCCTTAAATACAATGGTCACTTGTAACTGTTCCAATAAGTCTCTTCCCAGGAGCGCCTTTGGGGAATTTGGCATGTATAAAAACTTATGAGTGCCCCATTGTTTTCCAAATTTATATTTTAAAGGTCTACAAAAATAAGCCTTTTCAGACTGGCCAGTAGCTCCTTGTACCGTAACATAATCTTTTCCCACAGGCACCAGGGCCTTATTCAATACTGAATATGTCGCTCCTGTATCAATTACAAACTCTACTTCCTTTCCCTCCTCCCCCAGCTCCATTGTTATAACCAGGGGATCTGCTGGGGGTTGATCTCCCGGTCCCCTTCAGTTTCCTTTTGCATATGCGATCACATCTTTTTCCTTGTCCCTCCTTCGTTTAGGGCATTCATTCTTCCAGTGCCCCAACTCTTTACAAAACGAGCACTGATCTTTACCCAGTCGAGGTGGGCCCCCCTGTCCCCCTCGTCGACCCTGCCCACGATTTTGTCCTCCTCTTTCTTCTCTCACCACTGCCACCAATTTCCTCACATTTTGCTTATATCCCTCTTCTCTATTGCTAAATACTCTCCATGCCTCATCTAGTAAATTCTCTAAATTCCTTCCCTCGGGCCCTTTTATCTTTTGAAGCTTACGCCTAATATCCCCCGTAGATTGACCCAAAAATAAATTCACTAGTTGTTGAATCCCCACTTCTGCTTCAGGGTCTAGAGATGTATTGCGACGCATTGCATCCCTTAATCGATCCAAAAATTCAGATGGTGTTTCAGAGGGACCCTGTTTAACAGCATATAGTGCTGACCAATTTATAGTTTTAGGTATTGCTCGTTCCATCCCTTTTGCTATCCATTCTTGGTAGCTTTCTAACTTTTGCATTTCTGCTGTCCTGTCTGGATCCCACTGTGGATTCTGGAGGGGGAAATACTCCTTTACATCCTTTTGCTGGGCCTTATAATAATCCTCTGCTAGATCCCCTGCTGTTTTCAGGACTAATTGCTTTTCTGTTTCAGTTAATGCATCCAGCAATAATTGTATATCAGACCAATCTGGATTATGTTGTTTTATAATATACTGCAAACGCTTTGCTGTAGTTATTGGGTCACTACGGTAGTTTTTAGCAACTTTTTCCCATGCTTCTATATCAATAGTAGAAAAGGGTACTTTTACTAGAAGTCTCCCTCCTTCTGGTCCCACAGCCTGTCTCAAAGGGAGTTGTAGCACCTTATTTCTCGTCCTAGAAGACACAGGGCTTCTGGGAGGAGAATGGGCTGGAGTACGTATTCCTTCTGAATCATCATCTCTCTGTCCCCGAGTTTGAGGAGATTTGAATAGGTCACTCATATCCTGTTCCTGCATATCCAAATTGTGCATTTTGTCTAATCTGGTACACCACTCACCTATATCACATGCTGAACAACACCTTTTAAGTTTCCCTTTATTTGCTTTCCTTTCCTTCTCAAGGGCTAAAACTAAAGGGTCAGAGGGTGCCTTAATCCCACAGTCTCTCTGCCATTCAGGGTGGTTTCGGAGAGAGAACAACATATCACAGTAGGAGACCTCAGTCCATTTGCCCTCTCTTCTTAAAAACAGCATTAGTTGCAGCAGAGTGTTATAATCTAAAGTCCCAGTAGGTGGCCACCTTACTCCGTGGTCTAGTCTATAAAGTGGCCACCAATGGCTACAATATTTAATTAGGGTGGATTTATTTTCAGTGCCGCCAGTTCCTGCAACTTCTTTCCAGTGTGTTATAATGCACCCTAAAGGGCTGGCTTTAGGGACTTCTGTGCTCTGTGTAGATCCCATTCTTCTCTTTTTGTCCCCTACCTACTTTACACCTAAACTTTTCCTTACTGAACTTTAGAATTTCCTTCCAATCCCCTTCACACACACAATACCAACTGCTGGATCAGTCAATTTGTTTCCTTTCTCTATCTGGCTGTCTATTAGGTTCACAAATCTCAAGGATCACGCCCAAACCGTTGGAAAGGGGACCCCTTTTCACTCGTCTCAGTATACAAACAAAGCACACAATGTACCAACGCAGCACACTCGCTCTTGCACGAACACAGCACACTTATTATTCATACGTTTTACTAACAATCATTATATTCTCAGCACAGCTACAGTCCCGCTCGCATCACACCGCACACTACACAACAATTCTGCCTTTCTGAAGCAAATACCCCACACTTACTCCCCTCCTGGGTACGTCTCACTCACTCATTCACTCTCTCTGCTCACAATGTCCAGACTCCAACACACACACACCACCTCAGCTCCGATGACATGGGAGCAGGAATTCACTCGACCCGCGATCGAGGGTCGCTCCGCGGCTGCTCTATCAGTCAGCGAATTCCTACACCGGCCCCCCTCCTCTCTTCTTGACAAGGGAACGGAGCGGCCCCACCGGTGTTCGTATCCCTTCGCCACTAACTCCACCGGCCCGCTGCTTGCAAGCCCGACCTACCCAGGGACTTTGTTGTACGCAGGACGTCTCCTGCGATTTATCAACAGCCCTCCAATCATGCGTGCATATGTCTTACAAACCCCCCAGAATTAATACGTACCGTTTCATCCGCCAGCCAGTGGTCCTTTCTGTCACTGCAGTAAGCGAGCTGGGGTCGGGGTCTCCTCCAGGAAATCCCGGGGCGCGCCGTGGAGTCGTCCGGCCCTCAGCTCAGTCCTGCAGACAGACAGGAAGGTCCCATCTGGGGTGCCAAATAAAGGGCGGAAAATAGACTTCACAACCCGTAAAGTTGTGGAGTAGGTACGTATTTTATTCAGCGCTGGACGCAGGGGGAGAGCATCCTCCCAAATCCTGCGTACCTTACATGTTTCTAACCTTCTATTTATCTAGGAAGTACGTGCATATTCTAAATCGCCCATACATATTGATTATCTGCCCCGCCTGTTTCTCCGCTTCGTATAGAAATTAGCTGCATATTCATTGCGGCTGCGTAGTTTATTGAGTCGGTGGTCTTCAAATGAGTCTGTGGGCAGAAAACGATGAAGTAAAAGTCTTCCTCACTCGTTGAACTTTTCACCTTGTCTTTCCACGCATGCGCTTGTAGTCTCTTGGTCGCAGACTTTGCACTTTTATGGAGAGGTACACTTTCCTATGCTTCAGGGGTCTCTTATCGTGCATTCCTTTCTTTATTTAAGCACACAGTGACTGATACAATGTTATATTCTTCATGCACATTGGAGGAGAAGGTGGGATTGTGCAGGAGAAGGAGGAATAGTAGGAGGAAGAGGAGTGTGAAGAAGGGCAGGGATACAGAAGGAGGAGAAAGGGGAAGCAGCACAAGGTGCCATCCCTCCTTGTATCTGCAGCCTCAGCCCCAGAAGTGTTTCCCCCCGCCCCCCATATGCAGCAAGTGGATGGACATGGGGATCCACGATTTTCACAGGGGTGAATCTTGGTGATTCTGAGCTTTATTAGATTAAATGTTGGTCTTTGTTGGTTTTTTTTTGCAGGGCCTGACTATATTTTGGATGGGATTTTTGACGAATCTTCCTGTTTGAGGAGATTTTCATCTATCTCTTGAGATTTCGAGAATTTTTGGTTTGAACCTGGTGTTTGGAGGCTCTTACGTACACAAGATTGCCGATGATTTCCTGATGTGCACTTGGGCAAGGACAAACCCCCAGCCCAAGTCGCTCTCCTCTTGTTTTTTCCCTATCCCAGGATTTTTCATTTCCGAGTTGTGGGGGAATGGAGCAGGAGGAAAAGTCCCAAAGATCCCTCACGAGGAGGAGCTGTAAACCCAGCGCAGGGAACTGTGAGGAGGAAAGACCCTCGCTGAGCCGGGAAGGTGGCCAGAGATCCAGCCCGAGCTCAGAGCTGGTGGAGAAGCTTCATGGAGGGGAGAAGCCCCACAAGTACTTGGAATGTGGGAAGGGTTTCAGGTACAATTGTGAGCTGATCCGGCACCAGAGTATCCACACTGGGGAGAAGCCCTACAAGTGTGGGGAGTGTGAGAAGAGATTCAGAGACAGCTCCAGCCTGATCCAGCACCAGAGGATCCACAGTGGTGAAAAGCCCTACGAGTGTGGGAAATGCGGGGAGAGTTTCTGGACAATGTCTGATCTGATGCAGCACCAGGTTATTCACACTGGGGAACAGCCCTACACCTGCTTGGAATGTAGGAAGAGCTTTGGGTGGATGTCCAGCCTGAGAAGACACCAGCGCATCCACACCGGGGAGAGGCCCTACGAGTGTCCTGTGTGTGGGAAGGGGTTTCAGACCAGCTCTAATCTCCTCCTACATGAACGGATTCACACAGAGGAGAGGCCCTTCCGCTGCGCTGAATGTGGGAAGGGATTCAAGCACAACTGCACCCTCATTCTGCACCGGCGCATCCACACTGGGGAGAGGCCCTACAAGTATCCTGAGTGTGGGAAGAGCTTCTGAGACAGCTCAAACTTTGTGGACGCCATTGAAGCCTCAGGCTGAAAATGGCGAGGGCTTGAAACATTTCTCATGCAGGGGAAGCTCCCAGGCTGAGACAGTTTCTCTCTCATGCAGAGGGAGCTTTCCCAGGCTGAGACAGTTTCTCAGTTCCAGCCTGAGCCTTTCCCAGCATGATAACACTGGGGAAAAATAAAAAGGAATTAATAACAAGATTAACACTTGGGCTTCAATGATAAACAGTTCTCATGGTTTGTGAGAAAGATTTGTTTTCTTCAATTATCCAATAGACTGCTGTTCTGTTTGTAGTTTGCGAAACACACTATAAGAATGTGGTCCGCCGTTCAATAAACGGCTTCTTTAGCCACCTAGCTAGAGGAGTCCGTGTCGTTATTTTTGCGAAATACATCGTGAGTAGCGACAAAACTTGACCAAACACCAGTGGAGAGAGCACTAAGGGAAGCCCTGTGAGTGCCCCGAGTGTGGGAAGAGCTTCGTGCTCTGCTCCAGCTCCATCCCCCATGGGAGGATCGGAGTTGGATGATCCCCAGTGATGCCCTGTTGGGCAAAGCCCTGGTGATCCGTGGTCCTGGTGATCCATGTTGGGAAGACAGCTGGCTGTGGCTACTCTGCATCATCCTGTCCCTATGGGCACCTGGATTTACGCAGGGGCAGGAACATCCATTGGGATTCAAAGCGACAATGGGAATTCATTGGGGAGATTGGATTTGTTGGCTTTCAACACCAGAAAATCTTCTGTGTTCAGTCCTGTCTTCTGTGTGCATCCAGATGCTGAATGGTCTAGGAGGTCTTTTCCAACCTCAGTGATCTGACGTTTTTGATTTTCTATTACTAAAGGGTGTCTTATTCAGGAAAATGGTGATGGACTGGGGCAACGACCAAGATTTTGGAGACAGTGGGGTGGAAACCCCTCCAGGAAATGTTCTTCCATTCCACCCTAGAACGTAGACAGCTGGCACAGACACAGAAATTCTTTTCTTCTGGCCTTGATTTGCTTTTGATTTCTCTTCATCCCTTTAAAATATCTAACACTGGGGTAAAAATAAAGATACTGAATTGAGGCATGGGTGGGGACATGGGGGGACGAAGACATGGCGAGAGACCAACAGGGAGAGTGACTTGGGGACAAATGGACATGGAGGAGGAGGTAGCCTTTTTTGGGGACATGGGCATGGATGGAGATGTGTGGGACAATGACAGCAATGGAAACATAGGGGACAGCCATGGGTGAGGACACGGTGGGACATGGCCAGTGCCATGGCCACAGCCAGTGCCATGGGGGGAGCATGCAGGGGCTGTGAGAGATGCTGTGTTTGAGGGAGTTAAGGGTTCCTTGGAGGGACTTGGGGCTTGCTGAGGGCTTTGGGGACCCCAGGCCGAGTGGCTCCAGCTGCGCTGGGAGACCCTGGCGGAGGTTCTGGGGCAGCTGCTCAGGGACCCCCTGCCCTGGAGCCCCAGCTGGGCATTGGGTTCCTGGAAGGGAATGAACGTCCTTGTCCTCAGGAGGGAAATGCCAGCACCTCCAGGGTGTCAGGGGCAGCTGAGAGGCCACAAGAGGGAGGTGAAATCCAGACAGAGCTGTCCCGCTCCAAAACTGCGCCCCAAAAATCCCAAACCTCAGGCATTTCTCCTAGGAAAAAGTGGCAATGAAGTGTCTGTATTTTGAGATAGGGGTATGGGACCTCCAGAGTAAGGAGGAGGGGTGTGGAGCTCTTGAAACCAAGCGTGTGGGATGGAGGTGGTGGGTTGGGAGGCAGTGGGGAATAGGTGGAAGAGCATGGGAAAAAGAAGCTGGGAGAGCGATAGAGTGGGGGTGGGGGGGCTGGGATTCCCAAATTACATTGGTAGGTGTAAGAGTCCATCTAAAATCCTCTCGTTTGCTCTGCCCAACGACCCTCGCCTGAGGCCTAAGAAGACCCCTCAAACTGCAGTTTAAAGGCACTGGCCAGGGATGGGAGGAACGCCAAGCCATTGTTCGCAGGTGGTGCCCATCGGACCAGGACTGGTTTCTCAGGAGACTGGTTTACGGATAGTCACGGTGCACTGAACTGTGTTTAGTCGACAAGGCTCCCACAGGTGTGAGAACAATGAACTGGTCAGAGATGGAGTGCCCTGTGTTTGTTTCATCGACAAGGACTCGCTTGGGCTTGTTGTGGGTTTGTTCCCCCCCCCACGGAACCCAAAGCGTCCATGAAAGTCCTCACCTGTTTGGCCAGTTGCCTGACGCTCTGGAAAAGACTATAAAAGACACCCTCAAACTAAAGACCCCGAGATCTCCCCGGACGGCAACGGACATCTATTGGCTGGTTCCACGAGGATCGCCTGCCCGTCTGGTAGCTATAATCCCAGCCCCTTTTCTCTCTCTCTGTCTCTCTCTCTCTCTCCGTCCCTCTATTGCATTTTGTTAGCACTAAATAAAAGTGCATCCTTTGCAAAAGTAAACTGGTTTTGTCCCTTGTTGTGTCTTTTGCGCTTTGAGATCCCTAAAAGAACCTATCAGGACTCCGCACGTGGTGTGGACCCTGACATTTAATTGGCAGTAGGCAGGATTCCCTGATACTGGAGGAGTTGGGGGTTTTCTGTGTACTTCGTACCAGGGGAAGACCTGTGCCATTTCAGCCGCACCCAGCCTGTCAGTACCGTGAGGACTGAACAGTGTTGGAAAACAAGGGAGGTGGCATTGGGTTCTTCGTGCAATCTGCACACAGACCCAGATGGAGAATCAACTCCATTTCAGTTATCGGAGAATGTTTTGTAAAGGATCTGAACTATGCAAAAGATGGGACTCGTGTTTTTGTTGTATATGTGTTGTTAAGCTGCTTGTTGTAGTTGAGGAGAGAACCTCCCAGGCAGTTTTTGATCCCCTAACCCAGGCAGGGAAGAAAGGGGATTGTCCTCAGCTAAAAGCTGGGTGTTTTCTTGTTTTAGACCCCTAAACCAGACAGGGAAGAAAGGGGATTGTCCTCAGCTAAAGGCTGGGTGTTTTGTTGTTTTGATCCCCTAACCCAGGCAGGGAAGAAAGGGGATTGTCCTCAGCTAAGAGGCTGGGTATTTGTTGTTTTGTTGTTGACTACTTGGGATCGCGAAGAGACAAGCTGTTTTGTAACTAAGGCAGTACCTCCCAAGTAGTGTGGTCTCTTCACCCGCTCCAGGGACGAGAAGGGAAACAGTTTTAGCTGTGCTTTTTGTGTAATTTCAAGTGTGCCTCCCTGAGAGTGGTTTTAGTCCCTTCGTAAAAATGTCTGAAGAAGATAAAAATGCTTTTTATGCTTTGCTAGCTAAGTACAAAACCAGACCCTCCCAAGGGGGAGTAGATTGGGCATACAGTAACTGGTTTAATTTAGAAAATGTGATTGACAGGATACATTCTTTGCAACATGAAACAAAATTCAAACTGGTCAAAAATAAGACCATTCTCTGCTCAGTTTTGGGGGCCTGTCTTACGGCAGCTATAGAAACTCACTTTACGCGAAGAAGTGAAGAAAGAGCAATTATTGACTCCCTACAAAATTTAGCGGAAATTTTGCAAAAACAACTAGATGAAGAAAGGAATGACAATCATGCTTTGAGAGATGAGATTCATTCTTTAAGAGATGAGAATCATTCTTTAAGAGCTTCCCTAAGACAAGAACACACCAACACTTTAAAACACACTGATTTACCAAAAGAAAAAAGGAAAAGGAAATTAATCTATTATATCCTCAAAAAGAACTGACTCTGATGGAAAATAGTGGGGAACATTGCTGCCAGAGCTTGAGACCTTTGGTTAAAACAGAATACAGTTTTATCAATGATGAGAATTTTGACCCACAAATAACCACTACAAAAATCCTGTACACTGCTACTAAATTATCAGAAGAAGGAGCTAGTGGGTATTGGGGACATGGGACTGTTCTGGGTTGATGTTGTGTCTGCTTCTCTCCCACCCCCACACCTCTCTGTCTGTATGGAGCTGCCGCCGGTGCCTTTTCCCCCCCACCCCGGGGGGGTGGTGCCCTGGGGGCTGTGCTGTTTGGCTTGCTGCTGCTGCCCGGCTGCTGCTGCTGCCTGCTGCGCGCTTGCTAGCTACCCCGGCCGCTACCCCGCTGCTTCTGCCCAACTGCTTCTGCCCCACTGCTGCTGCCCCGGCTCTGCCCCGGCTGCTGCCTTCCCCTCTCCCTTCTCTCCTTCAGCTCCAAGATCTGTACCGGCTCCGGACGGGACCTGGACATCAGAGACTGCCTCCAAAGCCTGCCCAAGAAGCTTCTCGCCCTTCCCAGCAGCGACCGTCTCTCACACTGGTGAAAACGTTTTTGTCATCTGGGATTGTACTTTCCTGTTGCTGGGAAGTGTTTTTCTTTGTTTGTTAATAAATAGGTTTTTTCCACTTTTCCCCCTGAGTACAATTCTTTCTGAGCACAGTGAGGGGGAGGAATTGTGAGGGGGGCTTATTCTGGGGGGCTCTTTTGGAGGTTTCCCCCCCAGGTTTGTCCTAAACTTGGACAAATAATTTGGTGGCCCGTACGGGGAAACCAGAGAAAGTGGAAAAAACCTTACTCTAATAATATTTTGTTTTTAGTTGTTTGTGTTGGTATTGGTATGGTTATTGAATCCATAATGGCTTTTGGAGTGGAAGCCTGCCTGTATATTTGGTCTTTAGGGATTTTTGAAGTGTTAATACCCCTGTGGTCTTTGGGCTTGTTCTCTTATCCGGAGATAGCCCCGGTGTTATCCCTAATACGTAGTTTTTGCATTAAAAGGGGCATTAACCAAAATATTTATTGGGCTAGGCTTGTTTGTGATGATTTGCAGGAGGTTCATAAGAATGTTAGAATCTACTTCAGGGATGTATACTTCCTGGTTTTTGTTGTGCACTCAATTTATTGGAGGAGAAGCAGGCAAAGAGAACTTCTTGCCTTTATTTTCCTTCTTCTCCTCTGAATCATTTACATCTCTGTTAGAAAATGTTCAGTTCTCCCTGAATATTAAGGAAATCATCTTTCAGGTATTTAAGTTAGTAAGTTTTTTATATACTGTCTGCAGCTTATATAAAATGAAGGCTGAGATTTCCAGAGGGGCTGGTGAGACTCCTGATTTAGGAGTAAAGCCAAGCAGAAGGAATCTTGAGTGGAATGGGAAATGGGAGAACATGGGCCAAATCCTAAAAGAATTTTCTGACCCTATAATCTGGGACTTCCCATCTGACCAGATTCAGGATCCAGTCGAGGTTGCAAAATACCTGAGAGAGAAATGTCAGGATGACCATAAGGAAAAGAAAATCACTGCAGTGAGCTGGGCTCTGGCGTATGCTTATCGTACCCTGTTAGATAGTGTAGAACAACAAACAAAGGAAAGGGAACAGGGAGATAACGTAGCTACTATGCCAGCTACTCAGGCTGTAGTTAACACCCTAGGCTCGAGGACAGGGACGAAATTAGAAAGTAAGCTTCAACCAATGGCTGTGGCTACCAGTACAAGGAGTGGAAAGTGCACCAAGAAGACCGATCGGCCAGTGGAGGATGATGATGAGGATGCAGGAGAAGGACTTTCAACACCTCCTGATGTAAAATCAAGAGTTAAAACAATTGGTGTGAGATCAGAAACTAATAATGAGTCCCTGTACTTAAAAGATCTTCATGGTTTAAGAAAGGATTATACAAGACAGCTGATGAATCCATAATTAGTTGGCTGGTCCGGCTTTGGGATGCGTCAGGTGAGGCAACCATCCTGGATGACACGGAAGCGAGACATTTGGGATCCCTGTCTCATGATCCGGTCATCGATCAAGGTATGATGAGGGAGGCTAACCCTCAAAGCCTCTGGGCACGTGTTTTAGACAGCGTGGCACAAAGATATCTGTGTGCCGATGACCTCTATATGCAGCAGACCAAGTGGAAAACCATAGAGCAAGGGATCCAATGTCTGAGGGAGATAGCAGTGGCGGAGTTTTTTTTTTCAGATGATATAACAACTAGGAACCCAGACCTGGTACCATGCACACCTGTAACGTGGAGAAAGCTGGTGCAACTCGGGCCATCTGAATATGCGTCTGCTTTGGCAATAATGAAGCGGGAAGAGATATATGAAACGGTGCTCGACATGGCGAAGAAGCTCCGGGCATACGCGGATGCTGTGCATGGCCCAACCCATGCCAGAATCGCCGCCGTGGAAACACGCTTGCAAAATTTAGAGGACAAGATAGAAGAAAATCATAAGAGGCTCAGGGAGGAAATTAAGGAGGACCTCCTCCAAATTTCAGCTGTGCAAATTAGACGTCCTGGCACCCAACGTAGTTCTCCCGATGGGGAGACAAGGTACACTCCCCGGGCCAAGCTATGGTTTTTCCTGCAGGATTCTGGAGAGAACATGAGGAGGTGGGATGGAAAGCCTACGACTGCTCTGGCACGACGGGTGAGGGATTTGAAGGAAGGCAAGATTGAAAGAGGAAGTTCCATCTGAAGGAGAGCCGCTCCTGTTGCCTGTACCCAAAGTGCCAAATATGATAGTGATAATGACATGTCTGACCCTCTCGAAGGAACTTCTAAAATGCATGCCCCAGGAAAGAAAGATAAACAGGCTTAGAGGGGCCCTGCCTCTAGCCAGGGTGAGGCGAGGGAGAATCGTGTCTTTTGGACTGTGTGGATTCGGTGGCCTGGCACATCGAAACCACAGAAGTACAGACCTTTAGTTGACACAGGTGCCCAATGTACGATAATTCCATCAAGATATGTGGGGGAAGAATCCATTTCTATCGCTGGTGTAACAGGTGGCTCGCAGGACTTCACCCTGGTGGAAGCTGAAGTGAGTTTAACTGGAAGGGAATGGAAGAAACATCTTATTGTGACTGGTCCAGAGGCCCCATGTATCTTAGGCATAGATTACCTTCGGAGCGGGTATTTTAAAGACCCAAAAGGCCTTAAGTGGGCATTCGGGATAGCAGCTGTGATGGCAGAACACATCCGCCAATTGAACACCCTGCCTGGACTGTCTGAGAATCCCATTACAGTAGGACTTCTGAAAGGAGAAGAGCAACGAGTACCAATTGCCACTTCAATAGTACATCGCCGGCAATATAGAACAACTCGAGGTGCTGTGATCCCCATCCACAAGATGATCCGAGAGCTGGAGAGCCAAGGGGTGGTGAGCAAAACCCACTCACCCTTCAACAGCCCCATCTGGCCTGTGTGAAAATCTGATTGGGAATGGAGATTGACTGTGGATTATCATGCCTTGAATGAAGTGACTCCACCGCTGAGCGCTGCCGTGCCGGATATGCTGGAGCTGCAGTACGAGCTGGAGTCCAAGGCAGCAAGGTGGTATGCCACCATTGACATCGCCAATGCGTTTTTCTCTATTCCTCTGGCCGCAGAGTGCAGACCTCAGTTTGCTTTCACCTGGAGGGGCGTGCAGTACACCTGAACCGACTGCCCCAGGGGTGGAAGCACAGTCCCACCATCTGTCATGGACTGATCCAGGCTGCACTGGAAAAAGGTGAGGCTTCGGAACATCTACAATATATTGATGACATCATCGTGTGGGGGAACACAGCAGTGGAAGTGTTTGAGAAAGGAGAAAAAATTATCCAAATCCTCCTGGAAGCTGGCTTCTCCATCAAGAAGAGTAAGGTTAAGGGACCTGCGTATGAGATCCAGGGAGTGAAGTGGCAAGATGGACGGCGTCAGATTCCTACTGATGTCATTAACAAAATTACAGCTATGTCCCCACCTACTAACAAGAAGGAGACACAAGCTTTCCAAGGTGCCATAGGCTTTTGGAGAATGCACATCCCTGAGTACAGCCAAATTGTGAGCCCTCTCTACCTGGTCACTCGCAAGAAGAACGATTTCCACTGGGGCCCTGAACAACAGCAAGCTTTTGCCCAGATTAAACAGGAGATTGCCTATGAGGTAGCTCTTGGCCCAGTCAGGACAGGACCAGATGTAAAGAACATACTGTACTCTGCAGCTGGGAACCATGGTCTGTCCTGGAGCCTGTGGCAGAAGGTGCCTGGTGAAACCCAAGGCCGACCCCTGGGATTTTGGAGCAGAAGTTACAGAGGGTCTGAGGGCAATTACACCCCAACGGAGAAGGAAATTTTGGCCGCCTACAAGGGAGTCCAAGCCACTTCAGAAGTCATTGGTACAGAAGCACAGCTTCTCCTGGCACCCCAACTGCCAGTGCTGGGGTGAATGTTCAACTGAAAGGTTCCCTCAACCCACCATGCCACCAGTGCCACATGGAGCAAGTGGATAGCCCTTATCACTCAGCGTGTCAGAATCAGGAAACTAAATCATCCTGGGATTCTGGAAATAATTACAAACTGGCCCGAAGGTGAAAGTTTTGGTGTCGCGGATGAAGAAGAAGAACCAGTGACACAGGCTGAAGAAGCTCCACCATACAACGAGCTACCGGCAGAGGAAACACGCTATGCTCTATTCACTGATGGCTCCTGTCGTGTCGTGGGGATGAACCAGAGATGGAAAGCGGCTGTATGGAGCCCCACACGACGGGTTGCAGAGGCCACTGAAGGAGAGGATGGATCCAGTCAATTCGCAGAACTCAAAGCTGTCCAACTGGCCCTTAACATCGCAGAGAGAGAGAAATGGCCGAAACTCAATTTATACACTGATTCCTGGGTGGTAGCCAATGCTCTGTGGGGATGGTTGAAGAAATGGAAAGAGGCGAACCGGCAGCGCAGAGGAAAACCAATTTGGGCTGCTGAAGAGTGGAAAGACATCGCTACTCGATTAGAGAAACTACCTGTGAAAGTTCGCCATGTAGATGCCCATGTTCCCAAAAGGAAAGCCAATGAGGAGCAGCAACATAATCAGCAAGTAGATCAAGCTGCAAGGATAGGGGTGTTGAAGATAGACTTAGATTGGGAACACAAGGGAGAATTGTTCCTAGCTCGATGGGCCCATGATGCCTCAGGTAATCAGGGCAGAGATGCCACCTATAAGTGGGCACGAGACCGAGGGGTGGATCTAACCATGGACAGCATCTCTCAGGTTATCCATGACTGTGAGACGTGCGCTGCCATCAAGCAGGCCAAGCGGGTGAAGCCCCTCTGGTATGGGGGGCGATGGTCTAAGTATAAGTATGGAGAGGCCTGGCAGATTGATTATATCACACTGCCTCAGACCCGCCAGGGCAAGCGCTACGTCCTGACCATGGTGGAAGCCACAACTGGATGGTTAGAGACGTACCCAGTGTCTCATGCTACAGCCCGCAACACCATCCTGGGCCTGGAAAAGCAGGTCCTGTGGAGGCATGGAACCCCTGAGAGAATCGAGTCAGACAATGGGACTCATTTTAAGAACAATCTCATTAACACCTGGGCTAGAGAACACGGTATTGAGTGGGTGTACCACATCCCTTACCATGCACCAGCTGCAGGTAAAGTGGAAAGGTACAATGGATTACTGAAAACCACCTTGAAGGCATTGGGTGGGGGGTCCTTTGAAAACTGGGAACAACATCTAGCAAAGGCTACTTGGTTAGTTAACACCAGAGGTTCCATCAACCGAGCAGGTCCTGCCAGTCTGACTCCCTTAATACAGTGGATGGAGATAAAGTCCCAGTGGCCCATGTTAGAGGTCTGTTAGTGTCCTGGGTTGATGTTTTGACTGAATTCTCACCCTGCCCCCCCTTGGCCATGAAGCTGTCTGCTCCCGGGGGAAGGGCGGCCGGGGCTGCTCGCTTGGCTCTGGCTGCTGCTGCATGTGGCTGTCGCTGCTGTGGTGGTAGTGGTTCGTGGCCTGGTTTGTTAGTTAGCTGTTTTGTTTTGTTTTTTTTTTTTGCTTGATTTTTTGGCTTTATATTGCTTGAATTATTTGGTTTAGCTCGCTGCTGTTTAAGGCTTGCTGGCTATTCCGGCTGTTTTTTTTCTTTCTCTCTCTCTCCCTCTCCCTTCCCCCCCTCGCCCCTCACCTCCCGAGGATCAGCACCAGCTCCGGAGGAACCCTGCGGCCTGCCTCTGGACACTGGCCAGAGAAGCGTTTCGTCCTTCTAGTGAAGATCGAATAGTCCACGTCTCTCTCTCGCTCTCTCGGTGAAAATTTTTTTGTCATCTGGATCTGTGCTGGGAAGTGTTTCTCTTGTATGTGTTAATAAATAGGTTTTTTCCACTTTTCCCCCGAGTGAAATATTTTTTCTAAAGTCCAGTGGGATAAAGAATTGGGGATTTATTCCCTGGGGAGCTCTTCTGGGGGTTTTTTCCCCTAAGTTTGTCCAAACTAGGAAATTTCTTATTTGGTGGCCCGTACGGGGAAGGAGAAAGTGGAAAAACTTTAATAACATCTTGTTTTTAATTTGCCTGTATTGATATCAGTATGTTTTTTGAAGCCATGATGTCTTTTGGATTGGAAGCCTGACTGTATGTTTGCTCTTTAGAGTTTTTTGAAATCTTAATACCCCTGTGGTCTTTGGGCCTGTTCTCTTACTCAGAGATAGCCCCAGTGTTGTCTCTAGCACGTAGTTTTTTCATGAAAGGGGTCTTAACCAAAATACTCATTGGGCTAGTCTTGGTTGTTATGATCTGCCAGAAGTTTATGAAGGTGTTAGAATCCACTTCAGGGATGTACAAGTCGTGGTTTGTGTTGTGCACTCAATTCATTAGAGGAGAAGCAAGCAAAGAGGATTTCTTGCCTTTATTTTCCTTCTTCTTCCCTGAATTATTTACATCTCTGTTAGAAAATGTTCAGCTCTCCCTGAGTGTAAAGGAAACCATCTTTCTGGTATTTAATTTAGTAAGTTTTTTCTATACTGTCTGCAGTTTATACAGAATGAAAGCTGAGATTTCTAGGGATGCAGGTGTTACAACCCCTGATTTGGTAGCAAAGCAGAGTGGGAAGAATTCTGAGTGGTGTGGCAAATGGGAGGAACTGGGCCAAATTCTAAAAGAGTTTTCTGAACCTATAATCTGGGATTTTTCATCTGAACAAATTCAAGACCCAGTCAAGATTGCAAAGTACTTAAAAGAAAAGTGTCAGGACAATTCTAAGGAAAAGAAAATCACTGCAGTGAGCTGGGCTCTGGCATACGCTTATCGAACCCTGTTAGATAGTGTAGGACAACAAACAAAGGAGAGGGAACAGGGAGATAACGTAGCTACTATTCCAGTTACTCAGACTGCAGTTAACACCTTAGGCTCCAGGACAGGGGCAAAATTAGACAGCAAGCTTCAACCTATGGCTGTGGCTACCAGTACCAGGAGTAGGAAGCGCACAAAGAAAACAGATCGACCGGGGGAGGATGATGATGATGAGGATGCAGGAGAAGGACCTTCAACTCCCCCGATATGAAATCCAAAGTTAAAGTGACTGATGGGAGATCAGAAACTAATAATGAGTCCCTTTCCCTGAAAGATCTTCATGGTCTAAGAAAATATTATACAAGGCGACCTGATGAATCCATAATTAGTTGGCTGGTCCGGCTTTGGGATGCGGCAGGTGAGGCAACCATCCTGGATGACACGGAAGCGAGACATTTGAGATCCCTGTCTCATGATCCAGTCATCGATCAAGGTATGATGAGGGGAGCTAATCCTCAGAGCCTCTGGTCATGTGTATTGGACAGTGTGGCACAAAGATATCTCTGCGCTGATGACCTGTACATGCAGCAGACCAGATGGAAAACCAACGAGCAGGGAATCCAACGTTTGAGAGAGATGGCGGTGACAGAAATTATTTTCTCAGATGACGTAACAACTAGAAATCCAGATCTGGTACCATGCACACCGATTATGTGGAGGAAGCTTGTGAGGCTTGGACCATCTGAATATGCCTCAGCTCTTGCAGTCATGAAACGAGAAGATATATACGAGACAGTGCTTGATATGGCAAAGAAGCTTCGGGCGTACGCTGATGATGTGCATGGCCCAACGCATGCCAGAATTGCAGCCGTAGAAACACGTTTACAGAACTTGGAGGATAAGTTGGAGGAAAACCATAAGAAGCTGAGAGAGGAAATCAAGGAGGATCATCTCCAAATCTCAGCTGTGCAAATCAGACGTCCTGGCAGTCAACGCAGACGCTCCTCTGCTGAGGAGAGAAGGTACACCCCACGTGCGGAGTTGTGGTTTTTCTTGCGTGACTGCGGAGAAAACATGAAGAGGTGGGATGGAAAGCCCACAGCTGTTCTGGCACGACGAGTGCGTGATTTGAAGGAAGACAAGGCTCAACAAGAAGGTTCCATCAGAAAGAGAGCAGCTCCAGTCGCCCAGAATCACAGTGCCACGTATGAGGAGGATGATGACGACATGTCCGATTCACTTGAAGGAACTTCTAAGACCTATGCCCCCGTCAAAAAGGATAAACAGGCTTAGAGAGGCCCTGCCTCTAGCCAGGGTGAGGCCAGGGAAAACCGAGTGTTTTGGACCGTGTGGATTCGGTGGCCTGGCACATCGAAACCACAGAAGTATAAAGCTTTAGTGGACACTGGAGCACAGTGTACTATATTTCCATCAGGATGTGTCGGAGAAGAGACCGTTTCTATCGCTGGTGTAACAGGTGGATCACAGGACTTTACCATAGTGGAAGCGGAAATGAGTCTAACCGGAGGAGAGTGGAAGAGATACCCGATTGTGACTGGCCCAGAGGCCCCGTGTATTTTGGGAAAAGACTTCCTTCGAAGCGGGTATTTTAAGGACCCAAAAGGCTTCAAGTGGGCATTTGGGATAGCAGCTGTGATGGCGGAGAGAATCCGGCAATTGAACACCCTGCCCGGACTATGTGAGAATCCAATTGCCGTGGGACTCCTGAGGGTAGAGGAGCAGAGGGTACCGATTGCCACTTTGATAGTACATCGCCGGCAATATAGGACAACTCGGGATGCTGTGATCCCGATCTATAAGATGATCCAGGAGCTGGAGCACCAAGGGGTGGTGAGCAAAACCCACTCACCCTTCAACAGTCCCATCTGGCCTGTGCGCAAGTCTGACGGAGAATGGAGATTGACAGTGGACTACCGCGCATTGAATGAAGTCACCCCACCTTTGAGCGCTGCCGTGCCGGACATGCTGGAGCTGCAGTACGAGCTGGAGTCCAAGGCAGCAAGGTGGTATGCCACCATTCACATCGCCAATGTGTTTTTCTCCATTCCTTTGGCAGCAGAATGCAGTTTGCTTTCATCTGGAGAGGCGTGCAGTACACCTGGAACCAACTGCCCCAGGGGTGGAAGCACAGTCCCACCATCTGTCATGGGCTGATCCAGGCTGCACTGGAAATAGGTGAGGCTCCAGAACATTTGCAGTACATCGATGACATCATTGTGTGGGGAAACACAGCAGAAGAAGTGTTTGAGAAAGGAGAGGAAATTATCCGAATTCTCCTGGAAGCCGGTTTTGCCATCAAGAAGAATAAAGTTAAGGGACCTGCTCGTGAGATCCAGTTCCTAGGAGTGAAGTGGCAAGATGGAAGACGTCAGATTCCTACTGATGTTATTAATAAAATCACAGCTATGTCTCCACCTACTAGCAAGAAGGAGACACAAGCTTTCTTGGGTGCTATAGGCTTTTGGAGAATGCACATCCCCGAGTACAGTCAGATTGTGAGCCCTCTTTACCAGGTTACTCGGAAGAAGAATGATTTTCATTGGGGCCCAGAACAACAACAAGCCTTCATCCAGATTAAACAAGAGATCGCCCATGCAGTAGCTCTTGGCCCCGTCAGGACGGGGCCAGATGTGAAGAATGTGCTCTATTCTGCAGCTGGAAACCACGGTCTGTCTTGGAGTCTGTGGCAGAAGGTGTCAGGTGAGACCCGAGGCCGACCCCTGGGATTTTGGAGCAGAAGTTACAGAGGGTCTGAAGGTAATTATGCCCCGACAGAAAAGGAAATCCTGGCTGCTTATGAGGGAGTCCAAGCTGCTTCAGAGGTGATTGGCACAGAAGTACAACTCTTTCTGGCACCCCGGTTGCCAGTGCTGGGGTGGATATTCAGTGGGAAGGTTCCCTCTACCCACCATGCCACCAGTGCCACATGGAGCAAGTGGATAGCCCTCATTACGCAGCGCGCCCGGATCGGGAAATTAAATCGCCCAGGGATCTTAGAAATAATTACCAACTGGCCAGAGGGAGAAAGTTTTGGTGTGACAGACGAGGAACAAGAACCGGTGACCCGGGCTGAAGAAGCACCACCTTACAACCAGCTACCGGCAGAGGAAATCCGTTATGCCCTGTTCACCAACAGTTCCTGTCGCATTGTAGGGACAAATCGGAAATGGAAAGCAGCTGTATGGAGCCCTACACAACGGGTTGCAGAAGCTACTGAAGGAGAAGGAGGGTCTAGTCAATTCGCTGAACTCAAAGCTGTCCAGCTGGCTTTGAATATTGCCGAAAGAGAAAGGTGGCCAAAGCTCTATCTTTACACTGATTCCTGGATGGTAGCCAACGCTTTGTGGGGATGGCTGCAGAGATGGAAAGAGACGAACTGGCAGCGCAGAGGAAGACCAATCTGGGCTGCAGAAGAGTGGAAAGACATAGCTACTCGGTTAGACAAGCTACCTGTGAAGGTTCGTCATGTGGACGCCCATGTCCCCAGAAGTAGAGCTAACGAAGAACAGCGAAATAACCATCAAGTAGATCAAGCAGAAACAATAGGGGGGTTGGAAATAGATTTAGATTGGAAACATAAGGGAGAGTTGTTCCTGGCTCGATGGGCCCATGATGCCTCAGGCCATCAGAGGAGGGATGCCACCTATAAGTGGGCACGAGACCGAGGGGTGGATCTTACCATGGACAGCATTACTCAAGTTATTCATGATTGTGACACTTGCGCTGCCATCAAGCAGGCCAAGCGGGTGAAGCCCCTCTGGTATGGAGGACGGTGGTCCAAGTACAGGTATGGGGAGCTTTGGCAGATTGATTACATCGCACTGCCTCAGACCCGCCAGGGCAAACGTTATGTGCTGACCATGGTGGAAGCCACCACCGGATGGTTGGAGACTTACCCTGTATCTCACGCCCCTGCCCGCAACACCATCCTGGGCCTGGAAAAACAGGTCCTTTGGAGGCATGGTACTCCTGAGAGGATCGAGTCAGACAATGGGACTCATTTTAAGAATAACCTTGTCAACACCTGGGCTAGGGAACACGGTATTGAGTGGGTGTACCACATCCCTTACCATGCACCAGCTGCAGGTAAAGTGGAAAGGTACAATGGATTACTGAAAACCACCTTGAAGGCATTGGGTGGGGGGTCCTTTAAAAACTGGGAACAACATCTAGCAAAGGCTACTTGGTTAGTTAACACCAGAGGTTCCATCAACCGTGCAGGTCCTGCCCAATCTGAGTGCCTTAATACAGTAGATGGAGACAAAGACCCAGCGGCCCATGTCAGAGGATTGCTAGGGAAGACAGTATGGATTAATCCTGCCTCGAGTACAGGCAAACCCATTCGGGGGATTGCCTTTGCTCAAGGACCTGGATGTACTTGGTGGATAATGCAGAAAGATGGAACAACCCGCTGTGTACCTCAGGGAGATCTGACTGTGGGATGAGACAGAAGGAATATGTAAATGTTGAAGGTTTGAGCAAGTCAGAGGAAGTGTTCATATTGTGTTTAATGAGTGTATATCCCAATCGTGTGTCAATGATCACGATATGGGATAAGGGGTGGAATGTCCTGGGTTGATGTTTTGACTGAATTCTCACCCTGCCCCCCCTTGGCCATGAAGCTGTCTGCTCCCGGGGGAGGGGCGGCCAGGGCTGCTCGCTTGGCTCTGGCTGCTGCTGCGTGTGGCTGTCGCTGCTGTGGTGGTAGTGGTTCGTGGCCCGGTTTGTTAGTTAGCTGTTTTGTTTTTTTTTTTTTTTGCTTGATTTTTTGGCTTTATATTGCTTGAATTATTTGGTTTAGCTCGCTGCTGTTTAAGGCTTGCTGGCTATTCCGGCTGTTTTTTTTCTTTCTCTCTCTCTCCTTCTCCCTTCCCCACCCCTCACCTCCCGAGGATCAGCACCAGCTCTGGAGGAACCCTGCGGCCTGCCTCTGGACACTGGCCAGAGAAGCGTTTCGTCCTTCTAGTGAAGATCGAATAGTCCACGTCTCTCTCTCGCTCTCTCGGTGAAAATTTTTTTGTCATCTGGATCTGTGCTGGGAAGTGTTTCTCTTGTATGTGTTAATAAATAGGTTTTTTCCACTTTTCCCCCGAGTGAAATATTTTTTCTAAAGTCCAGTGGGATAAAGAATTGGGGGTTTATTCCCTGGGGAGCTCTTCTGGGTTTTTTTTTCCCCTAACTTTGTCCAAACTAGGACAGTTAGGAAAGGCAGTATGGGTTAATCCTGCCTCGAGTACAGGCAAACCCATTCGTGGGATTGTCTTTGCTCAAGGACCAGGATGCACGTGGTGGATAATGCAGGAAGATGGAACCACACAGTGTGTACCACAGGGAGAACTGATTGTAGGATGAGACAGAAAGACATATGTAAATGTTGAAGATCTGAGTAATTGAAATGAGAGGAAATGTGTAAGTGATGAAGGTTTGAGCAAGTCGGATGAAAGCTTTTACGTTGTAGTTAGTGGGTGTATATCCCAATCGTGTGTAACGTTCACGATGTGGGATAAGGGGTGGAATGTTCTGGGTTGGTGTTGTGTCTGCTCCTCTCCTGCCCCCACACCTCTCTCTCTCTGCATGGAGCTGCCGCCGGTGCCTTCCCCACACCCCCCCGGGGGGGTGGTGTCCTGGGGGCTGTGCTGTTTGGCTTGCTGCTGCTGCCCGGTTGCTGCTGCTGCTTGCTGCGCGCTTGCTAGCTACCCCAGCCACTACCCCGCTGCTTCTGCACTACTGCTTCTGCCCCGCTGCTGCTGCCTCGGCTCTGTCCCGGCTCTGCCCCGGCTGCTGCCTTCCCCTCCCCCTTCTCTCCTTCAGCTCCAAGATCTGTACCGGCTCCAGACGGGACCTGGACATCAGAGACTGCCTCCAAAGCCTGCCCAAGAAGCTTCTCACCCTTCCCAGCAGCGACCGTCTCTCACACTGGTGAAAACGTTTTTGTCATCTGAGATTGTACTTTCCTGTTGCTGGGAAGTGTTTTTCTTTGTTTGTTAATAAATAGGCTTTTTCCACTTTTCCCCCTGAGTACAATTCTTTCTGAGCACAGTGAGGGGGAGGAATTGTGAGGGGGGCTTATTCTGGGGGGCTCTTTTGGAGGTTTCCCCCCCAGGTTTGTCCTAAACTTGGACAGGGACTTTCTTAAGGACAGAAGTCAAATGTAACTTATGGTCCCCAACTCAGTGTGCAGTTTATTGGGCAGCAGGGCTTAACCCTTTGGAAAGGGGAGACCTTGTGGCTTTAGTTGGTACTCCCAACCAACTCCTAGAAAACATTCAAAAAGCTGTTTGCTTGCAAATTATACATGAAATAAAACTCACTGCTGGCTATAAATCACCTATGCAATTACCTGTAAATATAAAACAATGGCCTCTTTCCTCTGGTGCCAAAGAAGGGCTCAAACTGGTTATACAGGTCTTGCAAAACTCCCCTGTATGGCAAATCCAAAACCCCAAACCTGACAATGGGGCTGTTTATCAATATATTGGTGATACCCTTGTGGGAAGAAATGAAATAGAAGTAGTGGGGGATACCCAACAAAAAAAAATCTCCCATTTGGAAAGCCCTAACTTGCAAATTGCCTCAGAGAAAATGCAAACACCTTCTCAGGAAGTGAAGTTTTTGAAGATAGCCACTACTGGGACTGCCCCCCATGACGGGGTGGCCCAGAAATTCCCAGTAACAGAAGGAACTGTAAAAAATCTGGCAATAACAGAATCTGAGAGCTTGGGTAGCAGCTATGACAAACCTGTCTTAGTAATTAAAATAGCCTCTGCCCTCTCCCCCAAACAATCTTTGTTCACTAATTTTTTGTTCACTAATGTTTTTTCTGCTGAACAAATTATTCCTGCGGGAGGGAGTGGCTCTCGGGTTGGGGTGCTGATGGTTGTTTGGAGTGTTTTCCAGCTTGAAGTGCTGAGTGCCTCCTTTGTCTGCAACTACACTGACTCTTATGCTGTGTTTAAAGGAGGTACAGAGTGGCTCCCTTTTTGGCAGCAAATTATTTGGAAGTTAACAGAATTCCAGTCTGCATTACATGCTGAATAGTTCCATCATTTTAACCTCCTGCCTCTTTGTGGCAGATTCTGTTGTGTTTACTTTTCACAGAATAATACCATGGAACATGAAGATTTATTGCTGAATCCCTCATCAAACCTGTATATAGTTACAGCACAGGACCTTACAGCTGTGTTATATTTTGTGAAGATTCAAAATCAAAATTGAACTGTTGTACAATTTTCCTATGAAATTATGTGTGGTAAAAACAATATAAAATACTGAGGGCAACTTGATGTTAATGTTGTAACACCTACTACCCAACCACCGGTTATACTGAGCCTGAAAATTTTTGAAACTGGACTTTAGGAAATTTGGAAAACTGGCCAACAACAAATATTGCTTAATTCGGCATGGTCTTTTAAACAAGTCAAATTGCCAATGCAAAACCAGGAGGATCCTTTGAAGAAACAAACAAGAGACATAACCGGTGTTGTGGGAACAAGATTGGGAATTTTGAATATTATTGATTTAGAAGTGTTAATGAATAAATTGGCTAACATTTCTTTAGCTCTCTGCTGTATCCAGGTTCAATTGTGGATGCAGTCAGTTGCTGCCTCAATTATACGAGAAGTGAAGGAAACCACTTTTCCTACTGAAATTCGGAGAATAATTTGGAATAATGTTCATGATTTTGAAAAAGAATTCCAATCCTAGTGAAACTACTACCCTAGCATAAGCACAGCAACAGGCTTTGCACTGACCATATGTAATGTTTCCGTACATTCAATATTCCCTATCACTGCATTAGGGCTGAATCATGATGGAGCTATTCTCTGTCCTTTTGAGCATAGAGAATGGGCCAGTCAAACTGGCGAAAAGTAACAAACTATTAATTTGGAAACTTACATTGTCTGGGAACAACAAGGGTTTATCTGTAAAAATAATGCAATCAGAGCTCAAGATATCTCCTTAGACATAGAACAAAATGTCTGTAACTTTGAAAGTTATCCAAAGGAGCTATTGGGGTGTATGAGCAAGGGGTGTGCATGCTTTAGAACTGCTTGTGATTTAGTGTTTGTAGAAAATGTAGCAGTGGATTTAAAAAAATCATTCACATTTTTGTGTTTGTATGATTGGTATTATTCATTTTAATAATGTTAAGTTTTTTGTTTGAAAATGGCTTTATAAAAACAATTGTTTTAATCAATTTTGTTAAACGTATTATAATCAATATTGATTTACTTTAATTGTTTGAAAGTTATTTTATTGATTTGTATTAATTTTGATTGTTCGATGATTGTGATTTGTTTGAAAATTTGTTTTTCAATTTGTCATGATTGTGATTTGTTTGATCGTGATTTGTGTGAAAAATCGTTTTTTAATTTGTTATGATCGTGATTTGTTTAAAAATTGTTTTTCAATTTGTTGTGAAAATTGTTTTTCAATCAATTTGTAGTAATTATTTTGCTCTATTATCTTTGTGTTTATTTCTTTCCTTTTCCTTTCCTCTTTCCCTCTCTCTCTCTGATCCCTAATTTTTCTGTCCCTACTTTCTGGGATATGCTACCAATGACGGGTCCTGAAGATGCTGCGTCACAACATCATGCTGATGGAGTTTTCTCGGCGACGCTCATTGGTCACGGGGTGGTGTAAGCGTCCATCTAAAAGCCTCTCGCTTGTTCTGCCCAACGACCCTCGCCTGAGGCCTAAGACCCCTCAAACTGCAGTTTAAAGGCGCTGGCCAGGGATGGGAGGAACACCAAGCCATTGTTCGCAGGTGGTGCGCATCAGACCAGGACTGGTTTCTCAGGAGACTGGTTTACGGATAGTCACGGTGCACTGAACTGTGTTTAGTCGACAAGGCTCCCACAGGTGTGAGAACAATGAACTGGTCAGAGATGGAGTGCCCTGTGTTTGTTTCATCGACAAGGACTCACTTGGGCTTGTTGTGGGTTTGTTCCCCCCCACGGAACCCAAAGCGTCCATGAAAGTCCTCACCTGTTTGGCCAGATGCCCGACGCCTTGGAAAAGAGTATAAAAGACACCCTCAAACTAAAGACCCCCGAGATCTCCCCGACGGCAACGGACATCTATTGGCTGGTTCCACGAGGATCGTCTGCCCGTCTGATAGCTATAATCCCAACCCCTTTTCTCTCTCTCTGTGTCTCTCTCTCTCTCTCTCTGTCCCTCTATCGCATTTTGTTAGCACTAAATAAAAGTGCATCTTTTGCAAAAGTAAACTGGTTTTGTCCCTTGTTGTGTCTTTTGCACTTTGAGATCCCTAAAAGAACCTATCAGGACTCCGCATGTGGTGTGGACCCTGACAGTAGGGGTCCCACTCCTCCCCCTTTCTAGTCCTGCCTCCTCTTCCTGTTCCTTTCCGACCCTTCTCCTGCTCATTCCTTTGCTCTCCTCTTCCTTGTCCATCCCTTCTCCGGCTCCCCCTGGGCCCACCACCCACCCTTGACCCCTCCATTTTACCATCATGTCATCCCATGAAAGGAGCTGGGATGGAGCCGGGGCAGGTTGGGCTGGGGCAGTGCTGGGCTCTTGGCCAGGCCTGGGCACCCCCCATGTGCCCCCTCCTCAGATCCCCTTGGAGGCTTAGGGGGGACCTGGCACCTTTGGGGTTGGTGCAGTGCCGTGTTGGGGTTCAGGTTCCTCCAAAGGCCCCCCAGAGCACGGTGAGAATGGGGGGACATGACCTTTCCTGAGGGTCCCCATTCCCAATTCATGCCGGCGCCCGTGCTGTTCCCCCAAATCATGGCTCCCCTGCGGGGTCCCTCCAACTCCTTCTCTACTGGCCCCCAACAAACAGGGCCAGACAAACTGAAGCTTTACTTAGAATACTGGGAGCAGCTGTTCGAGCGCAGAGTGACACTGGGCTGGGGGTCCCCAGGGGGAGCATACACGTTCACCCAAGTCCTGCTGGTCCCCAGACAGGTGAGCTCCCAGCACCACCAGTACCACCAGTACGGCCCCAGCGTCGGGCAGTGCCACCAGCTCCGAAGCAGCCATGCTATGCTGTGGAGGGGTGGTCCTTGCTGCCACACCCCATGCAGCACTGGGAGCACCATTCCGGACCATGGCATCAGTGGGCAGATGACAAAAGAACCCACGGAAGTGAGTCTACCACAATCTGCTTAGAACATCCAAAATTGGTGGAAATCATCAGGATTCTCCCAAAAAAGGGGCCACCTCTGCTCATAAACTAACCAGGAAATCCCCCAAAAGTGCCCCCAAAGTTTATAACCCCTTAAAACTGGCGAAAGCACCAGGATCTTCTCTAATACGGGCTCCCCATATCCTTTCCTGTGGGGTCCCACTCCAATGTCAGGGCCTGTTGGAGTGTGTAAAATAGAAGCTTCTCTGAGTCCCTCAGAGAGATTAAAGCTTTTAGAGAAATTAAAATATATTAAGCCACACATTAAGACATGAAGTAGAAGTGTAAGTTTTAGTTTACGTAGGTAGGTATATTATTGCAGCACATGGTGTCCTAGGTTATTATGTAAAGATGTGACCAAAGGTTTGTAGTACATTACCATCTGTTGAAACCAGGTGGTGCCTTGATTCTTATCTCTGTGTGAGATACCCCCTGCTGCTGGGCCATTTGTTAAAAACCAGGTGGGGCAGTGTTCTTTATCTTTCCATGAGCCATCCTTTCTCCCAGAAGGTATCTTCTGTTAATGGGCCATTGAGTCCCACTGCATGATTGATTAAAGTGCATCATCCCATTGTGAGATTCTCCACCCAAGGGGAGGAGCCAAATGGTTCCTACCTACCTAAAAACAGATTTGGAACACCAAGGCAGCCCTTACCCACTCGTTTTCAGAGGCCGAGAGCTACCAGAACTTTCTAAGTGATGATTCCATCAACAAGACCACTTCATCTGGACTGCTACCACCACCCTAACTAGCGGGGTGTCAGGTTGTATTCTGACTCTGTCAGTGGTTTTTCATTTGTACTATTGCATGTATTTTATTTTTGTCTTTTTTCCTATTAAATTGTATTTCTGACTTGGTGTCTCTCACTGGTTTTGCTTTCAAAGCCATTACACATAGATATGAAGTAGAAGTTTTAGTTTTAAGTAAGAATATACTATAAGTGCCTTAAGAGAGTAAAAACCCTAAAATCTAGCTGAAGTTTAAGCAGCCTAATGTAATGTCAACTGGTGCCAACTTGAAGGCAGAGACACAGCACTCTATGATCCATGCAACAAAATGCAATTTATTGTTTTCAACTTCACTTTAAATACCAATCTTAATGTTCCTGGGCAAGCACTTAGGATTGGTTGAAAGTTTAGTTGGCTCAGGTCTCTGACCAATAGCTTCTGCAGCATAGCCTGAAATTCATTGGGTAAAATCCCTGTCTGGTTCCTAATCTGTCCTGTCATTTCTCCCTGGAGGCCTGTCTGTCAGACCAGGCTCCTTCTCCCATGTATGGCCAAATGAATTGCCCAGCAACATGCCAGCTTATACTGTGACATTTCCCTGTTTCTTTTTGAATAATTTGAAAAAAAATTCAAAATGCAAATATGCAGCTTGTTCTCTGTTATCTTACCTGCAAGGATCCTTTTGAATGCAAGATGCCGTACACAGCATAAGGTCAATTGGAATGAGGCTTTTGCCTTGCTTAATAAATTTGGCTTTCTTAGATGGTGATGAGTTCCACATATCTGAAGCTGCAGTGCTTATGGTCATGAGCAGTTGAGTAAATTTACTACCCTGTGGTTTTACATGTCACAATTTAACTGCTTGAAAATAGAATCATAACTCTATAACCATAAAACTTTACACCTCTTCTTTTAGAATTATAACTTAATAAAACCTTCCACTTCAGAACTGTGCAAAATTCCAACTTAGTAAAACAGACAATTTGTAAACAGGAAAGTATTTTGTAAACAAACAACTCTGTTATTTCACTGTCCTGTAACTCTGTGAGGGAGGTGAGTAAATTGTCCCAATTATTGTTCTAAACCTTGTTCCACCACATCTGTTGAGGAGCTCTCAGGAGGATACTGTCTATGGTTTTATGCAGGATGAACACATCTGGCAGGCACCCAATGCATTCCTGTGTCTGCGGTTAAACACTCGTACCCCCGTCCACAGGTGATGAGATTCCAAGGACGCCCCCACTTATTGGTGTCAAGGTCTCGCACCATCATTTTGGATTTAGGTAACTGTTCATCACCAGATGATTATAATGTCAGGAAGTGATTTAAAATAACTGGGTTCTTGGAGTTTTCTATTAGTCTCAAATGATTGTATAAACAGCTTTTGCTATCCTGCTCTATGGGGTCCTACCACACATTCCTCCCTTTTGTTTTTCAAGTGTAATTTTTGAGGCGCCATGTGCTCTTTCCACGATGGCTTGTCCTCTTGCTATTTTTGCAATGCCAGTGCGGTGTGACACATCCCAGAGCTGTAAGAAATGTTTTTTGTGAAATATATGCAGGACCGTTATCGGTTTGGATGATATGGGGAATACCTAAAGAAGCAAAGGCAGATCGCCAATGTGCAATGGCATCCCGGCCCTCTGCTCCTGTGTGAACTGTTTTCCATATTGCTGATGAGAATGTGTCCATTGAGACACGTACATATTTTAAACCGCCGGATTCAGGTATGTGTGTTATATCAGTTTGCCAGATTTGCAAAGCACGCAGTCCACGAGGGTTTACCTCCATCTGCAGTGGTGCAGTGTGGCCTTGGCAGTCAGTGCAGCTGTTAACAATGTTATGAGCTTCTGTGTTTGACAGCTGAAACTGCCACTGCAAGGCTCGGACACCTTGGTGGAAGAAATCATGTGACATTCTTGTGTTAACATATCTGGCTGTGGTGCTCTCCAGGCAGGAGCCACTTGCTTATCTGCTTGAGCATTGCCTTCTGAGATGAAACCTGGTAAATTTGTGACTTCTAATGTGTAAGACATTAGTAAGAGCAATTTCTGGCTTATATAGCAAGGCACAGAGTTTTAAGCAACTTAAATAGCTGTGCATTTTCAACTTCCTTCAACAGTGCTTAGTCTAATCTTGCGATATCGGCAACATATGAAGAATCAGTTACCACATTTAGAGGAATGTGAGGAAAATGTTGAAAAGCCACAGCTGCAGCTTGTAGCTCTACCATTTGAGGTGATTTACTCTCATATCCCTCTAGTGTTTGCCAGTCACTTCCCTCTTTCCATGTTGCAATGGCTTTTCCTGTTCTTCCAGAGCCATCTGTGAACACTGTAACACCCTTTAATGGTGTGCAGCTACTCAGAGGTTTCTAAGAGAGAGTGCAGTTTCCCCACTTAGCTTAAGCAGTCTATGGCTTGGTAAATGATAAGAAATCTGTCCTGAGAAACCTTGCAAGGCACTTTGCAAGGCTGTGCAATTTGCAAAACATCATTCAAACTGTTGTCATGTCACAGGAATAACGATTTTTGAGGGGTCCCTGGCATTTAATTGTAAACACCTGTGACGACATTTGATAATTAACTGTGCAATTAACTCGATGATGTTGGGAGCCATTTTTTTGGGCTGGTGAGGCAAAAACATCCATTCTAATACATGCAAAGGATCACGCCAGATAGATGATTCTATGGCCCTTGAACCAGTTGTTCTTGAAAAGGGTTTTGAAGGCCTCTAATTTTTCTTCTGTTAGGGGCCACTGTGGAACCTACACTGGCTGTATAGTGAGCCATTTCAAAGTGAATGTGGGACACTGTTTGCCCTCTATTACAATGGCCCTGCCAAAAATCCATCCCCACCTGGACTCTCCATGCTGATATTTCCAGAGTGTACAAAAACACCTTGCAATGTAGCACTGGAACTTCCCAAGAGAAGGGCACTTAGACCTTTCCCTATGGGCCTCTGGGCCTAGAGGTGGACTCTATGCACCCCTAATGAGTTTATAGTTACTGTAGCTGAGGTGTAAACATCCAGGCCAGCTGGTCTCCTTATCCTTGCTGTGAGCTGGTCACAAAGGCTTGTGCTGGTGTTGGGGGTGTTGGAGAAGATGAAAGGGAGGAATCTTGCAAATATGAATGCTCAGATTGTGGGAATATAGAAACCATTAATGAAATTGAAATGAAAGCCACGTTTGAGATACCAAGCCCTAGTTACTAAATAACCAGGTACACAATAGGATGGCTCCCTGAAGCTAATCCTCTCTTAATTAAACAATGCTTTTGGCCAGAGGGCAAGGCCAAAAGACACAAAAGACTAGCCAGCACCCAAAGATTAGATCTTAGAGTTTAGAATGTCACACACCATGCTAATATAAGGATTCCTATAGGCTGCATGTAAATGCTATTGAATTAGTATTTTGTATTAGATTGGTTCTTAGAGATCAGATTATTCATGATGG